>NW_025963890.1:5885000-6232500 GCF_023055435.1 Haliotis rufescens
TTTCTGAATACGAGCGACAGAATGTAGGTAAACACAGCTTTGGTTTGTGCAGCAAGTTATTGTTGTTCAAAGTTCGTGGTGACCGGCCTGTTTAATCAATCAATCATTTATTTCAGTATTAAGACCTCAGGCGCAAATACAGGTAATGCAATAAAGGTATTTTGAACATGAATGCAACGGCAAATATTTATACTTGTGAAGATCGGAGATTGATGTCATCTTTAATGCAATTTGAGTAAATATTATATTTTTAGAACGCTTACATCAGAGGGCTGCAACATTGTTATAAGAGTAGCCCTTGGATTAGCATAAGTATGGATATTGAAACATGGAAAATATTTTGAACGAATATTCACATATTTGGGCCATACAATATAAAATTAATTTCATTTTCCAATTCATGTAAGTTCTATAATGGACAATCTTATCGATACCAGTTCTCGTCCCTAGAGTACACACTTCCGATTCATAATTCTTGACAAAGTTGGTGACAAACGGAAAAAAACGTTATCAGGGCGCCTCACTGATTCAGTCCGACAACCAACCGATACTTGCAGCTAAAGGTCGTGTGTTTTGTTTTGAATAATCCCGTGTCGAATTGCCAAACTGTTAATCTGTGCACATTGTAATCTGAAGTGAGCACATGTCCAATAACTCTCTGGTACCTATACTGTACGAGATAATGGCCTTACAAATTATAAATGTTACTTATATTAACCTCCTTGAAAGATATATTTAAAAAGCCTTTATCTTGCTCTCGGGAACAAAAAAAGAAATTATTTATGAAAAGCTGTGACGGACACATTATCACACGACTGCACACGCCAAAATCAACTCAGAGCTGTTATCAATATCATTACGGTGTCTTCATGAATTCCCAATTCTGCAATAGCCCGACAGTTGTTTTTTTATATAGAATTAAGCATTGCTGTACGATCCAATACACTACCTGCAAAATGTTCCAAGATGACAGCGACATTTCTTCATTTCAATCAATGCTTCCTGTTTCCTTGAAGCGCCGTACATCGGGGCAAAACTGTCGGCGTCGTCGTGAATGGCAGGTCCCATGAGCAGAAACAACCAATCACCGACTCCTAAATTCAGAAATAGCTAATCAGAAGACGACACGGTTCTTCACGTGTCCTTGTCATCTTCAGTATCCTGACGTTCTCGCATTACTGAACAACAGTGTCTTCGGCTTGACATGCAAGAGAATGTAGTCTGGCATTAGATTATCCATAAACATCCGTCACGCTCGGCTCTTCAGCTGGGTCGATGGATGAATATTTTATTCTGTTCTAACAACACTCGAGTTGCTGCATTCAAACATCACCTGAATTGATCTGTTTTCGGAAACAAAGGAGGTGTAACAATTAAAGAAGACACGATCCATCGCTGGAGCTCGTCGGCGTATTGTTACAGTAGATGTATTCATGCCTTGCCATAGGACGTACCGTATTTGAACGCGATGAATTTCTAATCGCATTACCTTGCCAACAATATTTAAAATCAAGAATCAGAACTTTGGCTGACAATATACATACATGAACATATTTACCATTTTACATTATTCTTTGACAGGTATCCGGTAGTCAGTTTCACTAAAAAAATAGACATAAGCAGCGGTGAAATAATCAATATAGAACAGCATTAAAATATTGAGCCCAACTGTGCATTATATCACACAAACAGGCCTACAGTGATGACGTATGCATTGCCCATAGTTTACGGGTTTATTCGAACCATCAACATATTCTACTCAAAAGAAGTTAAAGAACACCGGATTCTTTCATATTACTATAGGTTATCTGTCATGCTATGACAAATTAATAATAACAATATAAAAAAAGAATCGGGTGTTCTTTAACTTCTTTGGAGTAATATACATCTTTAATGTATGTCTTTAGCTAAGAGAGTATTCATAACGTTAGCCAAGATTCCTGTTATTACTGCTTCTTGCCAGGGTATATAGTTTCGCGATGAGCCTTAGTGGTCATAGTAAGTGTATTTGAGGTGCATTCCTCATTCGGAAAAAAGTAACTGGCATGATTATACAGTTCGGCTTTTAAGATTTTAGGAGATCATTGGGGTGTTTGCTGAAAGGATAAGCCTGTCCTGCTCTACATAAGCTTGTAGAAATCATGCCCATCTCGTCATTCCGTACAACCGTGTATTATCATGCCTGCCTCTCATGTTGAACCTATCTCTGTATAATCATATTGAACCTGCATCTCTGTATAATCATGTTGAATCTGCATCTCTGTATAATCATGTTGAACCTGCATCTCTGTATAATCATGTTGAACCTGCATCTCTGTATAATCATGTTGAACCTATCTCTGTATAATCATATTGAACCTATCTCTGTATAATCATGTTGAACCCGCCTCTCTGTATAATCATGTTTAATCTGTCTCTCTGTATAATCATGTTGAACCTGCATCTCTGTATAACCATGTTTAATCTGTCTCTCTGTATAATCATATTGAACCCCCCTATCTGTATAATTATGTTGAACCTGTCTCTCTGTATAATCATATTGAACCCCCCTATCTGTATAATCATGTTGAACCTGCATCTCTGTATAACCATGTTTAATCTGTCTCTCTGTATAATCATATTGAACCCCCCTATCTGTATAATCATGTTGAACCTGCCTCTCTGTATAATCATATTGAACCCCCCTATCTGTATAATCATGTTGAACCTGCATCTCTGTATAACCATGTTTAATCTGTCTCTCTGTATAATCATATTGAACCCCCCTATCTGTATAATCATGTTCAAACCTGTCTCTCTGTATAATCATGTTGAACCTGCATCTCTGTATAATCATGTTGAACCTGCATCTCTTTATAATCATATTGAACCCCCCTATCTGTATAATCATGTTTAACCTGTCTCTCTGTATTATCTGGTTGAACTTGTCTCTCTGTATAATCATGTTTAACCCGTCTCTCTGTATTATCTGGTTGAACTTGTCTCTCTGTATAATCATGTTGAACCTGCATCTCTGTATAATCATATTGAACCCCCCTATCTGTATAATCATGTTAAAACCTGTCTCTCTGTATAATCATGTTGAACCTGCATCTCTGTATAATCATGTTGAACCTGCATCTCTGTATAATCATGTTGAACCTGTCTCTCTGTATAATCATGTTGAACCTGCATCTCTGTATAATCATGTTGAACCTGCATCTCTGTATAACCATGTTTAATCTGTCTCTCTGTATAATCATATTGAACCCCCCTATCTGTATAATCATGTTGAACCTGTCTCTCTGTATAATAATATTGAACCCCCCTATCTGTATAATCATGTTGAACCTGCATCTCTGTATAACCATGTTTAATCTGTCTCTCTGTATAATCATATTGAACCCCCCTATCTGTATAATCATGTTGAACCTGCATCTCTGTATAACCATGTTTAATCTGTCTCTCTGTATAATCATGTTGAACCTGCATCTCTGTATAATGATGTTGAACCTGCATCTCTGTATAATCATATTGAACCTGCATCTCTGTATAATCATGTTGAACCTGCATCTCTGTATAATCATGTTGAACCTGCATCTCTGTATAATCATGTTGAACCTGCATCTCTGTATAATCATGTTGAACCTGCATCTCTTTATAATCATATTGAACCCCCCTATCTGTATAATCATGTTTAACCTGTCTCTCTGTATTATCTGGTTGAACTTGTCTTTCTGTATAATCATATTGAACCTCCCTCTCTGTATAATCATGTTTAACCTGCCTCTCTGTAAAATCATGTTGAACCTGTCTCTCTGTATAATCATGTTGAACCTGTCTCTCTGTATAATCATGTTGAACCTATCTCTGTATAATCATGTTGGACGTGCTCTCTGTCATCATGCTGCATGGGGATCTATGTATGTGTCATCATGCTGCATGGAGATCTGTGTGTAATCATGCTGCATGAAGATCTATGTGTCATCATGCTGCATGAAGATCTATGTGTCATCATGCTGCATGGAAATCTATGTATGTGTAATCACGCTGCATGGAGATCTATGTATGTGTCATCATGCTGCATGGAGATCTATGTATGTGTCATCATGCTGCATGAAGATCTATGTGTCATCTCGCTGCACGGAGATCTATGTGTCATCATGCTGCATGAATATCTATGTGTCATCATGCTGCATGGAGATCTATGTATGTGTCATCATGCTGCATAGAGATCTATGTGTAATCATGCTGCATGGAGATCATTGTTTGTGTCATCATGTTGCATGGAGATCTATGCATCAAAATATATGAACACTTACGCTGCCTAAACGAGATCAATGTTAAGGTGTATAATCGTGCTGCACTAAAACCAAGTCCCTCTGATATCTGTTTCTGGTAATGAGACCACCCCTGCAGTCTAGAGGATAGAGCGTCCGCCCGGAGAGAGGAAGGCTGGTATTTCGATCCCCGGCCGCGTCATACAAAAACACGTTAAAAGATGGTTCTTGTTGTTACCCTGCCTGGCTCTCAACATTAAGGGGATTAAATAAGGACTGGACAGCATACTGTGTCTGAGTGGAGAATCCAAGTTAAAACTGCGGCATGGTATCGCAGTTAGATAGCACTATAAACCCAGTATAAGTCCACAGCAAGCAGCCACACACACGTGCATGTGGCAATATGATTGCAATAATCTTGAACGCGACGTTGAACCACATTTCATCTCAACTTATCTGGTAATTCTTCACACACATGTTCTCTATGGCAAGACTGTATCAGATAGATATCTGTATAATCATAGATCACCAAGCGCGACCAACACGTTGTACAGTGCGTAATGCAATGTGGCATAACACAACACGTTGTACAGTGTGTAATGCAATGTGGCATAACACAACACGTTGTACAGTGCGTAAAGAAATGTGGCATAACACAACACGTTGTACAGTGCGTAATGCAATGTGGCATAACACAACACGTTGAACAGTGCGTAATGCAATGTGGCATAACACAACACGTTGTACAGTGCGTAATGCAATGTGGCATAACACAACACGTTTGTACAGTGCGTAATGCAATGTGGCATAACACAACACTTTGTACAGTGCGTAATGCAATATTGCATAACACAACACTTTGTACAGTGCGTAATGCAATGTGGCATAACACAACACGTTTGTACAGTGCGTAATGCAATATTGCATAACACAACAGGTTGTACAGTCGTTATACACTAAGCTGCACACTCTGTTATTCATTGCGCTATATTCTGTACTGTACAGTTTGCCACACAGTGAACTGTACACTGTGTTATGCAACCTTTTGTGGCTTATAAAGTGATATTAACTGTGATATAAAATCTGTTACAGGATGGACATTTCATCATATATCTATGATGCTGTATGTGTTGTACATACTTTGATGTGTATTCAATACAGTGCGGTAGCATGTAGTACATTGTCTGCCATGCCGTTATCTACTGGGGGCATGGGGGTTCCACATGTCTAAGGCGCCGCACATGGCTATGCATAGATGTCAGTATCCGCTGGTCGTTGTTTCAAATATGATTCCTGGCTTATCAGTAATACAACACTGTTCGTGATATTTTACAAAGGTTATAATGCATGTGTATACTGCATGGTCTCTAAGTAGTAGGCAATATCTTGAAATATCCAGGAGCACGGGTGGCCCAGTCGTCTAAGGCGACGCGATTCGCTGTGCAGAGTTGCGTCCCTTGGACACGCCAGAAACCTATGATTGTGGGTTCGAATCCTGGTTCACCCCGATTATGTTTCTAAGTTTGTCAGCACCATACCCGTGCTCGTGGGTTTCACCGAAGTGGAAAATGTCTGAGACCTGCACCACTTCGGGCTTTCCTCCCACATTAAGCTGACACTCCGTGATATAACTGGAATATTGTTAAAAGCGGCGTTAAATCCAACTCACTCACTTGAAATATCCGCTAAAATGTATACAGTGATCTCCATGTTTACATATCACTAATCGCTTTTAACATAGAGAAAACATGGATACTTGCACGTGTGATAATACCACGAGCTTAAAATGTATGGGAATTTCATGTGTAAAAAATCAGTTGCTTAGTGAAACCAGTTATGGAACATAAGTTTTTAAATTTATTTTCATTATTGAGATAATGGTCACAAACCAGGGAATGCGCTTGAAAAGCTTTCTCGCTCTTTGGGATTTGAACTCGAATTATATGCACAAGCCAACATCTGCTCTCCTATCACAAATGCCCGCCTACCGCTCAAAACATAACAATTGAATTTCTGTTAATACTGAAATTCAAGAACCGTACCACTGGCACTAAAAAAACATAATCTTTTAAATGATCTCACTTAAAAAAGAATTACATGTGTCTGCATCAGTGAACATAAATGAAATGAAGTTTGCAACATTCGAAACACCCAATAACCCTGCATAAAAAAGCCACAAACAATTACTTCCTTTAGCTGTATGTTCATCCTCCGTAACGCTTCTTGGCCACACGCGTTGTCCCCCGATACTCGCTGGATTAATAATGTAGGTAGTCCAGCCACCCTTCACTGAGCCTTAAGATGTATGTTTTTATGACAGTACTCAAAGACCCTGCGTTGTGTGTTAAATACACGGGGCTACCCGTTAGTGGTAATCGATTAAAACATTGTGAACATTTGTCGCACATGTATGGAAAAATAACAATTATTGTTTTTTTTATTCCTAAATTGCTATATTGTGTTTGTCGTTTTCGATTCTGCTCATGTATGTTGATATAAGGGTTAGATTTTGCGGTGTGACCTTTGAATTTAGGCTACAGGGTGACATTGCTCCAGAGGTTTGCTATTCCTGGATTTACACTTAGCTGCAACACTTCGTAAATAGGCGCCACTCTTTGTGGACATGCCGGGCAGCAACAGCTGATACACGAAGACGTATTGAGGTATTATGTCAATGTAGTTCACAATGAAGACGTATTGAGGTATTATAACAATGCAGTTCACAGGGAAGACGTATTGAGGTATTATATTAATGTAGTTCACAGGGAAGAAGTATTGAGGTATTATAACAATGGAGTTCACAGGGAAGAAGTATTGAGGTATTATAACAAATGAGTTCACAATGAAGACGTATTGAGGTATTATAACAAATGAGTTCACAATGAAGACGTATTGAGGTATTATAACAATGCAGTTCACAGGGAAGACGTATTGAGGTATTATATCAATGTAGTTCACAATGAAGACGTATTGAGTTATTATAACAATGGAGTTCACAGGGAAGACGTATTGAGGTATTATATCAATGTAGTTCACAATGAAGACGTATTGAGGTATTATATCAATGTAGTTCACAATGAAGACGTATTGAGGTATTATATCAATGTAGTTCACAATGAAGACGTATTGAGGTATTATATCAATGTAGTTCACAATGAGTGAGTGAGTGAGTGAGTATGGTTTTACGCCGCTTTTAGCAATATTCCAGCAATATCACGGCGGGGGACACCATAAATGGGCTTCACACATTGTACCCATGTCGGGAATCGAACCCGGGTCTTCGGCGTGACGAGCGAACGCTTTAACCACTAGGCTACCCGACCGCCCCTAGTTCACAATGAAGACGTATTGAGGTATTATATCAATGTAGTTCACAGGGAAGACGTATTGAGGTATTATATCAATGTAGTTCACAGGGAAGACGTATTGAGGTATTATATCAATGTAGTTCACAGGGAAGACGTATTGAGGTATTATAACAATGGAGTTCACAGGGAAGAAGTATTGAGGTATTATAACAATGGAGTTCACAGGGAAGAAGTATTGAGGTATTATAACAATGGAGTTCACAATGAAGACGTATTGAGGTATTATAACAATGGAGTTCACAATGAAGACGTATTGAGGTATTATAACAATGGAGTTCACAGGGAAGACGTATTGAGGTATTATATCAATGCAGTTCACAAGGAAGACGTATTGAGGTATTATATCAATGTAGTTCACAATGAAGACGTATTGAGGTATTATAACAATGGAGTTCACAGGGAAGACGTATTGAGGTATTATATCAATGCAGTTCACAAGGAAGACGTATTGAGGTATTATAACAATGAAGTTCACAATGAAGACGTATTAAGGTATTATATCAATGTAGTTCACAATGAAGACGTATTGAGGTATTATTTCCGACCGCCGCTGGAAAATTGCTGGTCACGGCGTTAAACAAGGAACAAAATAATTTAGGAGGAAAGTTCAAAGTGACGAAGGTCAAAGATTTTTACAACGTGGCGAAACCCCCGAGCATGACTTACCAATGATCAGTTTTGGAGAACAATGCTTCGGGTCCACGATCACATGATCAGCGGACAACTTAAGGGAGAGAATAACGGATCCTTTGATATCTTGGCCACCTGTGTCCACAGTGGATAAGAAAACGTTTTTGTATAAATAAATAAAAACAGTTTGGACCAGTCATTGTTTTTTCGTGTGTAGTGTCATCCGTTACAAGTACCGTAACACTATGCTGTTTTATGCATACCCCCTGGACCGTTACCGAAGACGCGGTTTCATATAACCACTTTTAAAAAGATACTATATTATTGACCCAAAGCAAACTGCATCCTCTTAAGAACAAACAAAGGATCACCTCGCCGTGCACCGTACACATGTATGGATTAAAGACACAGTTGGCTTAACGACTTGCATAATTCATAACACATAACAAACAAGACGTTAATGCCATTAAACCTTGTCATACACGTGTTCGCCTGTTAATGGCGGTACATTTATCAGAAAGTCAATTTGGTAATTGTAAACGCTTTTCTTGTATCTTTCTCAAGCAAAACGTATTTTCAGGTATAGAGCTGCGTCATGCATGGCTGATTAGAAACATCAGAGGCGAACATGTTGCACGTTGCTGTCACGAGATGCCATGCTGTAAACTGTTGTTTAGAACACTACTATCAAGGGACTCTTTCCAGCTTGTGTCCTATGGATACGATTTTGTTACGCAAAATGGCAGTTATGACTTGTAATTATATCTCAACCTGTCCCCAAGAATTAATCATAACTAGAAGCCATGTTACAATAAGACAGTTTCAAACGGTGAATTGGTGCGTTGGAATTTATGCTTTTTTTAGTAACACTACATATATCACATGTAAAATAATCGAACTAACATCATCTTACAAATATAGGCTTTTTAATCAAGCTTCCAACATCAATGGCTCTGTTAAGTCCTAATAGAATTTTATGGTAGACATTCTTAGGAAAATACGTTGCTGGTGAACACGATGCGCTAGAATGTAAGGTTGGAAGCATGTTTCACTTCGTCGGGGCACGATGACAGAAGAGCAGCAAAGTTATATATGCGACGAGCCTGGGTGGTCGATACCATTTCTATACTACGGGAGTATAAACTTCTTTGAGAGGCATTTAGAAGTTGGAGTACTAAGTAAGGATAAGATATATGGATGAACAACGTCTTTAGTACAATTAGGAGCGACGTTTCGGTATACGTTCTAACACCGTTCTAACACCGTTCAATTGCTTGATGTGCTTGATAACGGTGTTAGAACCTACACCCAAACGTCGCTCCTAATTGTAATAAAGAAGTTGTTCATCCATATATCTTATCCTTACTTACGGTAGTATTGCAGGAGGAAAATCACGAATTACAAAGTTTAGATTTGGACTGGAAATGGGCTCCGCTTTAACCCCAAGATTACGACCTTAAAGGGCAAGTTCACACGGAAATGAACCTATTTTTCTTGTACTTTTTCCACATTAAAAGTGTTAACCTAGAAATGTCATAGACAAAAATATAAAAATATCACAATTAATTAACATATTTTTCGCATTAAAACGATTTATATTTTTCACATTTACCAAGTGTTCTATTTCCATAACAAAAGCACCATGGCTTATGCCCCTTGCAATATGACGTCATTGGTGCCAATTGATAAACATTATGACGTCATCATGCTTTGTTAGAGCCGCTTCACGTGGTATAAGTACAGGTGTGTGATTCTTGCGTCTCAGATGCCAGCCAGCATAGTGTTATGCTGAGTCACCACTGCGCCGGAGTGTGTCGTAGGCCATGTTGTTTTACCACAAACTGGTACTTGATATCTTTTGCGTTGAGAATAGACAGGGACCCAGTTGAAATGGCACCAATTACGTCATAATCTAAGGGGGATAACTCAGGCATGTTTAGCTCGAAAAAACGAAGGCCTCATAACGGCATATCATTTACACACGATTGTGAGCTTCCTACTTTCACTGTGAAAAAAATTAGTGTATATTTTCAAACACAGATACTAACTAATTCTAAAATTGCGTTTTGTTTAGAAAAAGAAAGAAAGTGATTTTTGCGTGTACACTTCCCCTTTAAGTAGTAGTCTATAACCAAAATTGTGTACTGTAACAACAAACCGATGGCCTAGAATATTAACATGACCTTTTTCTTAAATACGCGATTATGATTGGTCACTCAGGTTTTTCAATTGACAATAAAAACCTCTGAATGAGGGAGCTAATTTGATGGCCGTATCGCCCTAAACGTTGATGTTAATGTTTATGGGGAGGTACGGGGACATATGGTACAAGTCAAAGTAGGGAATTGCATCGGACATCATTCGTGTCACTGATGCGCCAAATCCTCCACGGGTCTACCATAACCCGTTTTGAAAGCTTTACTGAGGCCTTCAATGTAACCTTTATTGAACTATCAAAGTTCCTCAATGTATGTGGGCGGTCGGGTAGCCTAGTGGTTAAAGCGTTCGCTCGTCTCGCCGAAGACCCGGGTTCGATTCCCGACATGGGTACAATGTGTGAAGCCCATTTCTGGTGTCCCCCGCCGTGATATAGCTGGAATATTGCTAAAAGCGGCGTAAAAACAAACTCACTCACTCACTCACTCAATGTATGTAAATACATATTACACAGAAAACCCTGTAGATTGCGATTAGGTCTGTAGCCCAAATGTGTGGGACCACACACAGATCGCAATTTGGCGACGGTGACGTCACATCTATTACATCACAATGGACGTTATTGTTTGTTTGTTTGTTTGTTTGTTGTTTAACGCCGCACTCAGCAATACTCCAGCTATATGAAGGCGCTCTGTAAATAATCTGGACCAGACAATCCAGTGACTGACATCACTAGCATCGATATAAGTAATTGGGATCGATGACATCAACCATGTCAGCGAGCTTTACTCCCCGATCCCGTAAGTCGCCTCTGACCACAAGCATAGTCGCCTTTTACGACAAGCATAGGTAACTGAAGACCTATTCTAACCCGGATCTTCACGGGTCCAATGGACGTTGTGAGATTTGTCGGCGCTTAATTCAATATTTGAAACCACAAGCTTTCGTTCGATTCCAAATTCAATTTACTGCCGTCAGATTTACAGGCAACATACTCCCAAAATAAAATAACAACAAATAAAATTGTACTGAATGGCAATGCACATGTAATTACGACATATCAATGTCGCCAAGGTATCCTTGTCGTAGAAGTCCTCTACACCATGGAACTATGGATCATCGCCATTACTCCACCAATTTTCATCTCTCAATATCTAAGACAATTCTGACTCAGTATTGATATCAATTATAAGCCGACAACGTATTTTCCTATCAGTAAACGTAAGTTAATCGGTGTTTTACAAGGCAAGACCTAGGAGAAAACCAAACATCTTCACAAGAATTGATATTTGTAATGATTCATATGTGTGTCTGTAGATCAGCACAGAATGCACCCGTGTTTCATCACATACAGGTTGGAGATGCAGCCTTTGTCCTCTCTGCATACAAAACCCTTGCTTGGTGCATTTAGATTCTTGCGAAGCTCTTGTCCCTGCTTCATCGTCCAATCATCTCTGAGGATTCCTGGGTAGACAGGGAATAAATACACTTTGTTTGTCTGGTCTACAAAGGTCTATATGATATAGCTGTAGTAAACACACAACAGTAGCCTATATCATATAGCTGTAGCACAGACACACCATGAGCCTATATCATATAGATATAGCACACACGAACCTGAAGCCTATATGATACAGCTGTAGTATACACAATGCATGGGCCTATACTATATAAATGTAGTATACACACTGCAGGAGCCTTATCATACAGCTGAAGTATACACACTACAGGACCCTTATGATACAGCTGTAGTATACACAATGCATGGGCATATACTATACAGATGTAGTATACACACTACAGGAACCTTATGATATAGCTGTAGTATACACACTACAGGAGCCTTATGATACAGCTGAAGTATACACAATGCATGGACCTATACTATATAGATGTAGTATACACACTGCAGGAGCCTACATCATATAGCTGTAGTATACACACTACAGGAACCTTATGATACAGCTGAAGTATACATACTACAGGAGCCTACATGATATAGCTGTAGTATACACACTACAGGAACCTTATGATACAGCTGTAGTATACACACTACAGGAGCCTTATGATACAGCTGAAGTATACATACTACAGGAGCCTACATGATATAGCTGTAGTATACACACTACAGGAACCTTATGATACAGCTGTAGTATACACACTACAGGAGCCTTATGATACAGCTGAAGTATACATACTACAGGAGCCTACATGATATAGCTGTAGTATACATACTGCAGGAACCTTATGATACAGCTGAAGTATACATACTACAGGAGCCTATATGATATAGCTGTAGTATACATACTACAGGAGCCTTATGATACAGCTGAAGTATACATACTACAGGAGGTGAGGTGAGATGAAATTGGGTTTAACGTCGCGTCCAAGATTATTGCACTTATATAGCGACGTGCATGCACGTGTATGTGTGTGTGTGGCTGCTTGTACTAGTCCGGACTGATGCCGATTTATAGTGCTAGCTCACTGAGATACCATGCCGCAGTTTAACATCAATACCCCACTCAGACACAGTATACTGACTCCGAGCCGACCAGTCCTTGTTTTAGCCCCTTAATGCCGAGCGCCAGACAGGGTAACAACAAGTACAATCTTTTAACGTCTTTTTGTATGACGCGGCCCGGGATCGAACCCTGGACCTTCCGCTCTCCGGGCGGACGCTCTACCACAAGACCACGGAGGCGGTCACATACTACAGGAGCCTACATGATATAGCTGTAGTATACATACTGCAGGAACCTTATGATACAGCTGAAGTATACATACTACAGGAGCCTACATGATATAGCTGTAGTATACATACTGCAGGAACCTTATGATACAGCTGAAGTATACATACTACAGGACCCTACATGATATAGCTGTAGTATACACACTACAGGAGCCTTATGATACAGCTGAAGTATACATACTACAGGAGCCTACATGATAAAGCTGTAGTATTCACACTTCAGGAACCTTATGATACAGATGTAGTATTCACACTGCAGGAGCATACGTGATATAGCTGTAGTATACATACTGTAGGAGCCTATATGATATAGCTGTAGTATACACACTGCAGGAGCCTACATGATATAGCTGTAGTATACATACTGCAGGAGTCTACATGATATAGCTGTAATATACATACTGCAGGAGCCTACATGGTATAGCTGTAGTATACATACTGCAGGAGCCTACATGATATAGCTGTAGTATACATACTGCAGGAGTCTACATGATATAGCTGTAGTATACATACTGCAGGAGCCTACATGATATAGCTGTAGTATACATACTGCATGAGTCTACATGATATAGCTGTAGTATACATACTGAAGGAGCCTACATGATATAGCTGTAGTATACATACTGCAAGAACCTACATGGTATAGCTGTAGTATACATACTGAAGGAGCCTACATGGTATAGCTGTAGTATACATACTGCATGAGTCTACATGATATAGCTGTAGTATACATACTGCAGGAGCCTACATGATATAGCTGTAGTAAACATACTGCAGGAGCCTACATGATATAGCTGTAGTAAACATACTGCAGGAGCCTACATGATAAAGCTGTAGTATACACACTGCAGGAGCCTACATGGTATAGCTGTAGTAAACATACTGTAGGAGCCTATATGATATAGCTGTAGTATACACACTGCAGGAGCCTACATGATATAGCTGTAGTATACATACTGCAGGAGCCTACATGATATAGCTGTAGTATACACACTGCAGGAGCCTTTCCATAATCATAACACAGTCCATTGTACGATTCCGACTTCATCATAGGCAGGTGTTTATGGACCACTATCAAATAGTGATGGTACCAAGTGATATCCTGCCCCATCGGTGGCGCCCTCACAAAAACACGCAACGTGTCATTCATTCACTAACGATGTAGATTGTTAACTACGAGCCTGACCATCAGGTAATGCGGCAATAACAATTTCTAAAGCGAGATATCCACAGGAGCTACAAGGTTCATATTGTCTATCGGTGTATCGTATTACAGAATGGTCTAATAATACACTATAATATGGCTCAGGATGTTAATACCCTTTAAGAAAAACAAAAACGTTTGAAGCATCGATAAGCTATGGAATAATTGTAACCAAACAGTCGGTCAGATGTAGGCTTATGATCCTGCCTCTAGTATTTTATTCCTTCTTCAAGTAATAAATGGAGAAAGCGGATCTGATGGTCCGTCGTCATGGCGATGAGTGAAGTTCCAATTTATACTTTAATACTCTGGCAATAGTTGAAAATATACAATTCTCCCAAACTTAAACTGTCGGGAAACCCTCCGACTCGAACAATCAAACGGTCACCATCAACGTCTTCTGGCTTCGTGGGGATGTTGTTACTGAGGTAAACTGATTGAAGAGCTCATGCAATATAACACGCTCTTTCTCACAATGTTGAGTTTATCAAATCAAACAAACAACAAACCTTTTCCTTTAGCCGGATATGTTACAGGATTAGAGACGTAATATCCAACCCGCGAAGTACAAACAAACAACAAACCTTTTCATTTAGCCGGATATGTTACAGGATAAGAGACGTAATATCCAACCTGCGAAGTACAAACAAACAACAAACCTTTTCATTTAGCCGGATATGTTACAGGATTAGAGACGTAATATCCAACCCGCGAAGTACAAACAAACAACAAACCTTTTCATTTAGCCGGATATGTTACAGGATAAGAGACGTAATATCCAACCTGCGAAGTACAAACAAACAACAAACCTTTTCATTTAGCCGGATATGTTACAGGATAAGAGACGTAATATCCAACCTGCAAAGCATTCTGATTCCTCTACATGAGACCGTCAAACTGTGATGTCCAATAAGATATTAATTTTCACTATTCGGCTATGAAACAGATATATAATTCATATATTCATCAAATATCAAAACCTAAAAAATTCGTGAGGTGCACTTACTGCAATATTTTTACCTATTTGATAAATGATACCATAGTTGTCCCTATTTAATAATGTTTACCTATTTGATAATGATTATCCGTTTTTGATTATATTTGTCCATTAGAGTTGTACCTATTTCATAAAATTTTGACCTATTTCATAATATCTGACCTATTTCATAACATTTATATTTATTAAATATTAGTTGTACCTATTGCATAATATTTGTAGTAGTGGGCCGATACACTATAGAATCCTAGCAGAGACATTGTCGCGTTGTCGGATTGTCGCTCTCACAAATACAAGCAAAACGTTTGATGACCCTTCTAGGATCCCATACTATACCGATGCATCGGGGGATCGCGATTTTTTAACTCCTCTATACACAATATCGATCACAGTCGCACACACTAATATCAATTCTTACCTTCAAATTTGCTTTAATAACTGTTGCACTTAACACTAATTAGTTGTGAAAAAGTGCGTGCGTGCGTGCGCGTGCTGTGTGTGTGTGGTTCGTCTTAGGAGTGTATCATATTTTGCTGAGACCCCCACCCATTTTTACTGTAACTTTACCCACCCCTTTCACTGTCATTTTTTTCATGTTATGGTACTTTTTCTTCTTTCGTCACCTTGAAGTATTTGTGTGTGTGTGTTGACAGCTTTCAGTGGACATTGTCATTAATCTCATTTCGTCTGTGATTTTTAGCCACCAAGTCTTATAATCGTATAAGTGTTAAAACAAATGTTTTCTGTATAATATTATATTATATTTAGCATTTTGTGAATGGATTTCCCTCGAAAGAATTCCCAAGATCCCTTGCCTGCAGATGCAAGTGCCAACAAACCAGCCAGACCTCCTCCAAACGCAGTCAGTGCGTTGAGCTTAACGCCGTTTTTAACAGTATTCCAGTTATATCGCGGCGTGTCAGCTTAATGCGGAAGGAAAGCAGGTCTCAGTGATGCAGGTCTCAGACGTTTACCACTTCGGTGAAACCCAAGAGCACGGGTATGGTGCTGACAAACCTAGAAACATAATCGGGCGAACCGGGATTCGAACCCACAATCATAGGTTTCTGGCGTGCCTAAGGGACGCAACTCTGCACAGCGAATCGCAGCGCCTCAGAGAGAGAGACGACGATTATTTCTTTTAAATCCCAAAGTGTCAAAAGGTACCAGTTTTCCACTAGACCTATTTATGTGCCAAGTTTGGTTTAGATGTCTCTCATTGTTTTTGTGAAATGTGACAGAAGGACGGACGGCACCCATTCGTATATCCCCCTTCCACTTGGCGAGGGAGAATAATAGGTTTAATCTGAAGTACAACATTCTTAACAATACCTTTGGAGATATATTTCACAGTTTATAACCAGGGTGTTTTATAGGAACCATAGCTTTACCAGCTTTGGACGCTAATGTCTGAACAGTTTTTCGACTAGCACAATCTATTTGAAAATATAATCCCTAATGTAGCTATAATATGTAGAAACGCTGACAGACATGTCCCTTACTTTCCACTTGTCATTATTTCCTAACTTGCCTCCATTTCTATATACTAAAACTTCAATTTTGTCAAGAATAACCTTGAAATCCCATATGTTACAAATTCGTTATCTATATTTCTATTCAGTTCGGGAACTGTATCTAAAATCATGTACAAATTGTCAACATACAAAAGCAAAATATAGTTCAATTAAACCCTGATTTAATTTCTTTTTTTTTAGTAACTATTTCAGAAACTATCATGTATAACGTTCAATAATGATGTTTGAAATTTCACCTCTCATGGCTTCAGTACAGATAATGTCATAGTCGATTCATATGCAACGCATTACACACATATAACACTTTTTTCAAGACATATTTCAAAATGCAATATGAAATGTTAGAAAAAAGAGCCCTTGATACATAGTTCACACCATGCTATATTGATTTGTATGAGAATGCGATGCTTTGTGGTTTCTTTGTACTGTTTGCAGGTGATGTTCACAGTCATTAATTGATAAAATACCCGCTTTTAATCAACCAATCAATAGCAATAATGACGTGATTGTCACATCATGGATTGTTTATTTTTCAGTAATTTTTGTGACCATAATCATTTTTTGGTTACATCAAAGATATCTATTTTCGTGTCTTCTGTTTTTTACTTGATGAAATAGACAACCAACAGAGTCCAACCAAACATTAATGCTTCATGTGATCCTCATCTGTCTGCATCTAATGTGCACAAGTGCATTGAAAAGTTTGTGTTCAAAAATCTAAAAATTAAATTCCTCACATCCAACACTTTTTCAAAAGTTGAATGGAAGTCTATTTGGCCCATGTTTACATTGCTTTTCTTCCATATCATGATATGTGTCGTATCGTGACCTCACTACCATTATACCTGTTGTATCGCGACTTTGCATATGGTTCAATCAGGTATCAGGATATAAGACAATGGTAGTCTGAAAGAAATACATAGCACACATTTTCTCTTCACTACACTTAGATAATTTTCTTAGCAAACGGTACATACACAAGGCTTTCAGTGTACTGATTGCCGCAAACGGCGGAAAATGAAAATCTGTCTCGCAGCCGAAGTGTCAGTGCCAGACAGAGCACACATGTTATAGATATGTATAGATCATAAATGTATAGATCCATTTGAATTTTTCTGCAGGAAGTATTTTGGTGTTATTTGTTTTTCAGAGCTCACTGAAGTGGACATTTTCAATAAATTGGAATCAACCAATTCAAAATATGGTATAAAGACAAACAAAGGAGCTTTGTTTGTGCGTGAAGACTTTCCATATATAAGAAGAAAGTTATAGGCCCTAATGAACCCCAGTGGATCAGTGTCAAAATATATGACATGTGGCAATGGAATAAAATAGTAAAAGTTTAAATATTAAAGATAATCAAGTGTTGGTCAAATAATATTAGAATAGATATAAGATAATATCTCGATGAGGATAAAATGCTATATATATATATATATAATATAATATATGTCAAATGTACTGACGCGTTAGTTTGGCCAACAGTCATATAAAAAAAGAAACATGAGAGATGGAAACAGGAGGTAGTTTTGTCCACAAAGGGTGACAACTCTTGGTGTATTACTAAACTGATTTACAGTAAGGAAATATTTGACCATTTTTCTCGGGTTACCTCTTCGTTAAATTTCTAGGTGTACCTTACTTCGTCTTTATACACATATAAGTCACGTAACAGCGAACATGCGACGCACTTACTCAGAGAGTTCAGGGGCCCGATTTAGTGTGTCTGGTCTGGGTGAGAGGCGGCACTGCATCCGTACACAGTCTCATAAAGATCAGATCTTAGTCCTCGATACTGCTGAACATAGATCTGAGGACATCCCATTACAGGTCATGTCAGAACGACCTTTGATTCAACCAATCAGAGCTTGGTTTACCAGATCATGAAAGTGACAGTCGGCATGTGTTTTCTAATCATGCAACCTCGAAAATTAACAAGGGGTATTCCGAACGACATCTGTGGGTTTTATGAATGAATCCATACAATCTAGGTAATCTATAAGCCATTCCAGAAATTTCTTTTGTTCAGATTCATTTTTTTAATCGAGAACTTGAAGCGTAGTCGCCTGTTTGAAACTAGTGCCGTAAAGCACGAGAAAGCTTCCTTCTGACTGGCGAGTCAGTCGTTCCATTGGTCGGTCAAGGTTAGCGAAATGTTGGTCTGACGTGACCCATAATAGCATGTCTTCAGATCTTTGTTTAGCGGTAGCGAGAACTAAGATCTGATTTTAAAGAGATTGCATCAACACAAACACATGTTCGCTTTCAGTGAGATGTACCACGTGATCAGTTGACGGCGTGCACTTACGCCATTCGTCACCACTCGCCCCTTTCCGTAACCTGCAAGAAGACTCGTCCCCCTATCGATGAATAGTATGTGCGAAAATACGACAAACCAATCGGAATGCGCGTATGGTTTCAAGTTCTTCGTCAAAGAATCCCTCAGAAATAATTTTTGATTTTACATATGTCTTGCCTCCAAAATATACCCAAGACACAGTTAAATGCGTTCAATCATACTGTATAATTCCGCATGTCCCGATGTGCTTTAAATTGCATTTGAAATATATATAATATATGTGGAAATATATGTGAACCATTACGCAACGAGTTGACAATTGTTTTAGGTATGCCCGTTTGCGTTAAGACGGAACCCGGTCACAAAAATGGCCACGAGAAGGACACGAGTCGCTATTCGGCTTGTCCCAGAATAACACGAGTTGGTCATGAATGGCACTTACGCATTATAAAAACTAGATAATATTATATAATATCTGTGGAAATCGTAAGAAGTAGTCAGTAGACAGCTGTATATGTGTATTATTACAATGCAAGTGAATTGTCACAGGATCATCACGTTGTTTCTAAATATAGTAGTGTAAACAAAACAAAGCCAGTCCCGACTTTCGAATTATTAACAAAGACATGTCCCCATGGACACTTACTCGTTAGAGATATATGCGTAAGATACCTTTCATCACGACCAAAGATTCTCATTGTTCTCAAATGTTTCTGCTATTAAATAAAGATTTGTTATCAACACGATTACCGGGCATCGCCCGAAGAAATAATGTCATGTGATAGTCATGTGACGTTTGTTTGTAAACAGATTTCTACGTTTTGAAATGAGCGATCGCGTTGGTATTTAGATCACGATATCAATTTGTCCACAGAGTCCTCGATTCCGGCATTTCTCCATTGGCTGTCTGCATCTTCGCTGTATTGGAGCATAATGTCAAGCCCTTTCTAGTGGATCATTATCTGGGCGTTGAGTCTCTGGCAAAGCGTGTGTGCTTTAGTAGCATGTCCGCCCCTGAATTTCGTCATAGGTACGGGAAGGTAGGATCTGATAGAAATCCTTCCTTTTCCTTTTACTTTCGTTGCGTTTGAAGTTTGCATCCATCACCGCTTGTCCATTGTGAAAGAAATACGCCAGAGACTGGCTCTTCCAATGGCAATGGTCCTCCTCCTCCTGCAGGTTTTTCCTGCAACAGTTTGTGAATAGTAATCTATACCTGGATAAGTTTGTGTAAAAATAAATTGGTTCAATGAAGTAAGAAATGAATCTGCAACCACATCACCCCTTCTATGTTTGAAATGTTGTAAAAAAAGCAAATTTATTTATTTTCAAAAATCAGATGTCAAAGATACCCATCATTGATTTTTTCTACTTTTAAAAGCTTTAAATCAAATTATATTCTAAAATCACGTAACAGTATTCTTTGAGTGCCGACTAAACGCCAGTACAGTTAATGTTTTGGATATAATATCGCTGACTTCAGAAAATTAAAACATATTATAAACTGAACTGAGATGTATAGTGTATTTGCTCCTCATCTTGGGGGGCGGTCGGGTAGCCCATTGGTTAAAGCGTTCGCTTGTCACGCAGAAGATCCGGGTTCGATTCCCGACATGGGTACAATGTGTGAAGCCCATTTCTGGTGTCCCCCGCCGTGATATTGCTGGAATATTGCTAAAAGCGGCGTAAAACCATACTCACTCACTCACTCACTCCTCATCTTGGAGACATGTGACATGAATGTAGGAGCTCACCCACTGTACTGACAAACTATGAATGAAGTTACCGGGGCACGTGGATCTGGCGGCCATTGCAAAACGCCACATACAGCAGTACATGCAGCACAGGTACAGACACAGTACAAAATGTAACTGAAACATACGGTGGTCGTTACCCGACTTTCGATCCACTGCCTGGAAATCACACTGGTACTTTTCTGTGCAGTGTTGCTTCCTACCTGTAAGGATCTGGTCGCGGATTCCCCCTGAGCATGGTATGATGAAAATACATATAATGTATGACAACGTGAATAATATAAATGCACACAGAATATGCATATTAGAATATGAATGCATAATGAAATATTTATACATATAGTATATGAATATATCTTATAAATACGTATTGTATATGAACACATATGAAATACACCCGTTTAAAGTATCAATGTATATATGATATAAGTACATCTGGAATACCAATGCATACGTATAGTATATAAACAGGCATGACATGAAGCTCATAAGGATATACACACTTAAAGCCTCTTAAAACATGAGATATAAACCATACAAATGGCATATTTATCGACTTTATTAGACTTTTCCGTTGCCTATGTTTCTCAGTGCTTTCAGTGCAGACAGAGCAACATATGTTTGAATGACAGACAAGGATATAGAATCCTTAAAACATTTCTTCCACCGGAAACACGACTAACAATGACACTTTAAGTACATCCTTTCGGACAGACTTGTCTACGGATAAGTGTTCAAGTCTTCAAGGGACGCTGGAAATGAACTCAGTGTTCCCCAAACTCACGAAAACAAGCTGTGCTAAATCACCACATTCTCAATCATCGGACGTGACCTCGGTGTGTTTGTACTCGGACGTGACTTCAGCCACATGTTGATCTAATCTATTTATTGCCATTGGGTAGAACAGATTCCAATTTACTAAATTGAAAACAGGCATATAAAAATGTTATTTAGTATATAAAGGCACCTGCCCAGTGGTGTAAAGTGACAGAACTTTACGTGAAGCTGCGTCACTTCTCTACCAGCATCCGACAGTGAAAGGGTTCGAATCCTAGATACTGAATCTGTCAGGTTTATGATGATCCTCGTGTGTTTTACAGTTGTAAGCGTCTATGATGTGCATCTATTTGGGGTATCTACATTAAGATGACCGTTGTGATGTGTGTTTGTGTTTGTCAGCCAAATCTAAAATGATCAACACTCAAAGGTTCAACACAAAGCTCCAATGTTCAACTCAAAATACTCAAATATTCAACACAAACACTCAAGTGTTCAACACAAAACACTCAAATTGTTTAACACAAACACTCAAATGTTCAACTAAAAACACTCAAATATTCAACACAAAACACTCTAATGTTCAACACAAACACTCAAATTGTTTAACACAAACTCTCAAATGTTCAACACAAAACACTCAAATGTTCAACACAAAACACTTAAATGTTCAACACAAAACATTTGAATTTGGCATAAAGGCGGTCTTTTGGTAAAAGATGTACGGAACATTTACGTTTATCAGGTGAGAAAAGGCCTCAGTGTATTTTAGTCAAAACAGAAGTGTACCTGTCCAATGCATCAACGAACGGGAACCTGCGCAAGGTATTTTAATCAATACAATGTGTACCTGTTCAATATATCAACGAACGGAAATCTGCTCACGGTATATTAATCAATACAGTAGGGTACCTGTTCAATCGATATATATTATGGAAAACCATTCAGGGCGGTTTGGTAAAGTTGGTTGGTTGGTTGGTTGGTTGTTTTACCAATATTCCAGCAATATTCCAGCTATATGACGGCGGTCTGTAAATAATCGAGTCTGTACCAGACAATCCAGTGATTAATATCATGAGCATCGATCCACGCAATTGGGATCGATGACATGCATCAACCAAGACAGCGAGCCTGACAACCCGATCCCGTTAGTCGCCTCTTACGACAAGCAGTCACCTTTTACAGCAAGCATGGGTTGCTGAAGACCTATTCTACCCCGGATTTTCACGGGTCGGTTTGGTGAAGTAACTGCACAGTAATTAAAGGTCGCGGGTGCATTGTGGATTGTTTTTAAAACGAACGTAAAATTCGTGTTTGTTTTCTTGTTGGTTCGTCGGCTGACTATCTGAAAGAAATTACGTCAATTGTGCTGTCTTGTGTGACCTCTTGCTGGACAGTCCAATCTTTGAGTCAGAGGTCCGAGGACAGTGGGGCACTGTTAGAACGCTGAAGGAGCCTTTCCACAGTCTCTGGCCAGCCCGGATTCGCTATCTTCGGCTACTTGGGCATGCCTTCCTATTCATTGAGCGCCAATATTTTTGGTAAGTCTATGTTCATGTGTCAGCTATGAAGGAGTGAGTGAGTGATTGAGTTTGATTTAACGCCGCTTTAAGCAATATTCCCGCAATATCCCGGCGGGAGGCACCAGAAATGGACCTCACACATTGTACCCATGTCGGAATCGAACCCGGGGCTTACGCGTGACGAGTGAACGCTTTAACCACTAGGGTACCCGACCGTCCACCCAGCTATGAAGGAACATGAGACCTGCTGACTGAGGCTACACTGACGCTGGCTGGTGCCATAGTACACATCGGTGAATTGTTAGATATTTATGCAATTCGGTGATGGGGGCACGGGTGGCCCAGTCGTCTAAGGCGCCGCGATTCGCTGTGCAGAGTTGCGTCCCTTGGGTACGCCAGAAACCTATGATTGTGGGTTCGAATCCCGGTTCGCCCCGATTATGTTTGTAGGTTTGTCAGCACCATACCCGTGCTCGTGGGTTTCACCGAAGTGGTAAACGTCTGAGACCTGCATCACTTCGGGCTTTCCTCCCACATTAAGCTGACACGCCGTGATATAACTGGAATACTGTTAAAAGCGGCGTTAAACCCAACTCACTCACTCACTCACTCAATTCGGTGATATTGCAATAATGTGCGTGCGTGCGTAAGTGCGTGAGTGTTGTTAACGATGAACTCAGCAATAATCCAGTTATATGACGACGGCCATTAAATAATCGAGTCTGGACCAGTCAAACCAGTGACCATAGTATGTGCTACGTCTCGCGCCGTCGAGGTATTAAGCCACGTAAGCATCTATATCACGGAGCCTGTCCACCCGATCCATTTTGTTGCCGCTTACATCAAGCATATGCTGCTGGATACCGATTCTAACCCGGAATGGCCACACAATGCTGGGTCTCAGGTATGGAGGTACATCATGCACCATGCACCTGTTTCCATAAACGTTGTTACCTTGCCTGGCGCTTGGTATTAAGTGAATTCAACACGGACTTGTCGACGTATATATTCGGAGTCAGTATACTGTGTTTGAATGGGGTATTCATGTTAAACTGCAGCATGGTTTCTCAGTAGGCTAGCACTATCAAACCGGCATTAAATAGTCCGGATTACAACAAGAAGCCACATACACATGTGCATGAATGTGTGGTATGAGTGAAATAAAGTTGAACGTGACGTTAAACCCCATTTGTTTGACAGATAAAACGTTTGATATAAGTTTGTATGGGTAATATTGTGCATAACGTTTACTGAGTATATATATATCTACTTTGCATATATAATGCGTTAAAAATTAGAAACATTTCTTTTTAATTTCCAAAGAATATCTCAATTTTCAATTCTGTTCCATGAACAAACCAAGTTACAAATACAAAATGTTTTGAGTTCACTAACATAAGTCTGTTAGTTTCAGATTAAGATAAAGCTCAAATATATTCCCAAAAAAATTAAATTACCAAATGTTTTAATTCCACAATAAATTCACTTCGCACTTTGGTCGTACACATATCTTCATTAATTATTATTTTAAAGCCTTAAATATGAGTCATGCGGTTCTCGAAGCCTTCCTAGGCCATGAGGTTTCAGGCTCATTGCGTCTGTCGTAACGGAGACGTCGACAGTTACATCGACGACAGAAGGACGATGGACAACGAGGTTGTCAATACTCAGTTACACATACGTTTTACAAAGGAGAGCCTGTTTCAACTGAACGGAATCTCGCTAGTTCAAAATTAGGTTCACGTTTATTTGTCGACCTAATAGAGGATGGAATCTATAATAGGATTCTTCACCTTTTTGAGTAAGGTGTTTTAGAAAAAAGGCAAGTTTAAGATGTATCATTTCACACGCTCTTCTGTTGTTTTCAGCCTTGCCTTCTTCAACGTTTATAACGGTATAGGAATGTACATCTTTGACATACCTATGTCATGTATATAAGAAAAAATGGGAAAACTCTTCTCAAGACGCAATTTAAAGGTCATGGCACTTACCTCTTGTTTTCGAAAAACAAGATTGGTGAAATATTTGACATATTTTGTAAAAGAGAAATAAGGCGTGTACATGTAAATAACTTAACACCAATTTATTTACACGTAAATTTACAATCTCTGCACTTGTACAATGTAGACGTTTTTTTCAAAATTAACATAGTTTTTAGTTTCAACAAAATCAGTAAACGCGCTATCGTGTCTCTGGATTGTCTGGTCAACTTGATTATCTGGTCAAGACAAGTTTGTTTTACAGGCCACCGTCGTATCACATGAGTACTTATGTGCGGCAAAAAACAAACAATTACATTTTTTTTGCAAATTGTGAGTGTGGCGGGTGCTACTAGTAGGGTAGGAAATGCTTACCCTTTTCGCGAATATCTGGTGTCATTTTCAGTGATCCATTCATATAACGCGTTACGTTTACATTATTTAGTGTCAGCATTGAACACTAAACAAGTTTGAACTACATGCATGGTATATATACTCACCGACAAAAGAAACGCGAATACCATAAAGTTAAAGTTGTTAAATAAGGATTGGTCGGCTGGGAGTCAATGTACTGTGAGGGGTATCCATGTTAAATTGTTGCATTTTATCTCAATTGGCTCATACTTCCTACAAACAGCCACACACGAGCATACACATCGCTATATAAGCGCAAATAATCTTGATGCGACCTTAAATATAAAATGTCAATGCGAGATAATAACCAGTTTCGATTAAACACCGAAACAAATGTCATTGGGCCTAAAAGGCAAAATAGCCATGGAAATTGTATGAATGAAGCTCTGAAAATCATTGATGACACCAGGTGCTCGCCAATAGAATGAGCATGTCCTGCTCTACAGGTAGCGCCCGCCACTCACACAATTTGCATTGAAGGGAAAGCGTTTGTTGCCCGACGCCACACAGCAGTAAACACTATTTCGCCTCACCTCACCTTAAACTAAACGTGCATTCAATGATGGCAAAGTCGGCTAATACATTCAGCGTCACAGTGTTCAGCCCCATTTCGCATATAAAGAAGCCAATCATTCCAGAGTTGACAAGCTGGTCGTGTACTTTGAGTTTCAACTGCCCTTGTCCTCTCACACGTCAGACGCTCACATTCCACCGGACTTTCTGGGTGGAACATGGCTTGAATGAAATGGTGTTTACTACAACAGCATATTAATGTATACACTGCTTTCCCATAACACTGATAACTCTGAGATTTTACCGTATATTGTCACCGAAAATACTTGAAAAAAAAATGAATATGCTTCAGGCTGTTGGGAAAATAATAATTGCCTTGCCACAAAAAATACACAAAAACACATACCTCGGATCTTCATGGGTCTCATAAACATGACAGCATGGTATTTAGATTTTCTTGTTGTTAATCATAATTTTTTAGGATGCGTGTTCGACAATGTCGCTTTAATACACCTTGCCCAGTCCATGTGTTCTCCGTCGGTTTACTCCAGTACATTATCGCCGGGATTTAACCGACAAACGTAAATATAGATAGATGTTATCACTAAGTGTGTACAACATCGTTATCATGTAATGCCATTCTTAAAAAAAATTCGTCGAAAAAATATCTCACCAAGTTTACGAAAGACATTGCAAGTTATCCTGTAATGTGCACACTAATATCATTTGTGACCAACTGTGCAGGTCCGGGCCAAGCAGGTTACGGAAAGGGGCGACACAAATACATTAACATATTACCTTACAAGCTCAGTGACTGCTTAGTCGAATTATGACAACAGATAAAATAATTCCAACAGAAACACTGGCTAAACTAGTTTATATGATTTTAAAGGTATTTTTAAAATCACACCAATAGCTTTGTCAGTGATCGTCTTTCGGTGCAATCAATACATCCGACCGCTGGAGTAACTGCCCTTTATTAAAGGGAAGCTACTCTAGTCTACGAGATGCCAAGTTACTTTATACAGTCACATGTCCGACACATCGACAAATGAAACAAAGTCAAATTTCGGACTTCAGTAGGTCATATCCAATTATTGTTATTTCGGGAAAAGACTCCAAGCACAGGAATGGAAACATATATCCACACCATCCTCGCTAAAATACTTCGTTTGTCTCCAGTGTTGCCTACACTTATAAAAGGTATCAGCTGTGCCCCAGTTAGTTGATTTTTGGTATCTTAGACTATTATTATAATAATTATAACAATTATCCCAATAATTTGCCTAGATCCCGGTTGTCACTCGTAGCCAATAGACAGGAGCGATCCCATGTTTATAAACACCTGCCTACATTGTACCAATACTGGCCCAATATTGAGGGGGCACGGTGGCGCTAAGGCGTCGTAATTCACTTTGCAGAGTTGCGTCCCTTCAGGTACGCCAGAAACCTATGATCCGAGGTTTGAATCCCGGTTCGCCCCGGTTATGATTCTAGGTTTGTCAGCACCATACCCGTGCTCGTGGGTTTCACCAAAGTGGTAAACGTCTAAGACCTGCACCACTTCGGGCTTTCCTCCCTCATTAAGCCGACACGCCTTGATGTAACTGGAATACTGTTCAAACCATGTGTTTGGTACTGGGCCAACACTGGTCCTAGTCTGGTTTAATCTCGTTTAGCCTACACTGCCGTATTCCGGTCCAGTACAGATTTCGTACTGGTCTCGACCTCTACATTCTGAAAGCTTCATGTACAATCAATGTGTTTAACACAATTATAACATGTTTCTATTTTTTTAAACTATTCTTTCAGCTATTCTCCATGTGCTCCACTGATGCCCTCAATGTGTACACTCTCTATATTGCCGCAGCGATCACACAGGGAACACTCCAGTACTTTATGACGGGGATAAGTGCAAATATAGATAATCACGCGAGTGCGGAAACCTCTTTTTTATAGTGCCGTTTTCTAATTCTATCATCGCAAAATAATACGTCACATTCACCTCAATCACCCCTTTATAGGGTTGTCGGTTAGTACAATTCTAGTATGTCTATAGAGCATCTCATCCTGGTGTCTTTTGATAACAAACATATCAACACGAGTCGATGAAAGTTTAAAACACTGAGGATATGTATTCTTTATTTTTTTCAGTTTGTAGACAGTAATAGCCAGTGTCTTGAATGTAGTGAGTGAGTAAGGTTTTACGACGCCTTTAGCTATATTCCAGCAATATCACGGCGGGGGACACCAGAAATGGGCTTGACACAATGTACCCATGTCGGGAATAGAACCCAGATTTTCGGCGTGGCGAGCGAACGCTTTAACCACTAGGCTACCAGACGGCCCCTGTTATGAGTGTAAAAAGTACAGTTAAGTCACCAGGTTCAGTGGCTTCAGTGGTAGAGAGGTCATTTGATTGTGACGACATGGTAGGCGATGATGTCACAATGGTCTGCAAAGCATTGTGATGCAATTTCATTGTGGCGATATCTCCCAGGAGGTCTCCTGTGGAAGCCAGTTCGGCGTGATAAATCGATCTACCAGTTAATGATTAGCCTTATTGTTCAGGTAAAATGTCTTGATTTCATACATGGAATAACTTCAATGTCAAGAACAGGGCATGACACCAGACTGTGCAGCATACCCCTCTTCCCCTTTAAAACGCGGAGTAAACAATTAGCGTTTCAGAGGTCCACAATCAGCAACAAGGTCTTTTAATATCCGAGTAAGTACTTCACCGTAGGTACTTAAAGTTTATTCCAAGAAATGATTAGTAACATTTCTAACTTTAATTTGAACTAAATCAAAATTATTTTCTGAATTGATTGGGAATAACTGTGTTTGTATTGGAATGAGAAGTGTATATGGACGTTTTCGGTAAGAGGGAAAAATAAAATACGGAAATGTCACCCCCAGCAATTTACCACAACAGGCATTAATCTTGCAATTAAGGTAAATCGGTATTATCATATCTCACACTCTATTCCCATGAGAATGCTGATAATACCCGTGTTATGTTAAAGGTCAATGACGTAAATAAAAGCGAAAAAATCACTTTCATAATCCGTTGTACTATTCCAACTGTAACCGGCTATATCATAAGCATGTATTTATGAATCAATATAATAAAGTGATGATACCAAATCATTGTTTTGATTACAATAGTGTATCGCAAGTGAAAACGGGTCACTCCAGTGATGTGTAGATACAAAATATTTAAAAAAAAGTAGATTTAATTCATTTATAGGCGAGCGCTTTCTGCTCAAGCGAGTCTCTCCTTGGCATCCACGACGCGTAGTTGTGCAGTTCAGATCGTGGGTTCGATCCCCGGCCGCGTCAAACCAAAATACATGAAAAAGATGGTACTTGTTGTTACCCTGCCCGGTGCAGGGCATCTCGGTGTCACACACACACACACACACACACACACACACACACACACACACACACAACGTACATGATCATGAACGTCGCTATCTATGTGTAATAATCTTGAACGTGACGTTAAACTCCGTTTCACCTCACCACCTTTAAGAGTGAAGGATTTTATATATATACAGTCTGCTGTTGACTATTATAATGATAACATAGGATGTTACTTCCACTGTATCACAGCTGCATTGCTGAGATATTATATGTCTATATCCTCACCAAAGTATTTCTGCGCTTGCGCTAAACTAGAACACGTGACATCTACGTGAGCGGCAATCAACTACCAGATGCTTTTTACAAGCGGTTGACGGACATCGGATTGTGTGAGTGAGCACTTTTAACGGAGGCAACATCATGAATTGGATATTATTATTGAATGCATACCTCTATGTGTCGATGCCTTTCAACGGCGGTGCTTTACGGGAGTCCACCATTGAGAATCTGTTGACAGAGGTCGATGTGTCTTTGAGCCATCGACCATCAGAAGACAGAGTGCCAGCATTTATGCATCTTTTGTACGGGGATCTGAAGCAGGAGATGTTGCGTAGTCACATGACGTCATGGGAGATGTACGCTCGCAGTCCAGTTATTCGATCCTTCCGGGCAAGATCAAAAGATAGTACGTATTACATTTTACCATACAATGTTGTGTTCGAGGTAAACGAATGAAAAACTATGAATATTTGAAATGGAAAATACATGACGGAATTTTATTTTGCTAAAACACATTTTACGTGTGTGCATTTTGCCTGAGAATAATTGGGCATGGCATTATCCATTGCCGTGTCTTATTATTCCAATTGGGAAACAACCATTGCTGAGTGCGGCGTTAAACAACAAACAAACACATTGGGAAACATACCAGAGAGTTACCTCTGTATCATCATACATAATGGATGAACTTCTGTTTATAAGCTTACTATGTTGTTATATTAGTTCAGATGCTACAACGTCTTACATTGATAGACATGTTTTTGTTTATTTAAAGAACTGTTAAATAATCAAAGCGTTATTGGTATTCGCACTCCTACACAGGTTTCATTACATCAAAAGGAAAATCTAAAAGAATCTGAATATATCACAGAAATAAGGAAAAACCTTTTTTCATAAGTATTTACAAAAACACAAAGAGTTTCCTATCTATTAACAAAGACGCTCTGAGTAATGATTGAGAAGAATGTTACAGCATTGTTCATCATAAAATGCTTAACTAACTTTATCATCAGACTGAATCTGAAAGTAGTGATTGTTCATAATTATTTTCTTGGAAGTATAGGATTATTGTTCTAAATAAACATTATTTTGTTTTTTGCTTTGATTATTATTTTTTTACGTTTGTCGTGACAGATGTAATAAAATGAATACCATGTCGTTGTTAATTAATGAGGAACAAAGTAAGGTAGATAAACACTTAGTCTATGAAAGGTTTCATTAAAAAAAATTGTAATATATATTTTTTAGATAATATTTCCTCCCCTGCTGTGGAATCTACGAAAGTAGACCACTTGGTTTGGTTTGATCTAAACTTGCCGTGACTTTTAAAAAATATAAATTCCACAATCATGTCGCAGGACTAAGAGTAAGCGGCAATTATGTTTCTAGCGTTGACGGATGACATAGCTGTTGACCCCTACTGATAAGTCTCCTCCCCCTTGCCGACACGTGACTGGCCCTAATGTAACCTATATACGTGACTAGGAGTTAACATTATCCACACAAACGTCAAAATAAAAAGAAAGGACATCAATGGTGACACTTTATCAACTTTAACAGTGCATCATCATAAACAAAGACTCGTTAGTAACACATTAATTTCACCTAAAAGAGATCTTGTGATAGAAATGTATATCCTTGATTGCACACGTTGAAAAACGATGTTCTGCCTCTTACGTCCTGTGAAATCTGTTTCAGCAGATAACCGAGACTTATTATTCTCTGGCGTTTTGAATTTATTGTGAATATATCACATATTACACGGACTTTTAACCATATAGGATCTCCGTACACTCATCACTGATAACGTCGGTGCATTATCAATTTATTAACCTTCGACTGATCTGATATAAAAAAAATCAACAAACATTTTCTGCGTAAATTATGTTCTTTTAACGTCATCCAAAATGTTATGTGTCTTGTTTATCATTGTTTTGTTTTTATCAAAATATATATATAGTTTAACTTCGTTTATCTTCAGGAGCTCTGTGGCTTCTTTTGTATCACGTCTTAACACACTTGTTTTATTAGCAAACCAAATTGACGGGGTACATTTTGACTTACCATTTTATGTGACAAACGTGTTTGAAACTTAACTCATAACAATTTAACTGACCCAGACCACTTTTTAAGTTATGAGTATACACCCCTACTTTCGGGTCGGCGTTTCATCTAGCCAGGTTTTACAAACATAGCTCTTAGATCTTTGACCCAACCAGCATTCATTGTTTAAAATGATTGTTGAACACTGTCTTGCTGTTTAATCTTCATGGCTTTCTTTTAAACATATACACATGTATGCAGAATTTCCGATTTAGGTAATAAAGTATCCTCATGTCACTAATAGCCGTTAACACGAGTATACGTTATTCCCCGAAATAACGGTTAATAACATGAGAATACGTTATCACATGAAGTAGCGGTTAATAACATGAGAATACGTTATCACCTGAAGTAGCGGTTAATAACATGGGAATACGTTATCACCTGAAGTAGCGGTTAATAACATGAGAATACGTTATCACCTGAAGTAGCGGTTAATAACATGAGAATACGTTATCACCTGAAGTAGCGGTTAATAACATGAGAATACGTTATTACCTGAAGTAGTGGTTAATAGCATGATAATACGTTATTACCTGAAGTAGCGGTTAATCCTATTGATAGTAGGATGAATGTACTATATCCCACGATCGAAACTACTTTGTCTATTTTCTATAATCCCTTATGGTGAATCTGAGTATAAAATCTGCCCGGTATGTCCCTTTTATTCTAGTTTTTTGTTCTCTTCTTCACAAATACTATTGCACGGTTTCCAGCCATACAAAACATCAAATGTTAACTTGTATCTCTTGTGTTTTGAAAAGATTATTGCTATATATTTCTAGCCCTGAAGAAAGCGAGCACTGTGATTAAATTCAATAGCTGCATTATATACGTATAAATTAATTCAACATTAACAGTATAATGTGTTTTGCTTGCTGTACCAGCTGATACTCTGCGCTTTGTCCAGATGTACGTAGTACTGTCCCGTATGTTTGTGGGCCGGTGGCCGCTTAATGTAAATACACAATTAAATTCAGTAGCAGTCAATTTCTAGTGTTTACACACCACGTTGGGAAAAGTACGCATCCAAAATACTGAAAGGCAAGATTATGGCAATAATGTGAATTTATAAGAATTATCAATATTCGTAAATATATATTTGTTGTCACGGAACAGATAATGCATCATATGACACAGTGTGTAACGTTTATTGTCCTGCAGATTCCGGCAGAAGGTTCAAATTCGAAATACCGTCATCACTCAAGCTCAACGACATACACGACGCGTATTTGATCGTGAATGCATCGCACGTCAACGTCACGGCCAAGTATAGAGGAAGTAAGTTCTGCCGACGTGTTGCATCTTAACGTGGAATACGAAAGCATAATGGTGCCACTTTGGTTAGATATTTTTTTTATCGAAATTTCTCGTTATTTCAATTATTTGTTTATTTTCCCGAAATTTCGAGTTTTTTCTCATTGCTTAGATTATGATTTCGTAATTTAAATCATTTTCTAGCTATTTTGATTTTTTTCTCGTAATTTCTCGTTAGTTCAAGTTTGTTTTAAAAACTCGATATTTCTAATTTTGTCTCATTGCTTCGATTATTTTCTCGTAATTTTGATATTTTTCGCGTTATTTCAAGTTACCAAATCACGCGTATGCACAATGCAAAGAATTACATAATACGTACTGCATAAAACATATTTCGCCGTTCATAAAAGTTTATATAATTAGTAAGTTAATGTAAATATTTTGTTGTTAATTTCATAAGGTTTCTTGGGTTCGAATCCCGGTTCGCCCCAATTATGTTTCTAGGTTTGTCAGCACCATACCCGTGCTCGTTGGTTTCACCGAAGTGGTAAACGTCTTAGACCTGCATCACTTCGGGCTTTCCTCCCACATAAAGCTGACACGCCGCGATATAACTGGAATACTGTTAAAAGCGGCGTTAAACCAAACTCACTCACTCACTCATAAGGTTTCTTCCCTGTCGCCTTGGCAGAAGACTAGATTAGCCTTCGGTGCGGACTTCGCAGGTGCAAATCCCACTAGCGAAACACGTTTATCGTGAAATTGTTCTATCAAGAGATGCGATAGGAGAAGGTAGTTCGGCTATTGCCAAGTGATGTCTAACTGACAATCCGCCACATAATGCCCAGTCAAAACCAAGGGAACCATGGTTTAATTCAAATTAACTATAACGTTTTACTGATTATAAATAATATGTTATTATAATATTAAGAGTAACGAAATTGCAGACGCACGAGGTTCTAAGGAATGATGGCATTGTCAATTGTCTATTGGTCGAAGTTTATGCTCGTGAAAGGACGATTCGATTTCTAACATGGGTGAAATGGGTGAATCCCATTTCTGATGTCCCCCGCCGTGTTATTGCTGAAACCGCCCCCTTACTTCAAACTCTCTTTTTTTTTTCTCAAGTTTTCTCTTTTTTATTCAGGACCACTGGAAAGACATTACGCATCATTTTCTAACAATTACTACGCATTCAATGTCGTGGAGGAAGTGATTACTACACGAAATGAAAATCGCAGCCGAATTCACTTTCACTTTCCACACACTCGGCATATGTCGGCTCGGGATGTGTCCCTGGTGGTGTATCAACACATTGCGGCACAGACGCTTGATCATGCACGGCGCAAGAGGAACACATTCCAAAACACATCGTTGTATTTCTTTCAAAGTTTAACCCAGAATAGCATCGGAGATGTGGATGATCGTGACTGTCGCCGCATGGAATGGGATGTGAATTTTGATGCGATCAGCTGGTTTTGGATCATTGCCCCAAATACTGTGTCAGCCGGAGTGTGCCGAGGAGATTGTAGTTTACTGTCGACAAATCAAAACACTACTAACTATACGTTCATGAAGACAATGTATCACATCCAAAACAACGATGGGGCAATTCCTCATGCATCGTGTGTGCCCACATTACTAGCTCCCATGACTATCATATACTACGATAGGCAATTTAATGTGATTACTCGGATCGTGCCGGAATTCATTGTGGCTGGGTGTGGCTGTAGGTGACACTTCACACGGGAAAAGCGGAAGTTTACGAGAACTGGATTGTCAAACAAGGTCCTCAGAATGTTTCTGAGTGACAGAACGAAGTTGCCTGAGCGTGGTGGCAGCGAAGGACATTAGCTGGTTCTGGAGCAGGTGGCTAGGGTGAGTTGCGTCCAAACCGTCAACATATCCCTCACACATTCAACGTACTTCATTGTGTTCTGGTTTCACCAATATCCCGGGCGCCACGTGCAGAACTGACACTTGACATATAAAACGAAACTGGTTCACAGACGTTTGCATGGACACGTATATCGAAGTACAGACGAACTTGTATTCATTAAAAGGATTGAACATAATTAGCCGGTATATGCACATATATAGAGGTTATCACGCGAGTGTGTTTGGGGATGGTAAATATCCTGCATTAGGAATAAACATTGTATTTAGCGAGCCTTGGCGAGCTAAATACATAGTGTTTATTCCTAATACAGGATATTTACCATCCCCAAACACACAAGCGTGATAACCTCTTTATCATATAATGTCATGCTTTAATTCTGTGCTTTAAAATCGCTATCCCTCTCTCATAAACATTACCGAAACATTGCGAGTTTTCCTGGAATGCGCGCATTAATATTTATTACGTCACAGGGTAGGTGATGTGTCAGTCGGACAGTGAGAGTAGCCAATATAGTTCCAACTGAAATCTGTTTCTTATACAGTGGCGAAGCAACATATACTTAAAACAACAGTTGTTTTTAATTGCCTTTCGCTGCAATCCATCGGTCTGTCCGCTGGAGTAACTGCCCTTTGTCAAAGGGAAGCTATTCTAACCCTAGTCTATGAGACGTCACGGGCACGGTCGGACGTTGTTGACAGTCGGTCTGTCCTGTCATAACGTTAAGAAGTGTAGTCAGATGTACACACAGCGACAAAACCAAACAAGGTAACAATTCAAACATATTTCGGCCAAATCAAACTATTTTAATTTGTGGAGAAGGTTTCAAGTCGCAGAGGTCTACAAGCACAGATATTGCTACTGATCCCGCTTGGGAAGGCCTCGCGCCCTCGCAAAACTGTTTCGAAATTTATACCTCCAAAGTAGCCAAAACTTATAAAATGCCTTAGCTACGTCACAGTTAGACACTGATTTTCAGTATATTAGACTGTTCTTTTGATAATGATAGCAATTATCCCTGTTGTTTATCCAGATTCCCGATGGTTAATTTTGACTCGATCGCCGAATGACGAGGACGACGCCATGTTTGTTTATAAACAGTGAAAGTAGTCCTACTTTACCTTTGATATTTGCATCTCTATCCGCATATGACCCCAACGGATATCGTTTTTATCCGTTGGCTTTATCCTGTCGAGAAACCTGCCCATTATATGATAAATTCTGTTTCTAATTGTTTTTGTAAAACGGTTTATTTGAGTGAACAAATCCTTTATATCTATGTTTCACACATGAAAAGCACTTGTTCAAAGATCTCATTTACCATGAACCATTTTTCATGGGACCATGATGCAAAGCTAACCCAATACCGTATTCGACGTAATAAGCGCCCCGCTCTTATAAGCGCCCACGGCGATATTTGCTAATATATTGACTAGTAAACAATCCCAATCAGCCTCCCTTCGGATTGATCAATGTTCACAAGATTTATTTATTCGCGTATAATACGCACTCGTGTGTTATATGCACCCTTAATTATAGGCAATTAAATTCTGGAAAAAATATATATGTCGTATATAAACATTTCAGGCTGTCAGCATAAACCACGAAATTTATCTTTCAACTCTGTTGTTTTTTCACCAAAATAATATTCTAATAAGAGCCCCCTATTTCTCATTTTAGAGAGCGCCCTGGGCGCTTATTACGTCGAATACGGTAGTTAGTGTTGAAATCTGAAACAAGAGTATAATATGTGGCCTTACCTATATTACAATGATATTTCAGATGTAGTAGGTCAGTAGACGAACATTTAGTCCAAGAAAAAAATTAGAATAATATATATATATATATCCACAAAGTATAAAATATAATCCATAGGGAGACCAGAACATTGTTTTATTTCAGCCTAGAGCTGAAGCAATCGGTTGGATTCATGTTGTCATTCATGTTCTAGGGTCTAGGAGACAGACCAGCCGGTAAGGTAGCCATGCCTCTACACACATGACACGAACTGTGTCATTATTTCACGTGACACATATTTCATAAGTCCGTCAAACAGAGAAATTTTATAATTTGAAAAAAAGAAGCAACTTGCCTCTCATTGAAAAAGTTGAATCATATGGCATATTTGTACATCATCGATGTCAATTAAAGGTCAAATTTTGCAAGTGTTCAGTTAATTATCTAGCACACGTACGTGTGTGTGTGTGTGTGTGTGTGTGTGTGTGTGTGTGTGTGCATGCGTGTGTGTGAGTGTGTGTGTGTGTATAACAATCACGTGTCTCGTATTGTGACACCATACTATGCATTCGTGTTTGTTGTTCACTGCAGTTTTAAAGCATATCACGAACATAGATCCTTCTACAAACAAGTCTGGTTACGTGGATAATTCCTTGATCTTGATGGCATTGTGTTCCAATTTTTTTTCTTATAGAAGCCTTTCGATGTCCCAAGAACTTGACTTAGCGAGATCTCACTGCAGTATAGAAACCGATCATTTAATAGGTTGAATGGCTGGGTGTTTTGTTCGAGAGATTAGTTTTTGTTTCCCTGCATTAAAACATAAAATTTTCTCCTTGTTTTAAAGGAGTGACTGTGCGTGAGTGAGTATGATTTTACGCCGCTTTTAGCAATAATACAGCAATATCACGGCGGGAGACTCCAGAAATGGACTTGTACCCATATCAGGAATCGAACCCGGGATTCTGCGTGACGAGCGAACGTTTTAACCACTAGGCTACCCCACCGCTTTTTCTGAACAATTTTTGAGATTTTTATCTATTTTTTCTTTTGTTCCTTTTGGGGTGTTTAATATTTCTTTTTAACTCTTGTAACCTGAGTACAAATTATTTTTTCCAGCATTTTCGAGAACAGACTTTTCCTTTTAAAATATCAAATAGTTGGTCCCCAATTCAAATGCTCTTTGGTCGATGTTTGTCAAGTATTCGGGTATGTTATTGATGTATATTTCACTTACCATAATACACTTTCGTCGATGAGAAATATAAGGACCTATGAATCTAGAGAGTGACATTGATACCAACTAGCATGATGTGCAGAATAATTTACTTACGATATGGAAACACAAATTACGTTACGTGCTATATGCTTTTACGGTATGAATCCTGTGACATCATAGGAATGCTTTTACGGTATGAATCCTGTGACATCATAGGAATGCTTTTACGGTATGAACCCTGTGACATCATAGGAATGCTTTTACGGTATGAAGCATGTGACATCATAGGAATGCTTTTACGGTATGAATCCTGTGACACCATAGGAATGCTTTTACGGTATAAATCCTGTGACACCATTGGAATGCTTTTACGGTATGAATCCTGTGACATCATAGGAATGCTTTACGGTATGAATCCTGTGACATCATAGGAATGCTTTTACGGTTTGAATCCTGTGACATCATAGGAATGCTTTTACGGTATGAATCCTGCGACACCATAGGAATGCTTTTACGGTATGAATCCTGTGACATCATAGGAATGCTTTTATGGTATGAATCCTGTGACATCATAGGGATGCTTTTACGGTATGAATCCTGTGACATCATAGGAATGCTTTTACGGTATAAATCCTGTGACATCACAGGAATGCTTTTACGGTATGAATCCTGTGACATCATAGGAATGCTTTCACGGTATGAATCCTGTGACATCATAGGAAGTCTTTTACGGTATGAATCCCCTGACATAGGAATGCTTTTACGGTATGAATCCTGTGACATCATAGGAATGCTTTTACGGTATGAATCCTGTGACATCATAAGAATGCTTTTATGGTATGAATCCTGTGACACCATAGGAATGCTTTTACGGTATGAATCCCGTGACACCATAGGAATGCTTTTACGGTATGAATCCTGTGACACCATAGGAATGCTTTTACGGTATGAATCCTGTGACATCATAGGAATGCTTTTACGGTATGAATCCTGTGACATCATAGGAATGCTTTTACGGTATGAATCCTGTGACACCATAGGAGTGCTTTAAAGGTATGAATCCTGTGACATCATAGGAATGCTTTTACGGTATGAATCCTGTGACATCATAGGAATGCTTTTACGGTATGAATCCTGTGACAACATAGGAATGCTTTTACGGTATGAATCCTATCACATCATAGGGATGCTTTTACGGTATGAATCCTGTGACATCATAGGAATGCTTTTACGGTATGAATCCTTTGACATCAAAGGAAATACTTTGTTTCTAAATAGTAAGTCTTATATCAAGATGTATTTTATGATTGTACATGTATACGTGTATATTAACACAGTTATTGTATATGACATGATACATGGCATGATGATATAATTAGAGTATAATATTGCATTATACGGCCCTCATACTGTGTCAACGTCAGTCACCAAATGGTAGAAAGCCTTTATCCGAACAAAGACGGTTAAAGCAAATTTTTCGGATTAACAAAAGGCCACTGTTTGTACACCGCACAGTATGATTTACGCAGTATGTTTGTGAAGTGCACGTTATACAAACTTCTGGGCAGAAGAAAGAATACGCCCATGTTTGATGGTGACTAAAACGGAAACAAACAAGAAATGGTTACTAGTATTCGATGGTGATGAATTTGATACGGGTATCATAGTTGTGTTTCGGCGACCGTTTTCAACAAACGTTTATAGTTTGTTGGTCCAATCCAAAGCGTATACTTTCTTTTGCCCTGCAGTAAAGTTGGTTGCTGACACTCGGCTATACCAACGACTAGGTGACCTCAAGGTTTCAGTCACGTGATACCGAAAATATGCATTACTCTAAAATATACAGGTAGTGAGTTGCCACTGTGCGGGATTAAACAGAATGACGCCGGGCCCTTATAGACACCTGCTTCAAATAGACGCCGGTCAACAGCTTGTGCTTGATAGCCGACATGGCGTCTAAAAGAGGCCATACGGTAACAGTAACGCAGTGGAAGAAATGTATTAACAATTGGTGATTGATATGTATATCTTTTTATACATCTATTTACGTTATATTATGATTATGCTACCAATGCGTAGACACCAAGGAACACGAGATGGAATAAAGTTATTGTTACATAATTTATTATGTGTTTTTACTTGTCATTATTTAATCATTTCTGTTCTTTTGTGGTCACAAAGTAATTACAAAATGTTACAAAACGCCGCTTTGAACAGTACTTTAAAGGTTACAAAACGGCGTATCAACATAGCGTGGGGGAAACCCGATGCTGGATGGGGACGCAAGTTTAAGACGTTTCCTACTCGTGCTGACAAACCAAGAATCAGGAAGAATCTCGAACTCGATCCCGCCTAGGATTGGAATCCAGACATCTTCCCGAGGCAAGGGAGTTCACTGACTGTAAAAGTCCAGTTTCCACCCTTGTCGAACAAGGCCGGATTTTCTGGGTTCGACCGTAGCGCCACCAGTGGCGATTACGAGTTATGTCCCTTCAATTGACCAATCAGATTCTATCCCTGATATCATTTTACTTCATTTACTTCAAACAAAATGGCGACACCTAGTGTAGACGATCTGATCGATAATTAAGACCATTATTGAAATAAAACGGGTCTTACTTCGCGAAGTGCATCAGGTGAGCACCTTGATTAAAAACATGAAAAGATTTGGAAAATATCTGTTGACGCCCAGTTGACAGTACACATGTTTTGCCAATCCCGAAATCGATGAAAATCTGTATGGCAGTTTAAGAACCGGATGTTGATTTCGTTACTCGATTTTGATTGGACTATACATTGATTCGTTGGTCCAGCCAAAATATGACTCAATAATTTCAGCCTAGTTCGGCAAGGGTGGAAACTGGACTTTTATAGTCAGTTGCCTGACTCCAACTCCCTTGCTTCGGGAAGATGGAATCCAGTGGACACAGTGAATGGCGCAGACAACTTGGATTTTCACGCTAAAACAGCTATTGGTATCAAAGTCTGGCAACACTCAACCTTGACAAAGAAATGATGACGCATTAGCAACAATAAGAAATTGATTAAGTCTGCATGTACATTGTAGGTATTTTTTGAAGAGGCACGCGAATATCGGTAGTGTATGTCATTGTGACTAGTTGCGCCCCTAGCCAACCTGTTCGTTGGTTTCACTAAGGTTGCTCACGTCTAAAACCTGCATCGTTGTCTTGCCTCCCATAACAAGCTGACATGCCTTGGTATCAAAATTATATGTCTTTTTATATTGCGCTAAATTTCAACACCCAAAGGGATAAAAATGCTGCCTTATTATTACCCCGGTCAATGAATGCGTGGCCACTCGATGTTCATTCTCAGCGCCCTGGGGAGTATACATCATGTGAGGCGCTTGAAGGTTAACAGTCACATTACCATCTTCTTCTAACGGATACCCATTCCCTGCTAGGTGAACAAAGGCATGTTTCGCACGAAGTCACTTTGTGCTACATGTGCTTCAGTGCGAAGCAGGACCGAAGCTCTAGAAACTCCTAGGTGTCAAGCTGCGGAACTCGGTCACCGATCAACGACTAGAACTCTCTGCGACCAGTGCTTTATTTGATCTCATTTGTGACCTGTGCGCCTAGTGGTTAAAGCGTTCGCTCGTCACGCAGAATCCCGGGTTCGATTCCTGATATGGGTACAAGTCCATTTCTGGAGTCTCCCGCCGTGATATTGCTGTATTATTGCTAAAAGCGGCATAAAATCATACTCACTCACGCACAGTCACTCCTTTAAAACAAGGAGAGGACCACGTGCCAACACAAAATATAACAGAAATACTGTTCAACGCGATTGTAAACTATACCCAATAACGTGTTTGTCGAAATACACAAGAGAAACACAAGTCTTATTGAAATGAGAAGCGGTGGGGTAGCCTAGTGAAGACGCTGAACACCCGGGTTCGTTTCCCCACATGGATACAATGTGTGTAGTCCATTTCTGGTGTCCCCCGCCGTGATATTGCTGGAATATATGTAAAAGGCGGCGTAAAACCATACCCACTTACTCACTTATTGAAATGCACATTATTGTTTCACGTATATCAAATAATAAAAAATATATAATTGTGATGACAGTTTTTACTTTATTGCCATGCCATTGTATAATGTTGCACGTCCTCTCATGTAGATGTGCTAAGGTGAGGTGAGGTGAAATGGGGTTTAACGTCGCGTCCAAGATTATTGCACTTATATAGCGACGTGCATGCACGTGTTTGTGTGTGTGTGTGGCTGCTTGTACTAGTCCGGACTGATGCCGATTTTTAGTGCTAGCTCACTGAGATACCATGCCGCAGTTTAACATGAATACCCCACTCAGACACAGTATACTGACTCCGAGCCGACCAGTCCTTGTTTTAGCCCCTTAATGCCGAGCGCCAGGCAGGGTAACAACAAGTACAATCTTTTAACGTCTTTTTGTATGACGCGGCCCGGGATCGAACCCTGGACCTTCCGCTCTCCGGGCGGACGCTCTACCACAAGACCACGGAGGCGGTCAGATGTGCTAAGGGGAGGTGGGGTAGCCAGGCGTCACACCGAAGGCCCGGGTTTGATTCCTCACATGTGTGAAGCCCTATTCTGGTGTTCTCCGCCGTGATAGGGGAGGTCGGGTAGCCTAGTGGTTAAAGCGTTCGCTCGTCACGCCGAAGACCCGGGTTCGATTCCCGACATGGGTACAATGTGTGAAGCCCAATTCTGGTGTCCCCCGCCGTGATATTGCTGGAATATTGCTAAAAGCGGCGTAAAACCATACTCACTCACTCACTCACTCACTCCGCCATAATGTTACTGGAATATTGCTAAAAGCGGCGTATAGCCATCATTCACTCACTTACTAGAAGTGCAAGGGAGTAAAGGTAAGGGTTAATTACTGTAGCAAATGTTTCTGAATCATAAAATTATATGCAACAACAAAACATATTTACATTACAGAAAGAATAACATAAAACACAACAACCATGATTATATTATAAGTTGTCGCAGGATCACTCAGGGTACATAGGGTTTTATCCGTCCCGCGTTAGGTTTTATACCTGAGCCGGAGGCGAGTGGTATAAAACATAACGAGGGGCGGATAAAAGACCATGTACCCTGAGTGACCCTGCTACAACGAAAGACATATTTAATGTGACTTTGAAAAAGAAATTAACACAAATTCAAAATTCATAGAAAGCAGGTTATATGGGATTTATTCTGCCTCTAAAAATCCACGTGCAGTCTGGATTGCTCGTGGCGGGGTATACGAGATTTATTCCCCCGCTGTGAAATATATTATCCTCAAAGGCGGGATGAGCAGTATTTTATCAAGATCGAGTGGACCAATCAGATCTCATCATTCTGACATGAAGGTATGATAAAGTATTTTATCAAGATCACGTGGACCAATCAGATCTCATCATTCTGACATGGAGGTATGATATAAACTGTTATACGTATTTGTAAAATGTGTATACATGTAAGTCTACACTTAAATTAGATATTATATATATTATGAATTTGCATAGCGCACTTTCCAATTGAAACTGTTCAAATGCGCTTAGACCATTATAGATCTTATGTTACCTCGATTTTCATTCTCAGCTCTCTGTGGAAATCAAAGCAGTCTGTACTTGAAGGTTAAACGTCACATTACCATCTCCTCCTACCGGGTACCCATTCACTGCTGGGTCAACAGAGGCATAGTTCAAACTTTCCTCAGGAGATGCCACATGTGCTTCAGTGTGCAAATCCCTAGACACTCCCAGGAGTCAAGCTGCCGAATACGGGTACCCATCCATCTACTCTCCGCAACAAATGGACCCGTGAATATCCGGGGTAGAATAGGTCTTCAGCACCCCATGCTTGCCGTAAAAGGCGACTATGCTTGTCGTAAGAGGCGACTAACGGAATCGGGTGGTCAGGCTCGCTGACTTGGTTGATGCATGTCATCGTTTCCCAATAACGTGGATCGATGCTCATGATATTAATCACTGGATTGCCTGGTCCAGACACGATATTTACAGACGCCGTCATATAGCTGGAATATTACTGAGTGCGGCGTTAAACAACAAAGAAACAAACATTAACTTGTTGATTGGAATCTGGCGCATTATATAAATGGACTTCTTGTTATGGTTAAAAAAATTCTTTAGGGCGTGCATAAAGTGCAAACCAACCAACCACGACTAATGTTGCTGAACTTCACCTGATCCCGGCTGGTATGTTTGTTCCAAGGGTATTTGTTGCAGTCGGCGCTTCAAGACAAACAATTACATCAAGACATACACAAAACATTAATTTATATTTCGTATATTTCAGAAGTGAAACCAAAGTTGAAATTATATTTATTCATCATTCTCGGTAATATAATATATTTCTGTATAACTCCCATTATAACATACTGTATAACACACTTCATAACATACTTCTCTGCAGATGTTCACGTTGTCGAGCACAGTTTACTTCACAGACAAAAATCACGTCGCCATTCGATATTGCGGCGGTAAACGCACCTGCTGCCTGACCTTTTGCGTGTTAAGTTTGCAGATTTGGGGCCCAAAATTTCACATCAGTAGCCCTAAAAATTAAATCCAATTTCAAACGTATATTCCTCTAAATTTCAAGTCGATAGGAAAAAAGTGGGGATTGGGGAAATAGGGAAACAAACAACCAGAAATGTCAAGGCTGCACTGACGACAGTCGTTTTATAACATTAGACTGATTTCTTGTCGGTGGAATAAAAACGCTTTTCAGTATTTTGATATCTTTTCACTTTGGATTCGTTTGGAACCAAGTTTGTTTTAGGAATCTGGCCTGAGAGTTGACCAAATTTTCAGGAAGACCCAAAACAATATCAGCCTACCTGGTGTATTCCACGTACACCAGATGTGGCGCCATAGTTGATGCAGGTCAGCTGGTAAGCCAGAAGCGCACTAGGAAGCAACCCACAACGGTGTTAACCACAATGGTTTTGACCTCGACAAACGTTCCACTATTCTGACAGTAAAATATCAACAGTTGTTAAATCGGTTGAATATCCTACTGTGTCTACCTTGAAGCTCTCAGTAAACATACGGAGGAATGTTCAGTATGTTATGTTTAACAGCTGTTGTTGTTTCTGATGTTGTGCAGCTCCACCTGGTGACCCTGACTGATCCAGTTGTGATCAACACTTCACTAACTGGGTATCTCACAATCATACACTTTGTGGTGAGTTTGGCTCATGGCCGTTTTGTCACTGCATGTCAGCTCGATCTGGGAGGGAAGCCAGAAGTGATTCAGGATTCAGGTCTCAGACTTTTACCATTTCCATGATTCTAAGAGCAAGGGTATGCTGACAAACCAAATCAGGGCGGACCCACAACTCGATGCAACTCTTCGCATTTATGCGACTGGGCCATCCCATCTTCCCGAGGCAAGAGAGTTAACTGACTATAAAAGTCCAGTTTCCACCCTTGCCGAACTAGGCAGGAATTACTTGGCTCGATCGTAGCGCCACCAGTGGCTATTACCAGTTTTGTCCCTTCTAAGCCTCTCCTATGGACCAATCAGATTCCACCTCTCGTATCATTTGCGTTTGCTTCACACAAAATGGTGGCGCCATGTCAAAACGATCTGATCGATAATCAAGATCTATATTGTGATGAAACGGATCTTAGATCGCGAAATGCATCAAATCACGTGAGCACCTTGATAAAAAACATTTAAAAAAATGGAAAATATCTGCTGACAACGAGTTGGCGGTGCACATGCTTTGCAAATCCTGCAATCCACCGAAATCTGCACGACAGTTTACGAACCGGATTTCGATTTCGGTGCGCGAATTTGATTTGACTATGCATAGACTCGTTAGTCCAGACAAATTTTAACTCCATAATACCAGCCTAGTTCGGCAAGGGTGGAAACTGAACTTTTATAGTCAGTTAACTCTCTTGCCTCGGGAAGATGAGGCCATCCGGGCCCCTAAGAATCTTATAGCACGGAGGCCGTAAAATCGGGATTATTTGCCGATTGCACCTCGTTTTCTTTCCAACTGAGACCGATGGACGCGCATTAGAGCCACATTCTAGAAAACTATCCTCTAAGTAGGTGACATTTACATCCACGTTGCCGATACTTACATCTACGTAGATGATACTTCCATCTACGTACATTGTATTATAATCGTGCGTATGGTTAAGACATGGATATTGTCTGAAGTTGCGACCCCAGCGGGATATAGTTTGTACAAACATATATATTTTAAATAAAGGTGATTACTTAATTTCTGTAACTATATTTAAAGCATGTTGGTCGTTTGTTTTTATTTGGCCTTTTCCTTATTTTTACAACATACTGGACCCGTGAAGATCCGGGGTAGAATAGGTTTTCAGCAACCCATGCTTGCCGTTTACAGCGACTTTGCTTGTCGTAAGAGGAGACTAACGGGATCGGGTGTTCAGGCTCGCTGACTTGGTTGATGTTGTCAATAACTGAATTGTCTGGTCCAGACACGATTATTTATAGACCGCCGGCATATAGCTGACATATTGATTGCTAAGTGCGGCGTTAAACAACAAACAAACAAACAAACATTATATTTTTCCATTTTCATCCTCCATCATCATCCTTTCATGTCGAGTCCTGGACTTTCCCTGTCTATTCTCGACATACCCACCACCTCATTTTACTGTTTAGCAACTCGACTTCCTTTGACTACTGTAAACATAAAAAGTCAACGCTGGAGAATAACCAGTTTCGATTATCCGACGAAACAGATTCCATTCCATAAACGGCAAATAGCGGTGAAAATTATATGAAGGTCTGAAAACACTGAAAATCAGCGAAAAGGGCAGGCATGTCCTTCTCTGACGGTAGCACTTAACCGTATGCTGTTCGTTGAACTCTCGTTCTCACCTGCCACATCCTCCATAAACGCCATCACTTCGGGCTTTCCTCCCACATTAAGTTGACATGCCGTGATATAACTGGAATAATGTTAAAAGCGGCGTTAAACCCAACTCACTCACTCACTCCTGTTTGGACGACCAGCCCAGTGGCTTGATATCTAATTACTACGCCCGGCTACAAAAAAACATAAAACCGGACGATTCAGGATTTTTTCGTTTCGTTGGTGGTTAGTGTTCTTCAAAATAAGGGATGTTTTCTCATTTTGTGTAGAATACTACCAATAAAAAAATATGTTTCTTGTGCTTTTAAATTAAGTGAATGAGTGAATATGGTTTACCGTTCTCGTCGCATCTTCCCAAGGCAAGAGAGTTAACTGACTATAAAAGTGGAAACTGGACTTTTATAGTCAGTTAACTCTCTTGCCTCGGGAAGATGTTCTTGTCGCTGTTAGCCATATTACTGCTGTATTAAGGCCGCCTGTAAGTAATCGAGTCAGACAGACCTGAGGCTCAAGTGTGTCAACGTCTAACCATGTAGGGTTGTAAAATCGACTTCTATATAAGTTCAAGTTAGGAATATCTCTTCTGCTGGAGGTTTTATCTGATTATGAAAACCACATTCAGAACAGAATAAAGTAAGTTTGCTTCGCCTAAACATTCTACATTTTATGGCATAAAGGATGAATTATTATTTTAGGAGAAGCAAAGGATTACCGATTTATGTAGACCTTCAGAAGTGAAACCCGTTTGCATTTATTTATAATACTACATAGACTTTACAGGTTCTTGCCTATTTTCGTGTAAACCTCCGTCATGGGGAGCTGGAAAAAGTTCGAGTTTTCCGGCGTCCGAGACATCAGGGGAAATGTGTGCTTAATTTGGATACTTGGGACACCTAAATGAGTTCGAGACAACCGGGAATTCGACACATCCAATTTCGACATGAGTTTCGACTGTACCAAGATCAAATATATTTCGCTGTTCCCTTCAAGAACTCATTACAACAATGCAATGAAGGTCAATATATCTTTTACGACTGCTTCACTGAGTAAACCGCTGGGCTTGTTGGTATAATATTTTCATATTTTCTGGTACACAACCTAAACGTCTCCGAACTGATACAAAGACTGATACAGAGGTCTGTATCGTCAACACTTGGGTCTACCAGTCTGCCCGGGACGTGGACGTTGGAAGCTACTACTGTCGCGGGCTGGACTGACAATTTACACCATCAGTGTTTAGTAACTGTGGTACATTAAAAGACGTCGTTCAAATAACGCTAAGGGTGTCTTTGTCGGATGAGTGAGTGAGTGAGTGAGTAAGTGTGGGTTTACGCCGCTTTTAGCAATATTCCAGCAATATCACGGCGGGGGACACCAGAAATAGGCTTCACACATTGTACCCATGTTGGGAATCGAACCCGGGTATTCGGCGTGATGAGCAAACGCTTTAACCACTAGGCTACCCGACCGCCTCCTTTGTCGGATGAGGTAGTATAATCTGATGTATGTCTAACCTAATGACCGCCTCTGTGGTCTAGTGGATAGAGCGTCTGTACGGAGAGTGGAAGGTCGGGAATCGATCCCCGGCTGCGTCATACCAAAAGACGTTAAAATACGGTACTTGTTGTTACCCTGTCTGGTGCTCGGCATTAAGGTGATAAGAAAGGATTGGTCGGCTGGGAGTCAGTATACTGTGTCTGAGTGAGCTATCCATGTTAAACTTTGACATGGCATCTCAGTTTAACAGTTTAATGTATATATAAAACGCCAAAGCCAGAGAATAACTAGTATCGATTATCCGACGAAACATATTCCTTTGGGCGTGAAAGGAAAATGGTGGTGAAAATCACTGAAAATCAGTGATGAGCCCCGGTCCTCGAAAAAAAAGGTAAGCATGCTCTGCCCTACCGATAGAACCCTCCACTCGCACAGTTTACATAAACAGGTGTGCGTCCACTGTTCAAAGCTTAGCTACCTTTACTTATAAAGCAATGCTGTTGCAACTTGTGTAAATTACGTCCATATGGTATAGCGTACATTACAACACTCTGACTAACGTTTCTCAGTATGATGTTATAGCGAAACTAGCAGTCTGGTTCATTGTAATTAACACAATAATGAAAATGATGGGGAAACTAATAAAATCTTAATTTTGAACCTTGTTATGCCGACACTCATTCCACTGTAGGCGAATGTCCCTATAAATCCTGCTCGTTGACAGCAACGGATATTTCCGTCAGAAGAGCGGTGTCGACTCGGTCGACAGCGATGAGACGCAAACTAGCGAAAATACTTTTTTCTGCATAGTTGTTCGTGTAGCTTGCTTGTCTAGCAAGGATATGCTGTTTCTGTTTCGTGATCCTATCATACAAAATGTCGTCCCTAAGAACGAGGTCAAGCCTAGAAATAGCATCCTGTGCAAGTTGTTTATATGTTTGCTTAATTCTTCCGTTTGAAGGTACACCAAGCCGTGGGTTTGTATCCAATTTTCGTATATGTCAGTAACGTTACATTTCGATTTTGAAGAAAAGAGTTGACTTTCCATGATATGTGTGTTACCTCGGAGACACACTTTTATAGCTTGTGGACATGTGATTTACTGTACCGCCATGAAAGAGAGTGAGTGAGTGAGTGAGTATGGTTTTACGCCGCTTTTAGCAATATTCCAGCAATATCACGGCGGGGGACACCAGCAATGGGCTTCACACATTGTACCCATGTCGGGAATCGAAAACGGGTCTTCGGCGTGACGAGCGAACACTTCAACCACTAGGCAACCCGACCGCCCCGATGAAAGAGAACATACGTTCTTTATATTGCTTGCTTCACTGCGTGGTAAACGTCGGATTTGCATCACTTGCTGCAAAATCAGATATATTATTTTCATCAAAGCTATCATGAGCCTAAATATGTTTTTACAAAGATGCCCCCCACCGCCTCCCACCACCACGCCTACCAAACCCATACGCGCCCCGAATGTCAAATGATCGATCCCTAACTGAAATGTTTAAAACGTTTTCATTACCTTTCTTCAACATATTCTGTTAAGGTCAAGGGAATGTTCTTCCTTCAAGTTGCTATATCAGTAACTCCTACTTTACTTTGCCAAACTGGAACAGGGTTATTTTTGAACGGACCCGACTATTTATTGATCAGGGTGCCATCACCAGAAATTGTGTGTAGCGTTCTACTGGTCACTCTATATGCTAATGAATGGCCGTCGATATTCCCGTCACACCAACCAGCTCCCGAAACAGACATTCCTCAAACAAGGGCTACTCATTATGAACGGCAAAATGTTCGCACTAGGCAGACATGAGAATTCGTAGTCCACTAGTAAACTACGGTTATAACGAACTCAAAGGGACTACTAATTTTAGTTCGTTATAACCGTAGTTCGTTATAAGCATATATACAACATAACTACAGCAAAAAGTCGGAACCAAAGAAGTAAGTTCGTTATATCCGTTAGTTCGTTATAAGCGTGTTCGTTATAACCGTAGTTTACTGTATCTGCATGTACTAATTTCTTTAGCATGTGTTTTGTTTTATGAATATTAACTGGGTTAAGTTGCAACTCCGCTTTGAATGATATTTTAGATGTATCAGCTTACGTTGTGCTATGGTAGTGCCTGTGGTATGCTACTCATGGTCCTTTCTGAGTAAGTGAGTATGGTTTTACGCCGCTTGTAGCAATATTCCAGCAATATCACGGCGGGGGACACCAGAAATGGGCGTCACACATTGTACCCATGTCGGGAATCGAACCCGGGTCTTCGGCGTGACGAGCGAACGCTTTAACCACTAGGCTGCCCCACCGCCCCCGTTCCTTTCTAAAAACTAATGAGAGAGAGAGGGATCCATAGGCAGATTGATAGCGATGCATTTCCAGCATATGAATACTTGTTTTAGTTTTGTCTGCATACCTAGCCTTTATATCCGCGATTACTGGGTTGAAATATTGTAGTTATATATTTATAAACATTCACCTCGCAACCCCCCCCCCCCACCCCCCACCCCCCAAAAAAAACACACCAAAAAAACAACAAACAAACAAACAAAATAATACAACAACAAAAATACAAAACAAAACAACAACACAAAACAAAACAAAAACAATTATAAAGTCCAGTATAATTCATTCTGAGAAAATACATTCTGCAATTCCTTTCAAAGCCGCTCGTGACAACCGCGAACAACGAAATAAGTCTGAAAAAATGCAAAGTAGCCTACGTCTACTTCAAAGGTGTTGACAGGTAGGCGGCAGGTGTGATGTCTTACCTGGGATCGTGGCTATGCGACAGCACGCCTGCGTGGTAAAGGTTGCAGCCAGGTTCTATTATAACATGACTCACCAGACTGACGTAACTGTTCTTCAAACTTTTCTAGAAGTCACGAAACATAGATTTTACATGTCAGTTACAATTGTTACCTTACGAATTCAAAAAATACTTTATACTAATGCTCTTGTTACCGTGAGTTTTTAACAACATGACTGTACCATTCAAATGGATTCCTGATATGTCATTGTCAAAATATTGTTTTAGAATCTTGTGCATCGGGACATTAACATATTCAGTACGTTTCATTGCACACGAAGTAGCAGGATTATAGTTCGGGACATACGTTGTTTAAGACAGTAATCTTAGTGACTGAGCAGTAGAAATCTGACCCGCTTTGTAAATCGGGCCAACATAGGTATAGCGTACTTTTTACCTTGCTTCTTCCACATTGTTTTGATTTCGTTTTTGAACACTATTGGAACAGTTGTCTGATCTTTAGGATCACATGTTTTTCATTTAATTATATGAAAGGGCATACACTACTCCACTACTGACAGGGATATGTTTCATCTTTCCATGATACACAAAATTGATTCTCATAATGTGGCAAGTGTATATTTAAATAAAATGATATATCATAATCCCTATCAAAAGTTGAGTGGTACCTATAATTGTTATAAAAATAGACATGTATTATTCATAATCTATATTTTCTAAAGGTATGCGAAGAAAGTATTAGCTATGGTATTGCAACCTATTTGTGAAATAATGACTGGTCGCTAAAACCCCTCCAAATAGGAAATATACGTTTTTATTGCTGATCAGCAACCCTTGAATGTCTGTAACGTGTCGATTTGAAAAAGAACAGCGTCAGCGGGTTCTGTCTAAATTCACATTTAACATTTGTCAATGGGCAAATGTTGATTTCTCTTAAAAATATATGTGTATCTACGCATTAAATGTTTCATTGTAAAAGATGGAATAGACGTTTAGGGTAGTTCAGCAACGGCATCTATTTCGATCATTTCCCGGTGGAATGTAGCATGGACATGCAATGAAACTGATTACTCCGTTAGACGTGTTCAATATGTTAAAGGTGTCTCCAATCACACCAGAGGAACGTTCTTCCTCATAGAGTCGACTTTTTAATAACACATCAATCGCGTTGACCCATGGAAGAAGTTGGCAACTGCATAATGGCGACCGCTTTAAGTGAAATGAAATGCAAGAATTCTCGCAGCGCCGACAACATCGCCTTTCATGGTGATAGGGACGTGCCTATGGTCCGTAACTCTGTTTGCTTCACGGACCGTGTTTACTCGTAGATTTCCCCGCTAGGTATGGCCCACCTTTAACGAAAAACCTTAACTCACGTCCCGAGCCGGAGCGACAGTGTTTGCAAAAGGGGCAGTGATAGTGCCAATATTCGTTGATTTTGTCAACAAGCGCCTCGCTTCATCCCTCTAACGCTAGCGAGGTTGTGAGGGTGGGTTTCACTTCAGGGGGCACTTTTGCGGAACTTCTTTACAAAGCCTTCTCTTGGACATTTTAGCGTAACCTTTCTGGATATTTTCCACTAACCCTGGTTCAAACTACAAGTGTGAGAAATGAAGCTTCATCTGACTACAACCGTTACCTGTTCCCTGATACTACTCCTTACAGGTAAGTTGCTTCCATTTTTTACAAAGACTCAAAAAATATATATCGTGGTAGACATGCAACTCAATTCGTTTTAAGCTCTGATCATAAACTTAATGAACTCCATAACTTCCATATGGTACCCTCATTGACAACTTTTGTTTTGGTGTCATACTTTTCATGGATACATTTCTACTGACATTGGTGTTCCAATCTATCTTCAGTATACCATCCTCTGTATCTTTTTGAGGAGGTGAACTGAAATGGAGTAAGTTCAGCCGTTCTCGTTTACTTCCTGCATACAGTTTTGACGAGGAATAAAATCTGTTAATAGAAATTCCAAAGCAAGGTGTACATACACACTGACGTACCGGTTGGTGAATACTTCAAACGTTGTGAAGGATCATATCGACCGTTGAGTTCCAGTCACCTTTTTGCAAAACTTCATTTCCACGTAATATCCGTGTGCACTTCGGGAAGCTGAACATGTGTCGTATCTCGTGCATGCGTATTACTGTTATGTCATTATACGCTATTGAACTGTGTCCCCCTGTGGGGAATGATACGCCCGCAAACACCCGGTATCATCGCATTTGATACTGGTTCATAAACACATGCTCATGATACAGTCTGAATCGTACAATGGACTCAGAGATTTCGTCTGATTATGGAAAAGTCCTTTCGTTCATTTACGCCAGTTACCGTTTTTGTCTTTGAAAGAGATACAGATGGTTCAATATTACAATTGATGAACGAAAAACTGAACGAAACTAAAAGACAGCTCGTGTCTTTAAACAATTTGATCAGACTAAAATAACAGTAAATGCTGGACACACATACACTGAAACAGCTTGGTTTCTAGGTTTGGAAACTACGGTGCTATTCTCAACATTGTTATCCTTCTTCGTGTTATGCTGATCTTGCTGGCGTCTTACTTCCAGGGGGCACGGGTGGCCCAGTCGTCTAAGGCGCCGCGATTCGCTGTGCAGAGTTGCGTCCCTTGGACACGCCAGAAACCTATGATTGTGGGTTCGAATTCCGGTTCGCCCCGATTATGTTTCTAGGTTTGTCAGCACCATACCCGTGCTCGTGGGTTTCACCGAAGTGGTAAACGTCTGAGACCTGCATCACTTCGGGCTTTCCTCCCACATTAAGCTGACACGCCGCGATATAACTGGAATACTGTTAAAAGCGGCGTTAAACCAAACTCACTCACTCACTCACTCACTCACTCACTCACACTTTCTTCCATTGTTTAACCCCCACTCTGAAACAGCTATAAGGTACATAGACCATAAATGCCATCTGACCAATGATTACTCAATCAAATAAGTACATGCCGAAACCTGATTTGCTGAAAAACATTCGACCCGGAAGACATACATTTGTAACTTGTGTCATAAAAAAACCAAACCCGGTTTGTCTTTCAGGTTAATTAGGAATGATTTCAGCTCCTCTTCACACTCATACCGAGCACTATTGTTCAAATACAAAGAATTACCTTTACGGGAAAGTACAGAACGGGCCTTTTTGTCTTATAATTCACATACATGATATAAAGCATAAAGTTTAATTCAAGTATAACACGATGTACCGTGGGTATATTCAGGATCAAACGAGCGCGAATATCATAATTAGTTAACATAGTGACTGTAATGGTTAATCAAATTATCGGAATACGTGTTAGAGGGAAGCAACAGATAGAACAGTATACGTTACGAATAAGAGCAATTATATATATGGACAACACTCGTATCCGTTCCTAAATTAGAGGCCAAAAATGTAACAGTGTTTGAACTGACCATTCTTTTATCATTTTTGCACGTCCCGAAGACCTAGGGAGAGAGTGGTCTGTGTGTTCAGTGTGATCTTTGACCCGGGGCCAAAGGAAGATTATGACCTTGGCAACGGGCACAAGAAGATTTAAGGGATTTTTTACAATGGTTTTCTGGCAGGCTTTGAGGGAAAATAGGGGTTTTACCTGGCACATTCAACGACCCTTGAAGCCCCTGTAGACATTACTTTGGGTCTCCGTCCTAATAGAATTACTGACTCTGCTTAAGATCATTGGTAATGCGTGTTAATGCTGGAGGATGCGGGAACACGTTGATGAACAACTATTAAATGGTTTGAAGTTGGAAAATAAATATTTTGTCCTTGAAATAACACTACATGAGAACATGCATGTGATGCCTTATGTATAACTCAACTTTTGATAGGAATACTGACCTATTTTATACTCTATACTGTACATTGGATATGAATATTGAACTATTTATACTATATACTGTACTTTGGATATCTGTACTAAACTACTTCAAAGTACTGTACATTGGATAGGAATGCTGAAGTAATTCATACTGTGTATTAGAACTTGGATATACATTCTGAACTATTGTATCACTATATACTGTACATTGAATATGTATACTAAACTATTTCATACTATATATTGTACATTGGATATGTATACTAAACTATTTCATACTATATATTGTACATTGGATATGTATGCTAAACTATTTCATACTATATATTGTACATTGGATATGAATACAAACTATTTCATACTATGTACTACAATTTGGATATATATTCTGAACTATTTATCACTATATACTGTACATTGGATATGAATACAAACTATTTAATACTATATACTGTACTTTGGATGTGAATACCAGCTAGTTCATACTATATACTATACTTTGGATGTGAATACCAGCTAGTTCATACTGTATATTGAATAGGAGTGCAGAACTATTTCATACTATGAACTGGATATCGAATATGAATATTGAACTATTTCTTTCCATATACCGTACATTGGATTGGATATTAAACTATGTCATACTATATACTGTACTTTAGATATGAATACTAACTATTTCATACTATATACTATACAACTCACCACCACCCATGTTGCGTAATGGGACCACGTGCTTCACCAATATACGGACTCAACCGAGTTCTGTCGTCCCAATGAAGTAGCATCGGCTTCACTGTTTACCTGGAAATTCAAAACGTCAACGTCAGAGAATAATCAATTCCAAGATCTACTAAAACACAGTGAAAACTCCAAAATTGTGATGAAAATGGTATGAATGGATCACTAGAAATCAGTGATGACACCAGGTGTTCGTGATGTTGCTCTATCGGGGCGCCTGCAGGTTAAAATACGAACATGAATAATTAGAAAAATACTCTAATATAGGGTCTGTTCAAATGTGACGCTTCGGTGACAAAAATATGTCAGATACAATTCCCTATATTGACTTGTACCATGTTCCTGGGTTTTTTAGGGGAATAATTTACTTGCCTTTGCATGTGTTTGTGACGAGTGACCAGTGGGGCAGGATACGCTCACCTTTTCGCGAACACCTGGTGTCGTCACTATTTCATAGTTATTCATAAACACATGCTCATTATATAGTCGGAATCGAACAACCAACTAGATTTCTATTGGATATGGAATGGGTTTTGTCGCTTTATTTATTATTATTATAACACAAACAAGCAGTTTCTTTGTGAGTATATTGGAGATATTTCATACACGAAAACCACAATTCAAATTGCATTTTTTGTAAGTGGTGTGGGCGAATGGTGACTGGTGATATTCCGTGTTAGTGCCGTGCAAACAAACAACCCGCCCGATAAACAAACTGCGTTGAAGGGGCCGAGTTTTGGTCAACACAAAGTTTTTCTTGTCAAGTCCTAAATAAATGCGCACAGTGTCAAAGCGTGTTACGAAAACAGTCAGAGCCGAGATCCCTTTGAAACAAAAGACTGAATAATAGAAAGCAGGGCAGAATTGCCGGTAGCTCAATAACAAACAAACAAACACAACCACGAGAATATTAACATCGCAAATCGCGTAACCTGTGATACCATTGTTATTGATTTAACTGTTGATAAAGGTCATTTAAACAATTCCTACAGTCTTATTTGTCCACACTGCATAAGAATGTCAGATGATCGTTATCCAAGAGAATGTTACCTACTTATTAAGAAGTTAGATTCAGCAGGAAGGAAGACATGGACATCCTGTGTAAGATTGTTGTTATAAACGTATGGTTTCCGATATGCATTGGTTTGTCAAAATATTGGAGATATTTCATATTTTCTGTCAATGTTCAGACAGAGATTAGAAGATTGTGGAAAACAAAATATTTTTAGTATTATCAATGATTCAAAACGACTTGCACATTCTAAGAATAATAATTCATTGTTAGGGAATTAAGAAGATATACTAGTATATGTTTGTTGAGATTGCATGAACTGCCGCTGCGTTGTAATATCAGATGTAATGAATGTTTTATTGTTAACCGAATTTGTAGAATGTGTAATACTGATAGCATTAAAGATGAACTCCATTTCATATTTGATTGCGAGGCATATTATTGTTGAGAAATAAGTACATACAGAAGTGGCATATTACATCAAATATTTCTAAATTTCATAAATTACTGACTTCTGATGATGTGTCAATCCTTAACAAATGTGCTAAGTTCGTTAAAGAAGCCCTGAAATGTAAATATCGAAAAGAGTGAGTGAGTGAGTGAGTGAGTATGGTTTTACGCCGCTTTTAGCAATATTCCAGCAATATCACGGCGGGGGACACCACAAATGGGCTTCACACATTGTACCCATGTCGGGAATCGAACCCGGGTCTTCGGCGTGACGAACGAACGCTTTAACCACTAGGCTACCCGACCGCCCCATATCGAAAAGAAGAGAACACTCACTTCATAAAGTGTATCTGATGTACTAGTGATAGATTCGCTGTGGAGCCAAGAGCGGCAAACTATCATTTGATTCTTGTATTACAGGTTGTTCGCGAAGAAGTATAGTCATTGAAATTGTCCCTACAATCAGCAGGAGTTAATTGAGTGAGTGAGTTGGGTTGAACGCCGCTTTTAACAGTATTCCAGTTATATCACGGCGTGTCAGCTTAATGTGGGAGGAAAGCCCGAAGTGATGCAGGTCTCAGACGTTTACCCCTTCGGTGAAACCCACGAGCACGGGTATGGTGCTGACAAACCTAGAAACATAATCGGGGCGAACCGGGATTCGAACCCACAATCATAGGTTTCTGGCGTGTCCAAGGGACGCAACTCTGCACAGCAAATCGCGGCGCCTTAGATGACTGGGCCACCCGTGCCCCCAGCAGGAGTTAATGAGTAGTCGTAGAAATATTAATTTTCCCATATGTAGTTCGAATGTGATTACGTGCAATTTAGTAAAATTGTGTATAGTTAAATGGTTGTGACAATATTAGTAGTTCTAAACTAAAATGATTATAGCATTAATGCCTATCAATGCAATATGACTACTGTCCAATTATGCAGTGTCCTCCCCAAACTTCGTGTTTATTAAACACGGGAGCAAGGATCCAGTCAATTGGCAGTCTCACCAAATTTGATTCAGTTCTTTCAGAACCCATATGTTGGGCTACAAACTCAAATAATGGATGTATTTCAATCTAACATGTCATGACTATCCTATTACATAGAGATAAGACTGCAATTTGATGTGCAGAGTGCATCCATTAGGTTTCCGGAAACCTATGATTGTGGATTCCAATGTCAGATTCGTACTGATAATGTTTTCAAAGACCTGCATCACTTAGGGGTTTCATCACGCTGACATGCCGTGGTATAACTGAAATAATGTTCAAATCATCGTTAAACACGCTTATTCACTCAGATCCTCGTCTTGATCCTCTCGTGTGACTTCAGTCACCCCGATTCTCTCTCTACTCTACACACCTACATGAGCCTATGGGAGGTTGCTGAAGGTAACCTGCGGGGACTAGAAATAGACCAGTTCTTACCAGTCAATAGATTCCCTAGTGGTTAGCATAAGAACCAATCAGGACTTCCCTGAAAAAGCGTCGTTCGTGTTGTGTAAGATGTAAAGCTGACCGCCGCTTAAGTTTAATTATCTGTATCTAAAACAAACCCCTCCACATCGACATCAATTCCACCGGAAGTGCTCGTTAAATCGTCAATAGAAAACAAAAATTCCTAGCACGGGACAGACGTCTTTTCTTGTAATGTTCATCCCACTTTGGGTCAACAAAAGCTCTTTCCTGTACAAACCGTCGAACTATCATCGGTGCATTAAGGTGTTACATTACTACTCTTCACAATCTTGTACAGTAACTTCATCTGTGGTCATCTATTTCTTATAAAGTTATAATTTTTATGTCTAGTGATAGGAGGCTAGTTTTATCTCAGTGAACTATGTTAAGCCAACAGGGTAACGCAGACAACTTGGCTTCGCAGAAACCTGAACACTTTGAGATGTAGTTCCTTTTCTTTCCATTCCTATACCATAGGTTATAGTAGAGATATTATGTTCTAAGACCTGGGCCCACTTGCACAAAGCGATCTTAGCGCTAAGACAATTGTAAGCCTATGCTAAAGTATGGGAGTTACGATCATCTTAGCGCTAAGATCGCTTTGTGCAAGTGGGCCCTGGTGCGGATTTTCACTCGATGTCAAGGCGTTGTGATAATTACTGTTATTACTGTTACTTTGGTATCATCTCTGTGTAATCCAGGTAACCATCCGTTATACAATCTTAGTGGATTTCCAATGGCACGAATCAAACTTGCCAGTACTGTCAGTTGTCCCGGCCTTGTCTTTGTTATTTAGATCATTAAATCTTTCACGCCTTTGAGATGTTTATAACTTTGTTGTTTGAACGTCCAGTTATCTCAGCTGTTGTCATGAAGGCGGTAAGATGTGGTGGCCTAACCTTCCTAAATGCGTCATGCCAGGTACAGGTTTCTTGTTAAAGTGGGGGCTCTTCCTTCAAACGCAGTCGGCTACTTCAAAGGCCAACGCATCTACAGGTGGGGCTTGGTCTTTTGTTTTTGTACAGGTAAACAATTTGCGAGAGCAGACATGTAATTATTTCCACAAAGTTTTATTCAAACAGTTAGGAGTGTCTGGTGTGTGAAATATGTTCACAATCAGTTACCTCCTAAATTGACCTTTTCTAAAATCCGAACCGTTAACGCGTGTCTTTTTTCTCTCTTCATACAGGTGTGTAGCATTTTGATAGACCAACGTGCATGCTCACATACCCATACATTCAGTAGAATTACAAATGAGTTGGAGGTTTCACATTGAAGAAACTGACCATTTCTTGGTAGATTGTCAGTCGTAGATTGCACAAACTGAAAAAGGGTGGACAAAATTGGAATAAAACCATCCTGTCTCAGACATTTGTCATCCAAAATATGACTGCCCTACATGAAAGGTTTGTAGTTGGTCCCACTGACAAGGCCTTAAATAAGCACATTTAAGTTAATGCGTTAATTATTTGCTCCAAAGAACTTGGTGTAAGTGACATATCAAATAATGACACATATTAGCCCAGTATGTTAACTGATGAGGAAACCTGACAAAGGCACGTATCATTACTGTCAACTTTTGGCTTGACTCTCAAAAATGAAGACGTATTCATTCCATTTTGAACTGAAAAGCTCCATAAAAACCTGTACAAAGAGAGGTATGTCGCTGAGTCTAGCAAATACCTCCATATTCCTGTCTCAAAGATTAACCATAGTCCTTAATATAACCAAGAAAGGCCTTTCTTTATAATATATTCACAGAAAGTATTTGAGAAAGGGGGACTTAATACCATACCAATACCGTTTTGCGACTCATACTTGCTCAAAAGCTGTTTGATCAAGGTTAAAACATTCAAGGCCTCAGTAAAGCTTTAATGGTAATTATTTGGAGGACATTTCCAAAAGGGACGTATCAGTGATAAAAGTTATGTCCGATGCAATTCCATTTTGTTCTCCTTAACAACACAGCAACACATGGTACAAGTCAAAACACATGCTCATGATATGGTCGGAATCGTACAATGGTGAGGTGAGGTGAAATGTGGTTTAACGTCGCGTCCAAGAATAATTCTTTTATTGAGCAACGTGTGTGTCTGTGCGTGCGTGCGTGCGTGCGTGCGTGTGTGTGTGTGTGTGTGTGTGTATGCGTGTGCGTGTGTGTGTGGCTGCTTACACTAGTTCGGACTAATGCCTATTTTATAGTGTTAGCCCACTGAGATAACAGGCCGCAGTTTAACATGAATACCCCACTCAGACACACTCCGAGCCAACCAGTCCTTGGTTTAGCCCCATAATTCCGAGCACCAGGCAATGTAACAACAAGTACCATCTTTTAACATCTTTTGGTATGACGCGGCCGGGGAACGATCCCGGGTTTTTCGCTCTCCGGGTGGATGCTCTACCACTAGACCACGGAGGCGGTCATCGTACAATGGACTCTGCTTTTTGCAGAGAATCTTATGATTATGTAATTTTGTACTGACTAAACTCAATTCTAAAATCATAATTAGAACATTGTAATTATTTATTGCTACTATTTGTAAGTAAACAAAACCACTAAATATATGCCTGGTCATGTATTCCTCGGGGAGTGGGATATTATTTAATAATAAACCACACACCGCACATACCACCACCACCACCCCCAATCCCAACCCACCCGCACACCCCATCACCAATACACGGTCTCTCAATTTTTTTTATATATCGAGGTAACCTTCACGTGGCTATTGCAACGCGGATTTCCGAAATACTTATGTTTTCAGTTTCTATAAATTCATGGCGGTATCGAGTAGTTGTGTTCTTAAATCGGGTCCACTCGGCTTATTCCGCTAACTAGATAATACCTCGACCAGCAAGGAAGTGATGACATTGTATGATTTCACAGATCCGCTGTATGAAGGTCGTATGACATGACTGGTAGTGTATTATATGATCAATATAAATTAGGTTTATACTTTCATTTGAAGTTAAAGCAAACACTCAGAAAGATTATATCAAATTCATGAAACATTGTGTTAGGTGATAGTCGTTTGCATAAAACGAGATGCAATATAGATGCCTACCAATGTCCTATTGTACTGAGACACGAATGGAGTCACGTGAATGTGTGTTTGCAATCATAACCAACACTACAAAACATCTTTGCAATATAATTAGAGAAGAAATATATAGTTGTCGTGTTTGTGATCAACACTGCATTTTCATTGCATTTCAAGACGTATCAGAAAGCCAGTATCCGTGCTGTAGGATGACTAAGATCTGGGTTAGGTCGACTTGTCTAAGAAATGTTTGTGAAACATCTCTCACACAGCATCAATTTGACATGAGGCGTAAGACCATACCGATACGCAACCTCATTGGTTCCTCAGTAACATCGACCACTTCCTGGTATGGAAAGCATTGACAAACAACTGGGAAGTTCTATTGTTTTCTGAAACAAAAGGCAATTCAGCCAGACTTCAGTCATCACAGAGGCAAACAGTAGAACCGCCATAAATATTTGACCACTGTCCATGTTGTCATGTTGATGGAATGGCAACTATTTGGGAAAAAGGAATGGGACAGTAGTATCACACCTAGATGGTATCCTATTGTTGAATGTAGGAAAAGGGAGTTGTCTTGCCAATGGACAAGTAAGAGTGGTGTAAATACAATAGGCATTAATCATAATTATTTCTTTTATGAAAGACACAGTATTTTTTGTGATACTTATCAAAAACAACTTAAGGATGTCTACAGGCAAGATCAATTGCACAACAATTCCTTTCGTTGCTTATGGCTGAACGGAATGTGTGCTGCGCAGAACTCTCATGACAATGTCGACACAACTCGGTAACATCATTTCACGGCGTCAATTGGACGTCGCTGCACGTCCGGAAATGGTTAAATAGGCAAGGTGTTTCTAATGAGATAAATTTGCTCGGTATGTAGTACCATGATTTATTCTTAAAGATTCCACATACATAAAGTTCGAGGGCTATTCACTGGCGTTGACGTTTTATATGATCATTTTGTTTGATGAAGGTTACAACATTCGAGGCCTCAGCAAAGCTATTTTGACTTTGCAGCGTAATGTTTACGGGGCGTTTTTGTGAACAAATGACCTTTCTTTGCATGTGTTTTGATATCCTTGACATAATAATTAGAATAAGAAGAAGAAGAAGAAGAACCTTTCTTTGTATGTGTTTTGATATCCTTAACATAATAATTAGAGTGAGTGAGTGAGTATGATTTTACGCCGCTTTTAGCAATATTCCAGCAATATCACGGCGGGGGACACTAGAAATGGGCTTCACACATTGTACCCATGTCGGGAATCGAACCCGGGTATCGACGTGACGAGCGGAGGCTTTAACCACTAGGCTACCCGACCGCCCTAATAATTAGAATAATAATAATAAGAGAAGAAGAACCTTTCTTTGCATGTGTTTTGATATCCTTAACATAATAATTAGAATAATAATAAGAAGAAGAAGAACCTTTCTTTGTATGTGTTTTGATATCCTTAAATGTGTGAAGCCCATTTCTGGTGTCCCCCGCCGTGATATTGCTGGAATATTGCTAAAAGCGGCGTAAAACCATACTCACTCACTCACTCACTGATATCCTTAACATAATAATTAGAATAATAATAATAAGAGAAGAAGAACCTTTCTTTGTATGTGTTTTGATATCCTTAACATAATAATTAGAATAATAATAAGAAGAAGAAGAACCTTTCTTTGCATGTGATTTGATATCCTTAACATAATAATTAGAATAATAATAATAAGAAGAAGAATAACCTTTATTTGTATGTGATTGGATATCCTTAACATAATAATTAGAATAATAATAATAATAAGAAGAAGAAGAACCTTTCTTTGCATGTATTTTGACATCCTTAACATAATAATTAGAATAATAATAATGATAAGAAGAAGAAGAAGAAGAATGCGACAAAACACCTTCCATAATAAAAAGCATAGTCAAATGTGTGACAACATCATAAGCATGCGGTAATAATAATTATGGAGGCATAATATCCACAGACTCAATTTTCGTTTCCTTAACGGCGGTGTATAATTTATGAGGGAATTATGTTGGCATGAGCTTGTATCGACCTCGGCTACAGACCTTTAATGTTTTCAAGTGATGTAAGCGATCAACCGTGCAAGATGGTTTCAAGCAGAGGTAATGCATGTGCTATTACTATCGGTATTTCAAACTTACAATGAAACAATCTCATGAACATAAATTATGACTTCATATATTTTCTTAGAATAATTGCGTGAAAAACAGCAGAAAGAACATGCAACATGACTAATACGTCAATGTTTATGTAAGTAGAATAAATCAAATATGTAATATGTGTAAAAACAACCAACTGATCAAATACATAATACTGTCGTATATATTTGTGATAAAATAGCTACGTCTAGCTGGTTCTGTTCCATATTATAAAGTCAGCTTTAGAAACTGCAATATTTTGTCAACGTACAAATCAACTGTGAAATAAAGGATTGTAAACAGTAGATTAGATGTCCGTCAATAAAATGCCTTGCGGAAAATTAAAACACAAACGGTTAAATAAAATCACAAACGGCATTATCAACACATTGAGAGAAACAATTTAAATGAAAAAACACATATATGAGCTTAACCGACTTGGTTAGATCGATGGCGGGCAACTGGATTTTAATCACGACCTCATATTTAACGAACAGTGAATGTAATGTATATTTACAAAGAGACAACAGTGGAAATCGATTCGTTTAAGCTCAAATTTAGGTAGTTTCAATGGAATTCACGCCATCCGATATCCTTGGCACTATGTAGAAGCATCAAGTCTGATGGCGCCATGATAATCTCCTCGTTCCTGCCACACAATTAACTGACCAATCAAAACAGACGTAACAGTACCCGTAGTGTACCTATTAGGAATTGTAGTACAACCTTAGTACAGTTTTAGCCTTCATCACTGAATAACACCGATGACATTTTAAGCATTTTCCTGAGATAGGTAAGTCCCTTTTTATATATATCAGCAGCTAATGGCCATTGATGTGATTGCTTTGAGGTAATAAACCATAGGATGTTACTGCAATAAACAGACGTAATAAACCATTTTATGTTGCATATGTTTGTGACAGGCGACACCGCTGGGTCAGGATACGCAAACCGTTTCGTGAACACCTTGTATCATCACTATTTGATAGTGATATATAAACACATGCTGATGATATAGTTGGCATCGTATAACCGACTCTGTTTTTGATAGAGATTTCTTATGAATATGGCAAGGATTTTGTCGCTTTTATTTGTATATGACCACAGCACCAAATACAGATGGTTTGATATTGTTTCTAAGTGTTATCATTCACCTCAACAACTGACGTCTTGTCCGGATGTACAGATTCATACAACGGACTCTGATTTAAGCAGGGATTTCTAATGATTATTGACATATTTTTGCGGCTTCTTTAGAAACCAGTGTTACAAAGTAAACTGTGCTGTTTTTGTATTATCTTAAAAATATTAGAATATTCTTATTCTAAAGTAGATGCATACACTTTGTCCGTCAGTCTGCATCGCTCCGCAAACTTGAAGCTAGAAGTATACTGTCAGTCGCAGAAACCGACAACAACTAGGCGTGTGCTTTCATGGCAGCCATTCATGACTCAACAAGAAATATTTAATTAGTGCTTCGAATTTGTGTGATCAACTTGCGCTTGATGCGGATCATTTATATATGTTTTTTCATTTGAAAAAAATGTTATTCTAACAAATAATAAGTGTCTTGTAGCATTTATTAACTTCACGTAAGATCGACAACGTAAAAATAGGACTGGAACGGTTAAAGTAAATATATTTTAACATCTTATGTTTGGTTTGAATATTTTTTTATAATATTTTTTAATAATATGTCACCCATCTTTTTTCAGCAGTTATGTCCTTATTTCTAACTGAAGTTTTGTTATTACACAAATTACAGGATTTGAATATTACAGAATAAAACAGGTTTTCTCCCTCTCTCGATGAAACTGTGTGTTTTCATTGTTATGCATTTGATGATTGATAATTTCCAAGAAGGTTGCTAGTTTGCTTGCGTCTTTCATTATGTGGGAAGCAAGCTATTAACGATGTTGGATTGTTCTCAATCAGTCCAACTAATTTTGATCAGGAAAATTCAAACTTGAAACTTTCCTTAATGAATAGTATGTTGCTGAAGACAATAGATGTAGATACGTTGAATTCATACGTTCCAGCAACATCAGAGCTTATGCTTTCATTGTGGTGCTAGTGTAGAAAAATCCATCTTTATGACTCGACAGTGATTCATAACACACAACTTGTGTGATAGTTTGATGACCATGAAAACAATACACCTTTCACAAATTGGCTTCATTGTTTTGCTCGCTCATATGAGTAAACAATATCAGCTTCTATGTTGTCATGAATCGCCAAAGTCACGGAATATTATTGGATTCATCAACAAAATGTTACATTTGGAATGTTTGATCTAACGTCCATACGGCGGAGACAATGTGTAATGTTGTTGTCTGGCTTCTTTGTTTCACCGTGAGGAAGCATTCTAGCACAGAGTATCATTGTTTTATCAAACATGTATTCAGCAAAAAACATCGGGCTGTTCAATGGAGTTATAGATTTCGTTGTGTTTTCCATTACCAGACACATTATGTGCCGCCTGTGGTCTGTTTCCTGTGACCACAGACACACAGTGATGCTGTAATGACACCTACATGTGTCAATCTCAACACATAGGGAATAAATATGCAAACGGTAGACTTAATGTATATTTGTCGGAGTACACTGAACACGTTCAGAAGCACAGTGACACTATCCAAATAAACATATCGTTTTGATATTAATAAAATTGAATCAAACCCCGCCTACAAGTAATTTCGATTATAGAAGACTGGCATGCACACCGATTTCAGGGCACAGAAGGTTATAAATACACCTGAAAAAACCCTTTCATTATTCATGAGAAATATTTGCTAAAAGCATTGTCCATTGTTTTCTGTACCATCCACATTCAGAAACCACATTCTATACTGAAAACCTTTGGAAACTCATATGTAATATTTGTCAAAATGGCCACCAAAATGTAATTAAGTCATGTTACCCAATGTTAGGCATCTCTCTCTCTCTCTCTCTCTCTCTCTCTCTCTCTCTCTCTCTCTCTCTCTCTCTCTCTCTCTCTCTCTCTCTCTCTCTCTCTCACACACACACACACACTTATACACAAAAAATGTCATCGTACGGGTTCGAATCTCATTCCATGTGTTTGGTGATGGACAGAAAATAAAACTTTTCTCATTTCAAGTTAAAGTGGATATCAATATCAATATCATAATTAATTAAACTCAATAGATCTAAGGGATTATAAACAGATAGACAAGTGACTAAATACAAACGAGTCAAACCCGTCTCGCATCATGAAATGTCTTTGGTAGTTAACTCTTGTATATCCCCTCCACATGCCACTATGTATTTAGGGATAATGAAACGCAGGGTTTGCACACACCATTTGAAGGGCACTATTTCAATCTGTCAACATCATTATGTAGTATAAACGAACCTGTGCAGTTAACCCTTGTACACACACGTGCACGAGATGAGGCTTCATCCTAGCGTCTATATACAACTCGTGGTGCTCACGAAATGACAACTACTAGATATATACCTGCATATTGTGTTAGTATGGCGCCTTTTGAGAAAAGGGATACCTTTATTCCGGAAGTGTTATCCGCTGGGTTCGGAGATATCAGGATACATGTAAATATTCGCTCATGTGTTTTAGTTTTTAGGTTGTTTATTTTCAATTCTGATTTGTCGGTTATTCCATTGTTACGGCTAAACTAATTCCAAAATAAATTAGGAACATTTTGAATACGTACATATTAGTATATTATAATAAGTTATCAATACAACAATATGTGTCTCTATCTGGTTACAGTTAAAAACTTATTAGTTTATCAGACAAATAAAAACACTTGAGGAACTTTCTAAATGAAGGTAAATATACAATACAATACCCTTGAGAAAAACATGTAACTATTTCAGTAGTAATTATCAAAATGCGTTGTGACGTTAAACTGACGAACGAATAGTGATCATGACAGTGATTACGTAAGCACTATTGAACTAATTAGAATGAGCTACATTAAGTGACAACTAATTTGCCTTTGGAATTTGTTTCGGCAGATAATTGAGACTGATTATTCTCTGACGTTGACGTTTTATATTTCTTACTACATCTTGTCCAATTTGAAGAAGTTTTTGTAATCAATGGCAATTTCTTGTATCGTTTCCACTCCTGATAGCCTGTTATCAGCACGATCTCGCTTCAAATACACAGAATAACTTATCTAAAGTGAACGTGAAGCGCCTGATCAGAAACATGCGTAGTAGATGAATATGCTATGCGTCGATTAATAACTTTAACAATCAGCCCCAATCCGTATTATCCTTGCAAAATTTGGACATTTGGTGACTTACTGTGAACGATTGATGTGTCAAAGAGCGATAAAAGCGACAAGCCCCTTTCCATATTCATAAACAATCTCTGCAAAAAGCAAAGTTGATCGTACGATTCCGATATTGTACGATATCGTGAGTATGTGTTTATGAATCTCTATGAAAAAGGGGTGATACCAGGTGGTCGCCTTGCCTGCTCCACCGGTGCACACGTCACCATCACAGCCACTACACAAACACAGATACTGAAGACATTCCATCAATTTATTTAGATATGCTGTCCACATCTTTTCTGTCTTTCTGGTTAAGGTTGCTTTCTAAAATACAGACTTTTCTGTATTTCTTTCTGAGTTCTTTCAACAAATGATCGAGTTGAGCAGTGACCATTTCCTAGAAATAGTCAATACAATGTTTCCATTCCTTAAGGAACAATACAGGTTCATGTTTGACGCGAACATAATAGACTAGTAAGCTTGCGAGTGCAGCCGTTCAAATAACCTGGGCAACATAAAGAATACACCCATGTTTGATGGTGGTTTAAAATGAAACAAACAAGAAATGATTATTCAATGGTGATGTACTTGAGACGGGTATCATAGTTGTGTTTTGGACCTTAAGTTTTTACCGACTGTTTTCAGCCTAGTAATGTTTTGATAACGTTTGTAATTTGTTGTTCAAATCCAATTTTCAAGATATACTTTCCTTTAATTGCAGTTTACATGTACAGTAAACTACGTTTATAACGAACACGCTTATAACGAACTGACGGATATAACGAACTTATTTTTTAGTCCCGGCCATTTCTTGTATATATGCTGTATATATGCTTATAACGAACAACGGTTATTACGAACTAAAATTAGTGGTCCCTTTGAGTTCGTTATAACCGTAGTTTACTGTATGAGAAAACCTTGGGCTAGTTCCTTCAGTACTAGTAGTTCATGTTTTCGATTGATTAAATTGTTTTCGCTTTATTATGCTATAAACACGTATATTCTCACGTTCGTCGATCAAATTGCTGAAAATAGCATACAGTAAAGATGATGTATTTATTGGATCGCTAATCAAGTTATTAAATTAGTTACACATGTTGGCTTTTCAAACATTGACGTGGTAGAATCTCTGGGTGCTTCTCGCGGACGTTGATTGTCTAGCAGACACGTAAGGCAGTCAGGAATGTGTCACACAAGTGCCTTAAATCTTCCTTGTTTATTTTGATTACGTATTTATTTGCAATGAGTATGATGAAATATTTGTTTGTCAACATCTAAACACGTATGTTCACGGATGCAGCTGTTCGTGTAACGGCCTTTCATGGCCTGTGCATAATCTTTCAACAAGTCAATGAGATTTGATTCTTTGCAAGACATATTCTAACAATGAAAGATTTGATGTTATTGATACCTAGTTGTTGTTTTTTGGTTTGGGGGGGGGGTGTCAGTTTAACGTCGCTTTCGTATAGCTATATGACGGCGATCTGTAAATAATCGAGTCTGGAGCAGACATTCCAGTGAATGACATCATGAGCATCGATCCACGCAATTGGGATACGATGACATGCATCAACCAAATCAGCGAGCCTGACCACCCGATCCCGTTAGTCGCCTCTTACGACAAGCATAGTCGCCTTTTAGGGCAAGCATGCGTTGCTGAGGACCTATTCTACCCCGGATCTTCATGGGTCTGATACGTAGATGCCACCACGTATGTCTGTATGCCCCCTGGTGCAGCAAGTCACTCTGCACATAAATATTAATTATGTGTGTATCAAACAATACTTTCATAAATATTCTTCTTTGAATAGACCATAAACACAAAATATATAATCGAATGAAGCATTTTATGTAAAGTGCAATTATCTCAAATTAATCCCTCTCTGGTCATACACGTCCGACGTATTTTTAAAAAATAATACATATTATTTATAGACTGACGTCCAAAAGAAACTTTACCAGAGTTTGAAATCACTCTTGCTCAAAAACAACAAAACATACATGCATGAAGTAAAGTGTATTGAGAAGATCAATATATCAACATAATCAACACTGAAAATGACAATCATACCGTGACCGAGAATGACGTCAGAGCCCCCCAAAGTTGGGTGTGGTACAAAACTCGAGCTTTCAGAATCATGGACAATAGGCAGAGTACATAAACAATCGCTCACGTTCAATAACAAGTCATTAGTAGCGTGTGTGACCACCAAATGCCTCAATACACGCAAAAACTCTTCGACGCACAGAAAAAGTCACTCGACTGATGAGGTCATGTGGGATTTGACGCCATTCGTCTTGGAGGGCGAAGATCAGTTCTTGCCGGTTGGCTGGAGAGTGTGGTCGTTGTCGAACACGACGATCCATCAAGTCCCAGAGGTGTTCTATGGGGGACATGTCGGGTGAGCGTGAAGGCCACGGCAGGACGTTGACGTTGTTGGCTGCGAGGAAGTTAGTGACAATTCTGGCTGTATGGGCTCTAGCGTTGTCATGCTGATAAATGACACCACGTGGCTGCTGTTGGAGAAATGGTAGGACAACTGAACGAAGAATGTTATCCATGTACACCTGAGCTGTCAAGTTTCCGTCAACGATGACCAGCGGTGTCCTCTCTTGCCCACAGATCCCTCCCCACACCATGACACTCCCTCCACCATATGGTACGACCTCCTGCACGCATCACGCCGCCGTTCGTTCACCCCTTCGGCGGTAAACACGTTGTCTTCCATCAGCCCTAAACATACAGAATCGACTTTCGTCAATGAAGACAACCCTCTGCCAGTCACGTCGTTGCCAACGTCGTACAGTCCGGGCCCATCTCAATCGCAGACGACGATGTTGCGCTGGCAATAGCTGTCCTCTGTATGGTCTAAAAGCCCCGATTCCATGAGCTCTGAGTCTCCTGGCCACTGCCTGTCGACTAACCCTGTGACCTAAGGAATTTGTCGCCGATGACGTCACTGTCAGGAAGCGATTTCGGAGGTGCAAGGTACGCAAGCACCGGTCATCATGGGGCGTGGTCACCCTGGGTCTACCTGTTCTTGGCCTGTCAGCGGTCCGCCCTGTCTGTCTGTAACGTTGCATCAAGTTGGTAACGGCAACACGGGAGCAACCGAAGGTTCGTGCAATATGGGCGTGGGTGGCTCCCATCTGTACCATACCCAAGGCTCGTTCACGTTGTTCGACTGTGGGTCGTGGCATTTCTTTTGTGTTTTTTTATCACTGTGGATGTCTGACTTGCCGTTGCAATCGTTTTATACCCTTACCCGTACGTGCATTTGCAGTTGTCCGTGGTGCACGTGTTTTTCACTTTTTAGCGTTTTATCTCGCAAACATGTAACAGACGATTAACATTTTCTGCATACACTATTGTTGTTAGGTTATGTGTTTTAGATAGGCCTCATCGAAAAACAATTTATACTTTGTCTGAAATTTATATTTTCAGTTGGTAAAGTTTCTTTTGGACGTCAGTTTATATTTCTAACTGTTAGCGACGCAGACAAAATAGTTGAATTTCACATTTTAGTTCAATGTTTACTACGTAAACATTTCTGAATAGTTCTTTAAGTCCTTTTATATAAAATCAAAATATCTAAATATCTGCACGTAGCCTCACAATGACTGAGAAAACACGAATGAAGGAGCGTCTTGTCACCTTTTTGTGATAAAATGTTTAGATTGTGAATTATAGCACCTGCTTTTGTGTGAAATCATGTGTAAGACAAAACAGTTGAATTTAGGAAAGATGTATAAGGTTCTTGAGTCAACAAGACGAGACAATTGTTTGTCTGTTTTATATAACAAAAGAACCTTTGAGTAAAACTAGAGACACTTGTTTAAATGGGTCATTGTTGGAGTTTATTTTTTGGGCAAACGGGGAGTTGATCATGACCTCGGGACTGCTGTCTGCAAGCCAATATCAAAAGTAGTGAGAACACGCAACTTCTACTTTTCAATTGTGCACCATCTTTTTACGGCGCCGAAAACAAACCTCTTACGTAATTTTATCTGCTAGCCCGGTATTGTCCAAACAGTTTCCAGGGAGTCTACAAACGAACCACGGATTCAATATTGACACAGATTTGGTCAACTCAGATTCGGGTTCTACAAAAAGACGACGGTTAAAGAGCTGATACGAAATCGGAATGCTTTAAGAACGTGAGCTGGAATCGGGTTTGAAGCTCTGTTCGTGGCTTACAATTTCTTACGAACAACCGGACAGGTAGCTTTCGGACGTCCGAGGAATTTCCCCGTCTTCTGATTACAACAGGAAGGACAGTTTCCGCGGCTGACCGGTGTATTACAAGTATGCTTTTCCCACTGTTTTTGGAATCTTGTACTTAAGTGTCTCTTACAGTGACCTTCGTTATTCAGTTTACATACATCAAAGTATAATTGTTCTTAACTAATATGTAACTTCATCAGGGAACATGACCTCTTCACAATGTAAGTCTTAAAAAGGTTTTAAAACATATTCATCATATAATTCCTGTCTTACTTTTGCATTCTTAAAAATATTGAAAATAGTAGTTTGAGTCATATTTGTTCGGATCGCTCTGAAGTTTCAATCTGATGAAAGTTATCTTTGTAACATTATGCAAGACCCTACCAGAGTCACGTACATTTATACCCATGCATATTTCTGCATGTTGGTTATCATGCTATATCTGTAAAAATCACATCAGCATTACTCGTCATCTTGATCTAGATGCATTTTTATATTCATAAGTGCTGTTCTCTTTATGCATGTAAAGAAGCCTTACAATGCCATCACTCTTTCGTAAGAAGGTCATTATTGGAAATTTAAACGGACGGAACAAAACTGTAGATTCTAACACGGCGGTATATAAGATTATAACATGTAACTGATTTTCCATGATCCATTCGTATAATGTTCACTGCTATTTTGCGTTTTCCTCACAATGGAATTTATTTCGCCAGATAATCGAGACTGGTTATTATCTAGCGTTGACTTTTTATATTTACAAGTTAATGACCAACAGAACATATATGCAGCTATGTATTCAAAATTACTTCAATGAGTTGTTCCTGATCGAGTATGAAACACTGTCGCTTATCATAAGCAAAATACGTTCCAAAATGGAGAATAAGAAAATAATCCTCATATTCGTAAATAATGGAGGTTATTTATATCCTTGAAATATTTGCGAGGTTTGCTTAGTTCCACTGGGTTTTTTTCCAATTGTCAAAGATATGCATGTACTTGTGTGAAATAACATGCATAATATAACATTTATATGTCATGACAAAATGAATTATTTTCCGTTTGTTTTCGGTAATCTCTGTATTCTAACTTTTAATGTTATAAAGAGTGAGAGTGATTATGAGGTTACGACCTAGGTTAACCATATATTAGCAATATCGGAGCACCAAAATTGGGTCACATTGATTTACACGCACTGTACCAATGGGGGCAGTTGATATGTCGACGCCATCATACGTAGCGTTTAAACATCTAGATCGTGATAGTGTGACAATTACCACTTAGTGATAATAACTATTCAGTCTGACCTTTGGTTGAACTCCTGGTCTAACAGTGTACAGGTAATTAAACACAGCGTTGTAATGAAGAAAACAAAAGGACGCATTCTTGTCAACAGAGAGCGGGGACAAGCCTTTCAAAAGATGTGATTACCCACTCAACAAAGAAGGGACTAACACGCATTGGCTGAAGGGATACCCACCATTCAGTAAACAATGAAAGGTGAGGTGAGGTGACATTGGGTTTAATGTCGCGTTCAAGATTAGTGCACCTATATAGCCACGTGTGCGTGCGTGCATGCGTACGTGCGTGCGTGCGTGCGTGCGTGCGTGCGTGCGTGCGTGTGTGTGTGTGTGTGCGTGTGTGTGTGTGTGTGTGTGTGTGTGCCTCTGTTTCTGTGTCTATATGTGTGTTTTTACGTGCGTACCTGTGTGAGGCTCATTGTTCTAGTCCGGACTAATGCCAGTGTTACGGTGCTAGCCCACTGAGATACCATGCCGCAGTTGAACATGGATATCCCACTCAGACACAGTATACTGACTCCGATCAGTCGTTATTCTTTCCCATTTATGCCGAATGCCATGCAGGGTAACCACGAGTACTATTTTTAAAGTCTTTTGGTATGACGCGGCCGGGGATCGAACCACCGACTTTCCATGTGTGCGTGCGTGCGTGCGTGCGTGCGTGTGTGTCAGTGTAGTGTCACGATGATAATATGTTTTGATCAATCTCATAGAAAGTACTCTGTTATTGTAGAACACACCCTCGAATGTGTGGTGCTACTAACCTTGCCATGTCGTCTCATGCGTAAGATACTACTGATTCAGTATTTTAGTTGGAGTGGAATAACGATTGAAACTGAGATTTTACAGTCTTCTACTTCTAACAGAGATATCGCAGAATGAGAAACAGAGATATCACAGAATGAGAAACAGAGATATCACAGAATGAGAAACAGAGACATCACAGAATCAGAAACAGATATCACAGAATCAGAAACAGAGATATCAAAGAATGAGAAACAGAGATATCACAGAATGAGAAACAGAGATATCGCAGAATGAGAAAATGGGATATCACAAAATGAGAAAGAGAGATATCACAAAATGAGAAACAGATATCACAGAATGAGAAATAAATCACGGAATAAGAAACAGAGATATCACGGAATGAGAAATATATCACAGAATGAGAAAAAGATATCACTGAATGAGAAACATATCACAGAATGAGAAACATCACAGAATGAGAAAAAGATATCACAGAATGAGAAAAAGATATCACAGAATGAGAAACAGATATCACAGAATGAGAAACAGAGATATAACAGAATGAGAAACAGATATATCACAGAATGAGAAACAGATGTATCACAGAATGAGAAACAGAGATATCACAGAAAGAGGAACAAAGATGTCACAGAATGAGACACAGAGATATCACAGATGAGAAACAGAAATATCCCAGAATGAGAAACAAAGATATCACAGAATGAGAAACAGATATATCACAGATGAGAAACAGACATCATAGAATGAGAAACAGATATCACTATTTTCAATGGTTTACTTGCTTTTACCCGAAGGTTTATATACCTAAATATCGCTATGATTTTTATGAGTGAATGAGTGTGTGAGTGAATATGGCTTTAGACACATCAGGAATTTTGCAGCTACCCGCGGCGAGATATTGCAGAAACATCTAACTTAAGGCTTCTCTTCAGATGATACCTTTAACTTTAATGAAGCTCAGGCTACTTATACATTTAGATTCAAACAAATCTGATTGTATTCCTGACAATGTTGAGTTTACGTTAGATTACAATTTTCGTGTCACTCAATTTGAGCACCAGCAGTGTAAGAAGGTGAAAAGGGCAAGGTAAATATACCACAATATGCATAAACATTATTTACTCTCCCGGGATCACGTGTCGATTGTGTACACAGTTGGAACGTTGACCATGCCATATAGATGACGTCATCCGAATTTACCGTTAAGTTATAATCACTGATAAATTTTTACGAGCACATATCTTTTATTTACGCTCGGGCACACTGCAGCCATCGTAGCAATGCGTTTCAAGGCACTTAGATTCAACGCCAAACACTGTTGTGTTACCTACCACATCGCCTGTGTTAGAGCCATGCATTTCACGACTAACATCAAATAACAGAGGCTGTATCTGAAGTTGCAGCAAAATGTCACGCGAAAGCCTGCACGTCATGACAACCTCCCTTGAAAAACGTAGCCATGTTAGTCGGGGCAGATTTATACAATTCGCCATGTTGGCTGACCTGGACACATGCTATATACTACGGTTTTGAAAAGGAATTGAAATATACAGCCGAATAACATAAGTGAACACGTGTATGCTTACTTCCGTCTATCAATGAAGGCCCTGAAACAAAATATAACAAAATTCCCATGCAAATGTATTACAGTTTGAGGGTTACATAAGCGATCACTATGTTATTACTTTATAAATACTTATATATGGCTGAGACACTCCCGATGTGGTTTTAAAGTTAATTCAGAGACATATAAGAGTTCGGGTGTCAGAACAATGGCCCGGGGTCGATTTCAACCGTAGGTACATTGTGCGAAGCCCTTTTCTTGTGTCCCCTGTTTCCGTAAAGCAATCAGGCTCTGGTATAGAAAAACGAAAAACGTGCTGAAGAAAATAATTGTCTTTCATGCATTTGAAAATGAAAACCCTTACACTGTTCTGTAAAATAATATTAAAAATCCCCCCGCTCAGTTTATCTTGACTTTTTTTGACAAATGGCGTGTGTACACAGTTCGAAAGTTTACCCTGTTAAATGTTTCATAACATCTCATTAATGTTTATGTTCATTTAGTGATACATCAAGATTAGAACATTTATTAATCACTGCTAAAGAAAATATTTTGACAGTAACAAACATCTTACTCCATTGCTTTTTAAGTAAACAAAATACCTCCTGATTGTTTACAGAAAACATTGCTCTGAAACAATAAATATACATGTATTCTTACTTGAGACTATTTTCCGAGTGTTAACATTAACTAAGGTAATCTCACCCCCGAGGCTCTGGTGGTGTCATTGACTTGGCACAAATGTAAGAGGTCACGATGTCCTATCTATTTTAAGACACCTATTTTTTATGTTTCGGAACATTGTCTGTAACTGCCATGCTGAATATGAACGTCCGGACATTGCTCCTTGTGTGTGTCATTCAGACATTCAGAATGCTGAGGGGTGTGTGTTGGGGGGGGGGGGGGGGGGGGATAGGAAATATATTTCCAACGTATGCTGATCTGCATAACATTCTCTTTTTGTGAAAATGAACTGTGTTTGTAAAACATTATAATTGAAAATAATATTTCTGAATTGATACAAATGCTAATATTCGTTGATGGAATACTCAGTACATATGTCATGAAAACTGTTCAAAGGGAAAATGAATATGCTATCTATTTTGAAACATAAATCCATTTAGTTCTAAAGAACGTATCATGATATTGATAATGATATGAAGAGAACTTTCGTAATTAATACAATATCCATTCACATCAGTGAGTGAGTATGGTTTTACGCCGCTTTTAGCAATATTCCAGTAATATCACGGATATCATTCATGATGAATGTGAATGTCCATTGACATATTTGTTAAGTAGACCCCTATGTGATTGACGCAGCGCTGGCAAAGGCCAGTGCAGTCAGTCAACAGTGGTTCTGATAAAGTGATGATGAAGGATGCATGACAACATGCTGATGAAATGTACCGCAGGTGGTATACCACATGTACCGTACGACGAAAATAACTTGTTTGCTAGAGTATCTTAACTACATATTTCTACACACGCCTATACATAGTCCTACATTAATGTGCACATGTCATTTGTCACGTTTGTTGCGATTTGTTACCAAAACAAATGAGCAGTATGTGTTTGGGTATTTTATGTAAAATAATATCCAACACTATAGGGGAAAGCTTAGGGGTAGTTTACCAATTGTTTTTCAGTTGTCATATACATGTAGTTTACATCACGTAGTCAATGGTGTCATTTACAAGCCCAGTGTCATATGTTAGATTTCAGTATAGTGTTGAAATCATATGTCTCCAGAACACTCTCTGATACATATTGGCAATCTTGGAAAACGGATATTTCAAATTCTAGTAAATGCTCCTCATATCTTTTTTTTTTAAATCGCCAATAAACTTGAAACATATTTAATAAACATTCCTCCCCACGTATCCTTTAAATTGCTATTCTTTAGTACATCTTGTCCCCGCCTGCCAAAAGAAACCGGAATATGGAATAAAACTCCGTTGAATGAACGTTTGTGCAAGTTGTGTGATAGCTTTGACATTGAAGATGAATTCCACTATATCTTCAAATGTAAATATTACAATGAACATGGAGACATTTACATCCCAAAACACTATTCAAAAAGACCAAACATGTTACAACTCCAGCGGTTATTTCACTGTCATGAGATCTCTGTCCAAAAGAAACTATGTAAATATGTTAACATTATAATGAAAATTGTAAAAACTCGCGGTTAACCTCTGTCCGCCGCAATGTAAAATATTGTTTGTACCTCATATGCTGATGCACTCGGCCTGAGAGAAATTTAGTGCTGCTCTGTTCTGGTCGTGTTTGGTGTGGATTCTTTCCAAACTGAGAGTGAGGGTTACGACAAAATCTGTAATTTTTATGTGAAGATGACAAAAGTATAATGACAAAAATGAAAATCTGTGATTACCAAAAACAAATTTATGAATAGAACTACTTAAAAACAAAATGTTAGTCTAGTGGAAAATGAATATCATTTTTCACTTGTCCGCCTGCTTTTAATGATTTAAGATAACGACACATTGATCCTTAATCCTTTGTAAATCCGTCACTGGAATCCTTTGTTCGTCTGATGTCATCTAATCATAAACCTACTATTGTACAGCTATCGAAATTCATATTGAATGCAATGAAATTGTATAAGTCACTTTATCAGTAATTGTATTTCTGCAATGTTACGCGAAAGCCTGCACGTCATGACAACCTCCCTTGAAAAACGTAGCCATGTTAGTCGGGGCAGATTTATACAATTCGCCATGTTGGCTGACCTGGACACATGTCCGCCTGCTTTTAATGATTTAAGATAACGACACATTGATCCTTAATACTTTGTAAATCCGTCACTGGAATCCTTTGTTCGTCTGATGTCATCTAATCATAAACCTTCTACTGTACAGCTATCGAAATTCATATTGAATGCAATGAAATTGTATAAGTCACTTTATCAGTAATTGTATTTCTGCAATGTTATGTTCAATGGGCCTGTGGCCTCCAGCTTGAAATAAAGGTGTTACACACACTTAAAAACAATGTAATGCACAGGTGATAGATAGCAGGATACAGAATCATGAAATCTGCCCCACAGTTATATTTTCATGTGGATTAAACTTTTAGTCTTAATGCAGTATAGGAAGGATGACATTTGTGACGTCTTTCTGGACAGCAAATAACCGCAAAACACAATCCAAACACTCAAACTTCACACACAACAAACACATGTCGGATATGTAAATATAACGTCAACGCCAGAGAATAACCAGTTTCGATTATCTGCCAAACAGATTCCACCAGGTGTAAAATGCAAAGTAGTGATGAAAATTAAATGAATGGATCACTGAATCAGTGATGACACAAGGTGTTCACGGAAAGGGTAAGCATGTCCTGCTCCCCAGATGATACCCGTCACTGACACATTTCGCATATAGTTTGGTTTGGTTTGTTGTTTAACGCCGCACTCAGCAATATTCCAGCTATATGTCGGCGGTCTGTAAAAATAATCGAGTCTGCATCTGACAATCCAGTGATTGATATCATGAGCATCGATCCACGCAATTGGGATCGATGACATGCATCAACCAAGTCAGCGAGCCTGACCACCCGATCCCGTTAGTCGCCTCTTACGACAAGCATAGTCGCCTTTTAGGGCAAGCATGGGTTGCTGAAGACCTATTGTACCCCGAATCTTCACGGGTCTATTTCGCATATAAAGAAAGTGCGTGTTGCCAAATGCTGCACCCAGAAATCCCCCTGCCATACAACGTTCCTTGTAAACAGTCGAGTCTGGACTATACAGTTCAGTGATGGCTATTCTGGTCCTGACAATTCAGTGACACGATAGGGCGTTTACTGATTTGGTGAAGCTAAAACCGACATTTTAAAATTTTGATTACGTCTGCTGTGTACAAGCGCAGAAATTCTGCTCCTTATAAGTAAAGAGAAACACTTGCAATTGAGGAACATGTTACGGGAAAGGAGTCTGTTCTTGGCTCAAACATTCATATATAAAAAGACGTAACCAAACTGATTTAGGAAATTCAATGTATTTTGTACCATGCCACATACATGACAGTTGATTTATTTCTAGTGCAAAAAGAATTAAAACCTTCAAATATTGGTTTATTAGGACAAATAAGTTCTCGTTACAAGGTCAGACAAGGTGACCCTGCCAATATTTACATACAGCCGGGGCAGATTCTTTCGCGTTGCGTAATTTGCATGAAAGGTTGAACGAGGTTCAAAGCCTGTCCCGTGCATCTCGCTTCTTCTTGCAGTCTAGGCGATTGGCAGACCGCCAGGTCAACGTTTCCTCAAGGTAGCACAGTGACATTTTGTTCGTAGCGCTCACGGTTTGACATTTCGAATTTTGCATGCTTCATTTTCTGATGATTGAGGCATTATGAGATTGGACTTTCTCTAAGGTATTTAAGAAATCACTGTTGAAAACGCAGCATGCGAGGAATTTAGTTGAAAAAAAATAGTTATTGGATGGTAATTAAATGCGAACGTATGTGTGTTGGCTGTTTGCATGCATGTGACTGGCGGGCATTTGCGAAGCTTTCCGTCAACCAGTCTGACATGTATTTATCTAAACATATAGAAGTATGGGAACATAAACTACAGTGATAACGTGTTGATTGTAATTGACGAACTTTGCGGTCATCTGAGTGTGTTTCGACTGATGATTCATGTATAAATCAAAGATCTTTCAGAAATATGCGTTTTCGGATATGTTTTATTTTGTACGTTACTGTTATATAATATGTTTCTGCTTGAATGTTATTTTGGAATTTTAATGTTTTATAACTTGAGTATAAATGGGATGTGATTGTAAGTGATTTCAGTACCAATTTTAGTTTTTGCATCACACTGTGTTCTTCTGAATAGTATTGATTTGAAACAGTTAAACCAAACTAAAAGGGTTATTCTTAAAGCAGCATCCAAACTGTTTTCCGACATTTATTTAGGTATGGATACTCGAAAACAACTAATTTGCACGCTATTTTTCTGTGTGTTATACAGGATATAGTACACAACAAAAAGAGTCGGATAAGAATATTACTGACAGCGGGCCCCGAGAAGTTACGTCAAAGGGGTTCCAGACGACGCTTGGATCCACGAAACCTTCCGAGACAGCTTCTAAGGCTGAAGATGGCAAAGCTGGCAGCCTCACTTCAATGAGAGCACTGAGTGACCTTGCACGCGATGTTAACAAACCAGCAGCGACCATTGTCCAAAATGATGGCGACCAAAATGACCAGGATGGTACGGACGTTGAGTTATCTCCCTTTAATGTACGTGATATCACGTCCGACATGCAAAGTGCGAACCTCGAACGCACAGTGGCTCCGGAAGGTACCAGTTCAACGCCACTGGCTAATAGCGCTACAACTAGCTCTCAGCCTACATGTACTCAAAGGACCCACAAAGGATGCGACGTCATTAATTATGAACGATGTACTCAAATGGGGACATGTGAATGCCTCCGAGGATACCTTAAAGACGTCATAACAGAAAAATGCATAGGTGAGTTTCTTGTACTTATCTTTAGGAAGTCATGTGTATATGTATATTGTGTATTCATGTGTAAATGTATATGAGTGAATGAGTGTGGTTTTGCGTTCCTTTTATAGCAATGTTCTAACAATGTCCCGACGGTGGCCACGAGAAATGGATTTCATACCTTCATCCTTTGTGAGGAATCGAACCCTTGTTTGAGGAGTAATGAGCGAACGCTTTAACCACTAGGCTATCGTATGCTTATACCTAGGGTCTTCATTGATTTTCAGGGGCGATCGGGTAGCCTAGTGGTAAAAGCGTTCGCTCGTCACGCCGAAGACCCGGGTTCGATTCCCGATATGGGTACAATGTGTGAAGCCCATTTCTGGTGTCCCCCGCCGTGATATTGCTGGAATACTGCTAAAAGCGGCGTAAAACCATGCTCACTCACTCCTTGATTTTCAAGGCGATAAACGGGATCGGGTGATCAGGCCCACTGACGCCTCTTAGTCGCCTCTTACGACAAGCATAGTCGCCTTTTACGCCTAGCATGGGTTGCTGAAGACCCATTCTAACTCGGATCTTCACACTATACGGGAAGATTTTTGCCGAGGAATATTCCTCCAGTTCCATTTCCACTTTTGAGGTATAATCGAGTATGGTTTTACTACAAAGATTTCGAATAGCGTCATACGTCTCTTGTTAAAAATAAAGCTGTGGTCTTCTCAATAAAAACGACAAAAAAAAACATTGATTCATATGATTCACGCTCACACAGTGATGATACCAAGTGTCGTGAAAAGGTGAGCGTATCCTGCCCAACCTAGCACCCGTCACAAACACATGCAAAAGCAAGTCAATTGTTCACCTGAATTAAACACGGGAACATATGCCACAAGTCAAAATAGGGAAGAGCATCGGACATCATTTTATCACTGATGCGTCAAATTTGGAAATGCCATCCACATGGCTACCGTAAAATGTAAGCTTTACTGAGGCAATACTTGAATGTTGTAACCTTGATCAGTCAACTCCTTTGAGCATGAGTCGTATGACGCTACGAAAGAACAAGCTCGATTGTACCTCAGACGTTGTCAAAGGTCAAAATAGGTGATTGCATCTGACATCATTTTTGTCACTGACTTGGAAATGGCCTCCATATGTTTACCATATTAAATTTAGACCCGTGAAGATCCGGGGTAGAATAGGTCTTCAGCAACCAATGCTTGCCGTAAAAGGCGACTATGCTTGTCGTAAAAGGCGACTAACGGGATCGGGTGGTCAGGCTCGCTGACTTGGTTGATGCATGTCATCGATCCCAATTGCGTGGATCGATGTTCATGATGTAAATCACTGGATTGTCTGGTCCAGACTCGATTATTTACAGACCGCCGACATATAGCTGGAATATTGCTGAGTGCGGCGTTAAACAACAAACCAAATCAAACCAAACCATATAAAATTTGAAAGCTCAAGGTCTTGAATGTTGAAGCCTTGATCGTCGTGTGACACTATTTGAAATGTTCGTAAAAAGAAAATGCTCGATTTTACCTCAAAAGTTGTGAATGTAAAATGACAAACTATTGAAAGACTATTGCTCTAATTCTGTAAGGGGGTGCGTGTGACAGAGTCGCCCAAGGCACCGCAATTAGCTTATCAGAGTTGCGGCTCTTACGCTTGCCGGAAACCTGTGCTCGCGGGTTCGAATCCAAGATTGGCTCTTGTCTTAGGTTTTCAGCAGCGTACCTGTGGTCTTGGCTTTCACTAAAATGGTAAACATCTCAGATCAACGTCACTTCGGGCTTTTCGCCAACATAACGTTGACACGTCGTGATATAACACACTCGTTCACTCAAACAGTACAATCCTTCATGTGTTTTATAACAATTCAAGGAAAATAATTGAAATATATTTGACAGCCAAGGTTATGTCTTTATACGTGGTCCTTTTTAATGTTTCAGCTGCACAGTTCTTCACTGGTGAAATTGAGTTAGCCAACGATTACACAGAAGATTTTGCAGATAAATCTAGCGATGCATATATAAAACTGACATCACAACTGCAGCAAGTTGTAAGGAAATTATCTTTATGTCGAGTCATACTCTATAATAATGATCATTTATAATTATCTTTCGCCCATAATGTGTTAAGCCTCAAATATATATTAATGCACTATATGGTCATTTTTTCACTTTATCAAATCTTCTTGTGATAAATATACAAACTTCACATAGGAGGATTTTATTCAAAAAGGATAGGTCAGTATTGCTTTTTATGCTTAATCAAATTCGCCTTTAGTGTTTCCTTCAAATCTTTCCATGCAAGACGAGTATCTTAACCCTGAGACTTTGTTCCAACCGTGATCACAACCTGCACTGTAAACGTCATCTTTTTCTACCAATTCCGCGAAGTAAATAAGGGGATGATTTTATCTAATTTCTTGCCTTTTATTTTCACAAAACTATGCTTAATTATAAATCACGTATTTACTTCGTCTTTCAGTTGCTACGAGCTTTCAAAAGCCAAGATGTAGCCGGTATTTTGCGTATCAAAGTTACCAACATAGCTACAGAGAAGGTGTTGGTTACCTTTGAGATTGCAGTGGACAAAGTGAACTCCGGCGGCCGTGACTACCTGCAGCGTCAGTACTATCAAGGCCTGACCAGCACAGCCCACAGGGATGAGAATGAGGGACTGGTCAAGCTTAAGGGCACAGACTTGATCCTTGGAACCAATGGCAGTATTGCTTGGTATTTAAAACCATTCACCGGTGAGTATTCCTATTCGGATATAAGATGATCAGTTGTCTTTATTTACCGTGTGAAAAAGAGTCGGATTTACAAATACAAGACAAATAGAAATTTGCCAAAATATTATTTGTAAAATATGTACTTCACTGACGTATGTTCCCGACCCGTGAAGGTGCGGGTAAGAAAAGGTCTTCAGCAACCCATGCTTGTCGTAAGAGGCGACTACCGGGATCGGTTGTCAGGCTCGCTGACTTGGTTGATGCGTGTCATCGTATCCCAATTTTGTAGATCGATGCTCATGATGTAAATCATTTGATTGTCAGATCCATTGTCAGATCGATTATGTTCAGACCGCAGTCATATACAGTAGACTACGGTTATAACGAACACGCTTATAACGAACTGACGGATACAACGAACTTAATTTTTTGTTTAATTTTGATTAAGTGCGGCGTCGGGCACCAATCAAACATTTACCTTTTTATGTAAATAGTGTCAGTGGCAGGGACTACTGGTAGGGAAGGACATGCCAACACTTTTCGCGAACACCTGGTGTTATCACTCATCTTCTGTGTTCCATTCACATAATTTTCACCGCTATTTTCCTTTTTACGTCCATAATCGAGACAGGTTACTTTCTGGCGTTAAAGTGTTATATGCACGTTCAAGATTATTGAACTGTATATAGCAACGTGTATGCCGAGCCGACCAATCCTTGTTTCACATATGTCTCTTTAATGCCGAGTGCCAGGCAGGGTAACAGCAAGTAACATCTTTTAACGCCTTTGGACCCGTGAAGATTCCGGGTTAGAATAGGTACTTAGCAACCAATACTTGCCGTAAAAGGCGACTATGCTTGTCGTAAAAGGCGACTAACGGGATCGGGAGGTCAGGCTCGCTGACTTGGTTGATACATGTCATCGATCCCAAATGCGTGCATCGATGCTGGATTGTCTGGTCCAGACTCGATCATTTACAGACCGCCGTCATATAACTGGTAATTGCTGAAACCAAACCAAATTTAACGCCTTTGGTATGACGCGGTCGGGGATCGAACCACGACTTTCCGTAACAATAAAAACGAAATTCTAAAAGGAAGGATAATTTAGGACTTTTTTTAATTTACTTATTACATCGTCTCAATCTTGGAAAGGGTTTCATATCTTTCGCGGCGGGGATCGAACCACCGACGGAGGATAAGGTTTCCGTATATTTCCGGTGGTTTCCGTTCAAAGACGCCAAACGTAATAGAAGTATAAGTGTCCAGTGCTGTTTCCAGAAACCAACCACTGTGTGGAGCGGGCACACAACTACTGCGACGTGAACGCCAGATGTACCCACAAGATGCGATCCTTCACTTGTAGTTGCAACGACGGGTTTGTCGACGTCTCTCCTGACAAGCTTCGTACTCCCGGCGAACAATGTGCTGGTATGTTAGTTTTCTGTACGATCTTGTTTTGTTTAAAACCCAGGGCAAGATTGCAAACAGCTGAGTTAAAAATCAAACAAAAACCGGGCCGTAAATGTGAAGACATCAACGCAGGCCTCAGCAAATCGATTACTCTTTCATCAAATGTCCTGCCCAAAACTGACGTAACTTGATTTTTTTTTTAAATGTTATATGTAGGCAGGGAAGTAAATTACGTAGCTTAAAATAATGTCATTTGATTTTATTTAGAAACAAATTGTGTTAGTGGTGGGTGCTACCGATAGAACAGGACATGGTTACTCTTTTCGCGAACACCTGGTGTCATCACTGATTTTTAGTGATGTATTCATATAATTTTCATGACTATTTTGACTTTACGCCCAAAGGAATCTGTTTCAGCAGATAATCGACAATGATTATTCTCTTGGGTTAACGTTTTATATTTACACAGAAGAAATGTCGTGAAATTGGAAATAAAATACTTGTGTATAACATCCACATACACAATTCAGTGGCACGTCGACATACATGTATATGTTCTCAATTGTGTTTCAGTCAAATGTCCTTGTCGCAATAACGGAACCTGTGACTCTGTTAACGGAAAGACTGAGTGCCGGTAAGGAGACACATCTGTACGCACTATAACGACACAAACGACATTCTGTTGCCCTTGCATTCATACGACGAATACCATAGACGTCATGTGTTAGGGCGGCACAGTGGTTAAATAGAATAGATATCCTTCTGTTGTCATTACTTAAACTACTCATGTTAATCTCTCTTTGGGGCGGTCGGGTAGCCTGGTGGTTAAAGCGTTCAATCGTCATGCCGAAGACCCGGGTTCGATGCCCGACATGGGTACAATGTGTGAAGTCCATTTCTGGTGTCCATGGTGTCCTTCACCTACTATATATATATATTATGTACCATGTTCATTATTCAGTCTAGCTTGACAGGGTAGCCTAGTGGTTAAAGCGTTCGCTCAGCCTACTTGTTAAAGCATTCGCTCGTCACGTAGGAAACCCCGGTTAGCTGGGGAAAGGTAGGGGAGCTATTTTACCCCCGACACCACGAGGGATGTGTGTAGTCAATAAATACAAGTGCAGTGAAAAATGTGTCATTCTATTTATATCTAAGTTGCCTCTGATAAAGCATTGTACCGTGAGATTCCTAGTATAACTAAATCATCCCATTCATACCAGGTGCCCGAAATGGTTCATCGGAAGCAACTGTGAAATCAATGGAAAAGGTAAGAAATCCTCCGTATACCCTTGGTCACAATCTTGTAGTGTATAGGTGAGCATCTTCTGGGCGTTGCGTATTCTGTAGTGTATGAATAGTTTATAATAGATGGTCATCTTGTTGTGTGTGAACATCTCGTAGTGTGTGAACATCTCGTAGTGTGTGAACATCTTGTGGTGTGTGAACATTTCATAGTGTATGAACATCTTGTAGTGTTTGAGAATATTGTAGTGTGTGAACATCTTGTAGTGTGTGAGAATATTGTAGTGTGAACATCTTTTAGTGTGTGAGCATGTTGAAGTGTGTGAACATCTCGTAGTGTGTGAACACATTGTAGTGTGTGAGCATCGTGTAGTGTGTGAACACATTGTAGTGTGTGAGGTCTTTTTAGTGTGTGAGCATCTTGTAGTGTGTGAACATCTTGTAGTGTGTGGACATCTTGTAGTGTATGAGTATGTTGTAGTGTGTGCGTATCTTGTAGTGTCTGAATATTTTGTAGTGTGTGAACATCTTGTAGTGTGTGGACATCTTGTAGTGTGTGAGGATCTTGTGTGTGAACATCTCATAGTGTGTGGACATTTTGTAGTGTGTGAACATCTTGTGTGTAAAGATCTTGTATGTAAACATCTTGTGTGTGAGCATCTTGTAGTTTGTGAACATCTTGTAGAGTGTGAACATCTTGTAGTGTGTAATGATCTTGTAGTGTATGAACATCTTGTAGTGTTTCAGGATCTTGTACTGTGTGAACATCTTGTAGTGTTTCAGGATCTTGTACTGTGTGAACATCTTGTAGTGTTTCAGGATCTTGTAGTGTGTGAACATCTTGTGGTGTGTGAACATTTTGTAGTGTGTGAACATCTTGTAGTGTTTAAAGATCTTGTAGTGTGTGAACATCTTGAAGTGTGTAAGGATCTTGTGTGTGAACATCTCATAGTGTGTGGACATCTCATAGTGTGTGAACATCTTGAAGTGTGTAAGGATCTCGTAGTGTGTGAACAGCTTGTGTGCGAACATCTTGTAGTGTGTGAACATCTTGTGGTGTGTGAACATTTTGTAGTGTGTGAACATCTTGTAGTGTGTAAAGATCTTGTACTGTGAACATCTTGTAGTGTGTGAACATCTTTAGGTGTGTGAACATTTTGTAATGTGTGAACATCTTGTAGTATGTAAAGATCTTGTAGTATGTGAACATCTTGTAGTGTGTGAACATCTTGTGGTGTGTGAACGTTTTGTAGTGTGTGGACATCTTGTAGTGTGTAAGGATCTCGTAGTGTGTAAACACCCTGTAGTGTGTAAGGATCTTGTAATGTGTGAACATCTTGTGTTGTGTGAACATCTTGTAGTGTGTGAGCATCTTTTAGTGTGTAAGGATCTTGCAGTGTGTGAACGTCTTGTAGTGTGTAAGGATCTTGTAGTGTGTGAACATCTTGAAGTGTGTGAACATCTTGTGTATGAACATATTGTGTGTGACCATCTTGTAGCGTGTGAACATCTTGTAGTGTATGAACATTTTGTAGTGTCTGAACATCTTGTAGTGTGTAAGGATCTTGTAGTGTGTGAACATCTTTTAGTGTGTAAGGATCTTGCAGTGTGTGAACGTCTTGTAGTGTGTAAGGATCTTGTAGTGTGTGGACATCTTGAAGTGTGTGAACATCTTATGTGTGAACATCTTGTGTGTGAACATCTTGTAGTGATTGAACATTTTGTAGTGCGAACATCTTGTTGTGTCTGAGGATCTTGTAGTGTGTGAACATGTTGTGTGTAGACATCTTGTAGTGTGTGAGGATCTTGTCGTGTGTGAACATCTCGTAGTGTGTGAGGATCTTGTAGTGAGTGAACATCTTGTAGTGTGTGAACATCTTGTAGTGTTTAAGGATCTTGTAGTGTGTGAACATCTTTTAGTGTGTAAGGCTCTTGCAGTGTGTGAACATCTTGTAGTGTGTGAGCATCTAGTAGTGTGTAAGCATCTTGTAATTTGTGAACATCTTGTAGTGTGAACATCTTGTAGTGTGTGAACATCTTGAAGTGTGTAAATTCTTGTAGTGTGTAATGATCTTGTAGTGTATGAACATCTTGTAGTGTTTCAGGATCTTGTACTGTGTGAACATCTTGTAGTGTTTCAGGATCTTGTAGTGTGTGAACATCTTTTGTGTGAACATCTTGAAGTGTTTGAACATCTTATGTGTGAACTTCTTATGTATGAACATATTGTGTGTGACCATCTTGTAGCGTGTGAACATTTTTAAGTGTGTGAACATCTTGTAGTGTGTAATGATCTTGTCGTGTGTGACCATCGTGTAGCGTGTGAACATTTTGTAGTGTGTAAGGATCTTGTAGGGTGTAAACATCCTGTAGTGTGTAAGGATCTTGTGGTGTGTGAACATCTTGTAGTGTGTGAACACCTTGTATTGTGTGAACATCTTTTAGTGTGTAAGGATCTTGCAATGTGTGAACATCTTGTAGTGTGTAAGGATATTGTAGTGAGTGAACATCTTGTAGTGTGTAAACATCTTGTAGTGTGTGACCATCTTGTAGTGTGTAAAGATCTTGTAGTGTGTGAACATCATGTGCATGAACATCTTGTGTGTGACCATCTTGAAGTGTGTGAACATCTTGTAGTGTGTGAACATTTTGTAGTGTGAACATCTTGTAGTGTGTGAGGATCGTGTAGTGTGTGAACATGTAGTGTGTGAGGATCTTGTAGTGTGTGAACATCTGGTAGTGTGTGAGTGTACACTAACTTTTCCACTGTCATGTACCGTGAGTGTCCAGTAAGGGTGAAACGATACACCGATGCATCGCGATACTTGACCCACGATACGATAAACGTAGGCCCATTTATTGATACGCCCCGATACGGAACGCAAATCTCAAGTACAGCGTTTCCTCGCTATTGTGCCTTTCAATAAACCGCTAACCTGGTTATAGCGCGCGGAAACGCATGGCTCCCAAAAACGTACTTACATTTTTAATAAGCTCAGGTTTTACACCGACATAACGTTTTCGCAATCGAAATACATGTAGCACGGGAAGTCCCTAGGGTGACTGGTCAAATTGTTCCATGTGTAAAAATATCCTGCAACAGCAATCACCAGTACCAATATGCTACACTTGTGGTTCTTATAATTTGAAATATATATATAGTAAAAGCTGCAACTAAGGTAACACGATATTGGAAAATATTATTCCTGATAAAACAATAATTTCAGATACAATTTCTTCGACCATTGCATCAAAATTCTTTGACGTTGTATCACTGGTGGAGCACATTAATTATTTTCTGGTGTTTGAACTTTGAATTGTTTTTAAGGAAAGTTAGAGAAAGTTTCACTTTGAAGCTGAACAACTTCAGTAGCCTTGTTATTATAAAATAATTTTGACTGTTCCAAAATCATGAAAGGTTCAATCTTGACATGCTTTAAGTCTTGTTTTTTTATCATTGCGTATCGAGATACGTATCGTATCGTGACCAGAATATCGAGATGCGTATCGTATCGTGACCTTCCTGTATCGTTGCAGCCCTAGTGTCCAGTCTTTTGCATGATGTAAAGTCAATCACTGACCCTTTGAGAAGTCAGCATGTGAGGGTAGCTGAGAACTAAATCTAATTAGCAAACGGAATTACTTGTAAAACATTATCCGTATTTCTATTGTTTGTTTCCGGGGTTTGATAACATTGCTGCTGACATGTTGTCGGCAATGACGCTGTTGAGGTCAGTCATAAAAAATCAAAAAATCTAAAAATGTAGTCGAGAATGTTAAAACATGTCGATCCTACTGCATAGCATGGGTAAGGACTATTTGCTTATCACATGAATGGCACGATATTTTGACAACTTGCCAAAAGGCAAGCGTCGACACCACGACATGTCCTATTATCATAGTTGAAATAACCGGATGTTTATCTTTGCCTCAGACCTGCTCATCATCTGCTGTAGCGTTCTTGGGGGACTCCTGGTCCTCACCGTCCTGCTGTGTCTTGTCTGTATCTGTGCTGTCAAAAACAGGTAAGACCAGACCAAATAGCGGTCTTCTTAAACAGGATATAAATAAACAAATGAATAAATAAATGTGAAAGTTAGGAAAGATTCATACAAATATTTGTTCCAAAGGATCATTCAAAGCCTTGCTTAAAAATTGTTTTTTGTTTAATATTTTACACAATCGGGTGTGTGTGTGTGTGTGTGTGGGGGGGGGGGGGGCCATTTCTGGTGTCCCCCGTCGTGATATAGCTGGAATATTGCTAAAAGCGGCATAAAATCAAACTCACCCACTTACACAATCAGGGGCAGATCTGTTAACATGAATAAAAAAAATATCTTTCCTAAAAATAGTTAACATGCGGGGGCCTGAAATAGAATAGAATCTCGGTTATATTGGATTAGATACGAAGCAGTGGAATAGCCCAGTGGTGAAAGCGTTCGCTCCTCACGCCGAAGACCGGGTTCTGGTCCCCACATGTGAGGAATGTGTGGATGCCATTATGTGTCTACCGCCTTTAAGTTGGTTGGTTGGTTTGTTGTTTAACGCCGCACTCAGCAATATTCCAGCTATATGACGGCGGTTCCGTCTTTAAGTAAAAAAATGCATTCTATACTATTACTTGTGTACATCTAACGAATTCTCTGAAATACTCTTGTATATGAAATCGAAATACCTTACTTTACAATCCACTTCTGAAACAAACATCGACACATAAAAAAACACACAAATAAATACAATTTGTAATTATTCCACCAAAGTATTTTAATTCAATAGTAACTATTTACAGCATCGAACTAGTAGGGGTACGGGTAAGGTTGTGTTCAGATTTTTAAAACATAATTTTGATCAAGAAAACGCTCAAGCAACTTGGTCAATATAAAAAAAGAGGCGCCCGAGAATATATTTAGCATCTCGATCCTTATGTTTCGTGTCTAAATTTCACAACTTTGTCAAACGATTCTTGCTAAAAGGCTTTCAAAACGTTTTTATGTAAACATGTGGCGGACATTTTCCCATGGTTTTATTTCTGGCGAACAATTAACTTGCCTTTGGATGTGTTTGTGACGAGTGGACCCAGTTGGGCACGATACCCTCATGATACCCGGTATCTATTTGATTGTAATTCATGAACACATGCTTATAATATAGTTTCTTATGATTATGGAAATGGTTTTGTCGCTTTTGTTAGGATAACTATCATCGGCCTTGTTTAATATTTCGCTCACAAAATCTTTTGGAATCTCTAGAAAATCCAGCCGATCCAGCACTGTTGGAGTGGGGAGTTTAGACACCAGTGTGGTTAAGCTACCCCGGGTGTGGATGGATGGGACACGCCCATATGAACTACCCCCTAGGGACACGAGGAGATGGAGCTATGTGTCGGAACCTATACGCTACGTAGATGAATATGTAAGTGTATCTTAGTAACCACACATATATACTTAAAGATAGTCATCGAGTCATACTAAAAGGCTGGAGGATCTAAACTTACACGTGGCCTCAATACGTCACAGTGGAATTCTCTTCCTGCACAGTAGCAGTACAGCACGTTGTCTAAATCTCACAAACAACAATATTCGAGTATTTTTGGCATACACCCAAGTCTTTTTTTCATGAAATGGCTGTTCGATGTCTACCTTTAACGATGTGGATGTGATACATTCCAGAGTGGCCTAAGGTGCAACGTAGTGTTGCGAGCTGACAGGAAACAGTGGCGGGGGCTCAATCCCTGATTCGCTGATGTGATCCCTGATATGAACATGTGCCATTGGTTTGACAGCAGTACAATACCCTGGTGGGAAACTTTTCTGACATGTGTCAACTTGGCTGAAAAATAATCATTCCTAAATTTCTATGCGTAGTTGGGATTGGAATTAGGTTTAAGAGAGGGGGTAGGGGGGTGTATGTTTATTTATGAAGCATGCAATAGTAAACTACTGACCTAGTGGCCTGACGCTTCGTCTCTGAAACTATTAACTGCCGGTCATATGAAACAAACAACGATTCGATGGAGATGTATTTGATGACGGTTTAGATTGTGTTTTGGGCCTTAAGTTGACAGTGTTTCGGGCCTTAAGTTGACAGTGTTTCGGGCCTTAAGTTGACAGTGTTTCGGGCCTTAAGTTGACAGTGTTTCGGCGACCGTTTTCAGCCTAGTAACGTTTCGATATACATGTAGTTTGTAACTTTTTAGTCAAGTACAATTTTCAAGCGTATTCTTTCTTTTGACTGGCAGTTTATAACTTTGATGAAAACTACACTTGAACTGAAAAGGATCCCCAGTGATATGGAAATTTCAGAAAATCGAGACTTGCTTCATTTAGGGCTATAGCATTACAGTAAGGGCTGAGCAGAAGGGAAAATAACATGGTTCAGGGAGTGTCAAACAGGTCTTGTGCCCACATACTCATGGACTCTCAGCCGGGCACCTTAATATAGTGATGCAGAGCGGTTGAATAGCCCTGTGGTTAAGGCGTTTGATCGTCACGTCGATGTCCCGAGTTCGATTACCAGCATGAGTTCTATGACTGAAGCCAATTTCTGGTGATGTGGCTGGACAACTGAAAAAGAAAGCGGCGTAAAACCTTCCTCACTCACTAACAATGTATGGAGATATAATTCATGTTTACATCACGAGTTACTTCTGGTCTCTACACGGCTCTGATCTCCACATATCCTCCCCCTGTATACCCCTGATGTTGATGATGTTGTCGTTGTTGCTGCAGATGATGGATGACTACGTTCATGCCGAGACGCTGCCGCTCCCGCGGTCACACGACGCCAAGAAAAGATTCTACCCTGCATACGGGGTAAATATACAACAGAGTATCCATTTGACCGACCTTGTGGTCCCACTTCTGATTCTCGCACTCACTCATTCCTCCATCCTTCTCTCTCTCTCTCACACAGTTCCTCACTCACTGGACCCCGTCCGTCATTCACTTCTCTTCTCTATCGAATCCCCTTCGACTAAATCTACTACACAATCAATCACCTTCCTCACTCAGTTATTACCCCAACATCAACACACTCATACAACCCCCTATCTCCTTGCTGACCGCCTCCGTGGTCTAGTGGTAGAGCGTCCGCCTGGAGAGCGGAAGGTCCAGGGTTCGATCCCCGGCCGCGTCATACCAAAAGACGTTAAAAGATGGTACTTGTTGTTACCCTGTCTGGCGCTCGGCATTAAGGGGCTAAAACAAGGACTGGTCGGCTCGGAGTCAGTATACTGTGTCTGAGTGGGGTATTCATGTTAAACTGCGGCATGGTTTCTCAGTGGCCATCACTATAAATCGCCATCAGTCCGGACTAGTACAAGCAGCCACACACACACACACACGTGCATGCACGTCGCTATATAAGTGCAATAATCTTGGACGCGACGTTAAACCCAATTTCACCTCACCTCACCTCTCCTTGCTGCGCTATTACCCCAACTCACTCATTCAATCGATCACTCACTCCCTTACTCCCTCACTAACTAAGCCCCTTAAACGTCATCCTCACTCACTCGATCTCTATCGCCCCCACTTTACCCCCCAGGAACGCACTCACACAACCCCCTCCCACGTATTCCACCCACTTCCTGAGTTACTTTAACACTTCACTCCCACCCTATCACATTGCTGACACCAGCTGTTTCTTTCTTATTTTCTCTCGTTGTTTGTTTGTTTGTTTGTTTGTTTGTTTGTTGTTTAACGCCGCGCTCAGCAATATTCCAGCTGTATGTCGACGGTCTGTAAATAATCGAATCTTAGCCTGACAATCCAGTGATTAACCTCATAAGCATCGATCTACGCAAAAGGAATACGATGACATGCGTTAACTAAATCAGAGCCTGGCGACCCCATCCCGTCAGTAGCCTTTAGCCGCCTCCGTGGTCTTGTGGTAGAGCGTCCGCCCGGAGAGCGGAAGGTCCGGGGTTCGATCACCGGCCGCGTCATACCAAAAGACGTTAAAAGATGGTACTTGTTGTTACACTGTCTGGCGCTCGGCATTAAGGGGCTAAATCAAGGACTGGTCTGCTCGGAGTCAGTATACTGTGTCTGAGTGGGGTATTCATGTTAAACTGCGGCATGGTATCTCAGTGAGCTAGCACTATAAATCGGCATCAGTCCAGACTAGTACAAGCAGACACACACACACACACACACATCGCTATATAAGTGCAATAATCTTGGACGCGACGTTAAACCCAATTTCACCTCACCTCACCTAGTAGCCTTTAACAACCATGTGTCGCTGAAGATAAATTCTAACCCAGACCTTCACGAGGGAGATTTCATATTATATCGTAATCTTATCGTTCTTGCCTTTGTACTTGGTTTTCGTTTATTCAACAAATTATTTCATTTCAGAACCAGGCCTACAGTAGCTCAACATTAAACATCCGTCCAGCCTCCAGACATTAAGCGCTGATCACAGGAACTCACCAATTCCATGTTTGCAGTTTGAATGAAAGATAGTGCAGTGTTGCTGTCTGGACCGCAAACTAAAAATCCTAAAATCACTTTCTTACAGTGCGAGAGAAAATTTGACAAATATGAGTAATCTTCTTTCCCAGAAGACGTGGTTAAACACTTCTTTTCAAATGATTGACCGGTCATTAGCAGGACTCTACCAACACTGAACCTCTCTTGTTCCTTCCGCATTAACGTACAGCAAGTCTGAAAATGAAAAAAGAATTCCTGTCTCAAAGAAGCTGACGGTCAACAGGCATCAGTGGAAGGGAGATAACTCTTGAAAGACGATCTCTCAGTTTGCCCGTTATATTCTGAACAAGAGAACGTGCTCAGTGTACTACTTTATTTGTGTTCCTCAAAGAGAACATGAAGAAATAACAATTACTGACATGCCAGTACGTATTCAGACATTTATTGTGACGCAGTTGTGGAAATGTTTCAAGAAGTTGTTCTCCACATGGCCATGGTTTCTGATACAACCAGCTCTTAAAACTAGTTCATACTTGAAAACGTGGTCGAATAACACTACAAACATTACTTGATTGGCTCTTAACTCTATTATATCATTTAGGTAAATGTATACCAATGGGGTTGTTTATTTGAATATTGATATGTGAATAGGAACTTTGTCAAAGAAATCGGGGAGTTTATTGTATCTTTGAACGTCATGTATTGAAGTGAAGGTAGGGCAATTTTTACCTGTTCAAGTAATGTGACACTCTGATAGTCGTACAATTTCCCATTTTGATTGATTATATTTGTAAACCAATCAGAAACATTTATACACCACCTCTAACCCAATCGCGCGTAATGATGTATTGAAATGTGACCCCCTTTACTTACTTACTTACTTACTTTGGAGATTTAACGTGCGCTTTCCGACTGATGCGTATTTCGCACACGGGACCCCCTTTATGACAAGGCTCCTTTTTACAGTCTGTTAAGTTATCTAACAATTGATGTAACGAAGTCAGTGATTGGTCAAAGCAACTTTTTGAAACACGTCCATTGTACTTCACTGCTACTTAGCATATATCAATATACCGTGCAGAATGGTTGTATACGATAGACACAATGGCGATATAAAATAATAATTCCTATTTATACGTTTAAAGCTTTGTACATACATCTTTACCTTATGATCGCAGCATTTGTATAGGGTCTGTGGACATGTGTATAGGGTCTGTGGACATGTGTATAGGGTCTGTGGACATGTGTGTAGGGCCAGACGGTGTTCAACATTGTGTTTGTATTTCAATACATCTGCTGTTTGTAAGATACCCTTGTACATAGAACGCATACTTCATATACAGTTTCAATGTCATCCAGATTTGTATTTTTATATCCTGTGTATTGTTAAAGTAGAATCATAGTAAAATCATTATTGTGTACGGTCAGTAATGATCACAAACTATATCAATCGTCTAAATTTAAACAATGTCATACGATCCTCTTCATGGGTTAATGGCCTGAATTCACATTATTGCCTCAATGTATCCTTTGAAGATTCTTTATCTCTCGGTACTTTTATGATCCGTTACCTAAAATACAAGTGAAATAAATAAATAGTAATAACTATTGTTGGCCACAACATGTTATTTATCCGTTCTTCTCATCTTCTTGGAAACAAGTCGCTATATGGCTGAAATAATGACGATGTGACGTTAAATATTAACTCACTCACTCTTGGAAACATTGCTACTGATCAACTGGGCCTAATAAAGGTGAGAATATTGAATTGGGCCTTGAAAAAAACCCTGAGGTTAGAAAGATAGAAAACAATATATAAAAAATATCGACTTTGTCATCTAATTGCTATTCAATCAGTTGACGGGGATGAGCTATGAAAATGTGTCTTGACAAAAATCCTTGAAAGCAAGAAATGATAAAGAAGTATGGGAAAGAACAATTTTTATAAATTGTTGTGGTCTAATGTAGTTTTCTTTTGACTCCAGATGCTGAAGAATTGTTCTGGCAAGCATTGATTCACTAACCGTTGCTATAATACCTATATATGCCTATGCCTGAATATTGCCTTGTTTTGAAATATGTTTGTACATATCTGATACACATGTTCTTTAGACAATTACTTTATATAATATACACTACCTTTGTGTAGTGATGGTAAACGTGGAAAATAAACACTTGAAGGAAAGAATAGTTGGCTCAGCCTCAGTCCTTTACACATCTTAGAGTGAGTGAGTGAGTATGGTTTTACGCCGCTTTTAGCAATATTCCAGCAATATCACGGCGGGGGACACCAGAAATGGGCTTCACACATTGTACCCATGTCGGGAATCGAACCCGGGTCTTCGGCGTGACGATTTAACGCTTTAACCACTAGGCTACCCGGCCGCCCCTACACATCTTAGAACAAATATAGGTTTTGCTAAACATCTTATGTCATTTTTACACCGTGCTGGGGAATAAAGAAAAACATCGGCATCACTGGACATTTAATACACAAATAAACAATGAGCTGAGTTTCCAGCCAAGGCATACATGAGATGAAACGAGTCCCAGCTCAACATCCGGGCAATTCCCACGAGTGGAACATCCTGCTCGCGATCGTCCAACACAAGCAGTCGGAAAACCAGTCGACCCGAGTATCTACATTATATACAGGTACACAGGTTAACACGTAGGCATAAATCTTAAAACTGTTTATTTAATGACTTTGGATTAAGACGGATATCGGATAGGGACTATAAGCACATAACAATTAGGAGGCGCCCCATCGACTGAGACCGCCTCCGTGTCTTGCACTGATTCTTCACAAGGCAATAATATGCACACTTAAGTACAATCTAAGCATCGCCAAGTTAGAAGGTGTCAAAGTTCATTCTATACTAGTTATTGTTTCTTGCAGGGTGGGGGGCACGGGTGGCCCAGTCGTCTAGGGCGCCGCGATTCGCTGTGCAGAGTTGCGTCCCTTTGGCACACCAGAAACCTTTGATTGTGGGTTCGAATCCCGGTTTGCCCCGATTATGTTTCTAGGTTTGTCAGCACCATACCCGTGCTCGTGGGTTTCACCGAAGTGGTAAACGTCTGAGACCTGCACCACTTCGGGTTTTCCTCCCACATTAAGCTGACACGCCGTGATATAACTGGAATACTGTTAAAAGCGGCGTTAAACCCAACTCACTTACTCACTCACTCTTGTAAGGTATTGCCAGTGTGCTTTTAACATCTGAGTGTACTTGTTCTAATGTAATATGTCAACGCTCTGTGGGCCGCTGTCTGCATTGGAAATCTGTATAGGCTGAAGTACTGGGGAAAAAAACAACTTGGATAGAAAGTTGGTCAGACGTTGGTTGTCTGGAACAAAAGATGAATTATTTTATTGACCGGGTTCAGTGTGCTTGTAAACAATGCGCACACAACCAATGCGCTTGTAAACATAAAACGTCAATAAGCAGTCTCGATTATCTACTCTTGCATACTCTTTTCGCGAGCACCTGTGAAGTGAAATGGGATGTAACGTCGTGTCCACGATTATTGCACTTATATAGCGACGTGTGTGTGTGTGTGTGTGTGTGTGTGTGTGTGTGTGTGTGTGTGTCTGGACTAATACCGATTTTATAGTGCTACCCTACTGAAATACCATGCCGCAGTTTAACATCAATACCCGAATCCGTGCCGACCAGTCCTTTTTTTAGCCCATTAATGCCGAGCGCCAGACAGGGTAACAAGGGGTACCATCTTTTAACGTATTTTGGTATGACGCGGCCGGGGATCGAAACTCGGAACTTAGGCTCTCCGGGCGGAGGGCTCTACCACTAGACCACGGAGGCGGTTCTCTCATGAGAGATGCCTACTGAATTGGTTACGTACTTTGTAGTGAGTCGTCGATCGTACATAATCATATCATTTATTTTATCAACATTTTCCTTCCTGGTGGCAGTTGAAGGTTCTCCTGATCTTAGATCATCTTCGAGGCTCTTTCTTTCCATCTTCACCTCTTAACAGTGGAAAGGGAATTAACAAAATTCGTTGCAGTTGCAGGCATTGGTGGCTAATGGAGAAACTTGAGCACAGCGTGGTAGCCACATTTGTCCATTTCCATGAACAGAAAATAGGTAGTCATATTGATGCCTGCAGAAATATGTTGCCTGGCCGTGTATTTGGTTCCAATACAGCCTGTAAGCATGGACACTTAAGTACTGACGTAAAGCATGTAAACTGGTCAGGGTGTAACACGCATCCTTCGCAGTAGGGCTCGGAACCTTCCAGTCACCCCTCGTATTATACAGACTGCAAGAAGGGGGTAGAGGGAATTATACATGAATAATAAAACAAAAAACACACAGGGCAGAAAAAATATGTTTAATTATTCAATAAGTGTTTCTGTGGTTAGCTAATTATAACCCCATAACTAGGCCACGCCCACTGTGGGGCAACTATTTCCTGATACTGATTGATGGCTGTTAATAAAATAGGCAGGGCTTTGTGTTGCATTATTGACGTCAGCGACGTCCATCTTGTTGTCTTCAGTTGTTTAAGTGTTAATGATTTGGCAGTCTGCGAAGTTATTTATGTTGACGTATTTATAATAATAATAATTTGGGGGCGTTTATGGAGTTATAAAAGATGGTTTCGCGATAAACGGCAAAGAGCAATGAAGAACGTAACGTGGTTTGTTTCACGATGAAACATTGTTCTACCATTACGTCATTTGTGGAGATTCGAATATGCGCTCGAAATAAAATCGACGTGAGGATTGTGAGAATATGCGGGAAATACCAAACTTAACCCACCTGTTCATAAAATGGACTTGTCCGTCATTGCCGACGGATTCTATTCAGGGAGTCATCATTATTAAAATTAGGGTAACTATTATTGAAGCTTGCACATTTATCAACATCCTTAAAGAGGCTGTACATAATGACGATATCTCATAAGAAATTAACGACTCGTGGTTGGTGTTTATCGTACAATAAAACACCGCAGGGAGAATAAACCACTTGGGTCTGCGGCCCTCATTGTTTATTCTCCCTGCAGTGTTACATTGTACGATAAACACCAACCACGAGTCGTTAATTTCTTATAAGATATCGTCATTATGTACAGCCTCTTTAAGGATGTTGATAAAATGTGCAAGCTTCAATAATAGTTACCCTAATTTTAATAATGATGACTCCCTGAATAGAATTCCCACTCTTCGTTTATTTCTCAAATAAAAGTAAAAGCTGCCTTGCACAATTGGCACCAACACCGTATGCATACCGGTTGTATACGTGTGTACCTCCATAAACGCAAAACATGTTGAAGTCAATACTTAAATACCGGGTACAATACACTACCAGTGGTAACATATTTTAAAACATAAACTGTTATAAACAAACAGAATAACAACAGTGTGTACTCCCATGTACCATAACGTTTAGAATTCCACAAATCTTCATAATGACCAGGAATGATTTGTTGTTCTAATTGGAGCCTCTTGTACGAATATAGGTCTCGTCATTTCAGGTGTGGTGGTGTTTGTTGTTTAACGCCGCACTCAGCAATGTTCCAGCTACATGACGGTGGTCTGTAAATAATCGAGTCTGGACCAGACAGTACAGTGATTGACATCATGAGCATCGACCCACGCAATTGGGATAGGATGACATGCATTAACCAAGTCAGTGAGCCTGTCCACCCGATCCCGTTAGACGCCTCTTACGACAAGCATAGTCGCCATTTCGTGATCAAACAAATGTCAACTTCATTGGTCCACTAGATTCTGGACCCGTGAAGATCCGGGGTGGAATAGATCTTCAGAAACCCATGCTTGCCGTAAAAGGCGACTATGTTTGTTAAACAACAAACAAACAAACTAGTTTCTGAGAAGACGACAACGGATAATCAGGCCATAACATAAAAATGCTTGACCTTTGGTCAGATGAACGGAACTTCATTAACAAATTAGCTTGTAGAGCGTAACCTCATTCCACGACAAGCAATAGTTGATGTCTTCATCAGATGGATGGAAACACATGTAATATAGCAATAGAAAGAGTACATGCAAAAACGCCAACGCCAAAATAGCAATGAAGCCCCCAACATGGAACCATTCCGCAACATTGGTGGGATACAAAAACCAAACCGTCAACATTGCAACATTTTCAACATAAAATAGAATGTAAAATAGTAAACACCTAAACCTTGAATGGCCTTTTTTCGGGTTCAAGAAACAAAATATCATAGCGAAGCCACATATGACGTCAAAAACTTTATCAAGTCGTGGATTCTTTTCGTAGAACTTGACCTCCTGGCACATGAGCCAGGCAGAAATTAAGAACCAGTGGACCCCGACAGGGACTAACACACTCGCTTGGAAGGAAGACGCGAACAGAGATATGCATAGAACGCGCGTCCCCAACTCACATGCCCGCCATATCAAATAGAAAGGGATGGATCTAAACGTCATTGGCTTGAAACCATCTCGAGCTCTGGAAAACCTGATAGCTCGGTGATAAAGCATCAGACTCATTGTCGGCGATATCCAGGAGGAGAGCAGTCCTATAACACGTCCTGATACTGCAAGAAATAGAGGAGAGCGTCATCTACTATCCTGCCTATATACCTAGCCCCCAACCAGGGAACCATATGACCCACTGAGCATCCCACGTAATCTACATACCTTATGTAATATGCCATCTAAGCACCCAACAATGTCTTCTATATACCTTACGATCATGTCTGTCAATTTTCACCACATCAGAATACCCAATACTTGTGACTTGCAAAATAAAGATTTAAATTTTGATGCAATGATTCATCATAGCCATTGAAACTTCCCTCCCATATATTGAGTGAGTGAGTGGATTATGTGTAACGCCGCTTTGAATAGTAGTTGAGTTATGTCACGGCGCGCCACCTTCATGTGGGAGGAATCCCGAAAGTGATTGATTCACGTTAATTTCATTCAATGATTATTATGTTAAAGGAAGGTTTTTGGTCAGTGATTCTTGTAAAAATACATGACAAAGAAAAACGTAAGTGAATTACACTCCATGCTTACATCCCACCACATCCTCCTCCGGCTTCAGCGTGATCCACACATACAGCTGCCAGGTGAGTTGTGGAGACGATTCCAGGAAACTCTCAAACAGCTGCAGGAGACACACATTCACATCTTGGCACATCACCCGCCAATAGTAGACCTTCTTCTTCGGGCCCTTTGTCTCCATGAACTTGCGACCACTCTTTAAATACTCGTAAATCCTGAAACAGTGGAAGTGAATTGTGTTTGATGATTAAACTAAGTTATGTTCATTGTGGTCATGGATATTACAATAAATATATCTGGTGGGTGGAGGCCCTAACAAGCACTTGCTACACACAGAATTCCATCGCACTAGGTATAAAAATGGACTTAAAACTATATGTTTTTATTATTTCAAATGTGGCCCGGTGATCTAAGGCGCCGCGTTTCGCAGTGCAGATTTGCGCGTTTTATAAACCAATGAATTCGTGGGCTCGAATCAGTTTCATTCTGAATATTTCTACATGTGTCAGGACCATAACCCTGCTAGTGGGCTTCGCCAAAGAGGTAAATGTCTAGATCTGCGTCACATAGTACTCCCCCCTGAAATACTGTTTAAAGAGACGTTAAAGAAAACTGACTCACTCAAGCCTGTTTGTTTACAGTCACTAGAAGTGAAGTGGTAAATGGCCAAGACCTGCATTATTTCCACCTTCCTCGTTTTTGAAAAAGAATACGAATATTTCAGTAACCGATGTGAAATAATGTGTAAATGATGATGATGATGATGATGATGATGATGATGATGATGATGATGATGACGACGACGACGATGATGATCTAAAATGAATGACCATCTGCACATTATTATGACCATTGTTGAAACCTCTGTACACATTGTGGCACAGCTTCACGTTGATGTTTTTTGTACCAACATGTATCTTTAAAGACTGTTATTTACGCACACCGAAAACGTCTAAGTTCCCTAACAGTCACCCTTTCCTTTGGGTGGGAGAGCAGCCTATTTGTTCAACCGTTCGCTTGTCACGTTGTAGTCCTGGGTTTGATTCTCCAAGTGTGAAACATATTCCCCGCACCCCTCAGGATATATTGCTGGAATATTGCTAAATTAGTCGAAAAAAATACAGTCACTCACACTTTCCTAACTTGGGGGCTTAAGATTTCGTTACATACATTCCCGTGTTTGGCCAGGAACACGCATTACAAACATCAAGCAATGCTGGAGATGTGTAGTGACAATTTAACACTGCATAGGACTCGAAAAGGGAACCAACAAGGCAGACTTACAGTATCAGTAGTTTTGGAGATGGATGAACAGACGGACAAAGGACACTCTTTGGTTCAAGTCTCATACCATTTAACAGATAATCTGAGAACCAATCATCTAACAATAATATTTACATACCTGAATACCATTCCAAATTGTAGAAGTGTCACGATGACCCTTATCGGCCACAAATAAGCTGGTGTTAGCAACTCTTTCACTTTTCCAAGCATACTTGGGTCTTCATCCCGTTTTGCTTCATCCAGTGCCTTCTGTTCTTTGTCGTAGTCCACAGCATACCAGATGAGCCCCAGCACACATATCACCAGTGATGGCACAACAATCAGAACCAGCGTCACAGACCCATACAGTAGCTCCCCTCCTATGAAATACATCACAGCCATCTGAATGTCAGATCCAACATCGAAAACATAGAATAAAATCCCAATAAATCCGAACACAGCGCCCACCTTTCCAAATTCGGACGCGAATTTTTCCTCCTTGGTTGGCTCTGCTGCCATTCTTCCTATTGGAGGCGCAACGTAACTCATGCCTATGTCCACAGTATCATCAGCTGTTTCTTTTGATTCAGGCCCAAATAGATAAGTATAGGGCGTTACAGCCTTATTCCGGCTTGACAAAGGTATATTTGACATGACCATAGGGTCTTCGCTTCTATCCGGTGCTTCCATGACGCTCGGAAGTGACACTCAGACCCACTCGGTTTATTCCCTTATCCGTTCCGATTACGAATTTCCGTGTTAACGAATAAAGGACACTTTGTAAGCAGGCAGCTTTCGTCTTGGAGGTGGGGTTCTGTATAACCGGGGTCCCGACTGGCGAGTTTTTGCTGAATCGCTTCGACACTTTTGACGTAACTGCAACCTTCTGTTTATGAACCCAGTGGCTCAAGTTAGCCGAATCCTGAGGAGAAGGTAGCATGTGAAGGTAATATAGGAAGCCTTGGAAGACAGGAAACGCTGTGAATCAGACAACAGCTAGCTAGGTGTTGAATCGTGTTGCAGGGTGGCAAACGTAACCCTAACCCGTCATTCTCTCTGCCGGTTCATTTGTGGTGTGTGTGTTACGCGCTGAAAGAAGTAACAAAAGAATACCTGAAGTAGCTATATCTCAACCCACAACAACGTCAGTTTATACGGCCTTCCCGGGACGGTCACACGTTGTGATATTGCGACCTGCACTGCAGTAAAGACCCGCCAACGGATGAATAACTTACACCAACGCAGCACTGCATGATGCGGTATATTTCTGTGTAACGGCGATATTAGCCAGTGAACAGGCGTTGCGTCGGCAGTGTCTGGGTTTAGCCGGGGTTATCATATTCCTAAAGACACCACGTGGGAACCTCGGGTCAGAACAGCTACCCAGCTATTTATGGTTGCCGAGAGGGGACATCGCTTTCTCGCTTTCTCGCTTTCTCGCTCTATCGCTTTCTCGCGGTACAGCAATATTCCCTCTTGGCCACGATATGGGTCGCATGCGTCATGTGTTTCTATACGATAAAAAGTATATACGTAAAACAACATTAATGAATTGTCCTCAGTGTGTGTGTGTGAGAGGGGGGTGGGGTGGGGGGGTGGGGGTGGGGGGTGTGGGGGGGTCGGGGGGCTGATGTGTGTGTGTGGGGGGGGGGGGCTGAGATTTTTCCAAGTCGCATTTCCAATTATACTTATGGACGGAGAATGTTGAAATTTTCTCACTATCTACTTAAAAATAATTTAACAGTACAGACATAGGTGCTTTTATAACAATCCACGTATTTCTGCGTAAAAAAGAATTTGATTGATTTAAGGCCCTATTTAGCTATTGGATCCCCCGCCCCCAGGCCAAGGTATCGAAACAAATAGCAAATAACACCGCTCAACAGCGCTGAGTAGTACGTACTTCCTAAAAGGCAATAGTGTTTTCCTAAAAACAACGCTTATATCAATGCTTATTCTGTTTGCGGAGTAGATGTCATCAAAGTGGAAGTCCTCACCCAAGCAATGGTAATACTACCGGATATTCGTTATGTAATTTCTAGTTTTTGGATGACATATTGTTCTCAGTAACCGTAATGTGGAAATAGATAGTTGATTGGTTTTATATTCAAGTTGGTATTTCCGCTATTCAAAGTGTTCAGTGAAGCCGTCTTATCAACAGTCATTTCTGAGACATAAATGCTAAGTTTAATTGCCGCATTCGACGTAATAAGCGCCCCGCTCTAATAAACGCCCACAGCGTTATTTGCTAATATATTGGCTAGTGAACAATCCAAGCACCCCTCCCGATTGATTAATGTACACAAGACTTATTTATTCGCGTATAATAAGCACTCGTTATATGCACACTTAATTATGGGCAATTAAATTCGGGAAAAATATATCTGTCGTACATAAACATTTCAGGCTGTCAGCATAAACCCCGAAATTCATCTTTCAACTCAACTTTTTTTACACCAAAATAATATTCTAATTTTGAGAGCGCCCTGTGCGCTTATTACGTCGAATGCGGTAATTAAGTCTACGCTAATTTGTTTGCATCTATTATTAACTCTAACGTTAATTTCAAGATTTACAGTACATACTATTCAAAAGAAGTTAAAGAACACCCGATTCCTTCATATGACTAGTCATTAGAGGAAGCGATAGAGCGATAGAGCGATAGAGCGATAGAACGATAAAGCGATAGAGCGAGAAAGCGATAGAGCGAGAAAGCGATAGAGCGAGAAAGCGAGAAAGCGATAAAGCGATAAAGCGATAGAGCGAGAAAGCGATAGAGCGATAGAGCGAGAAAGCGATAGAGCGATAAAGCGATAGAGCGAGAAAGCGATAGAGCGATAAAGCGATAGAGCGAGAAAGCGATATTTCCCATAATGCCGTACATTAAAACGGTTTTTGCTGACATTTAGTGATCCATTCCTGTAATTCTCACCGCTATTTTGCCTCTTATGATTAGATTTTCTAAACATCTTGTAGTAGATAAATATGTTACAAAATACACACGTATTTTTTTCTCGTTTAGCCTGTATATTTTCTTGTAGTGTAATAAATAAGCAAGATTCACAGAATACAGATTCACTGTTCATATTTTCATTTTGTTCATAGTATCCTCCCCTCATTCCTCCATCAATCTTAAAACTGATAATATATTGACAAACAATTGTCAGTTTTATTAGCCAGTTTGTATTGTTTTACAACGTCCAAAGAATTATTTTTTTCGGTCATTAGATTTGGAATTGAAGCAAAATATATGCTCGTCCGATTTCGGGATCACAATTATGTTCATGCAGTTAAGTTGCATGCACATTATGCAAACAAAAGATGTACATGTACACAGTTATGTTTCCCTTACAAAATACAGATGAATTAGATATATGTCTCTACCTTAAGTCATATATACGACTTTCGAGAGCGTCATTAACCCGTAACCCCATTCCTTGGACAACAGAAATGAAATGCGTCGTAGATATTTTTTAAAAACAACTCGTTTCTTATAATGACTTTCGATCAAACTGTCTTCGGGAATTAAATTTAATGCTAAAGTGCTTGTAAAATATAGTTTAACTTTCCCGCCAGGAGAGACTAGATATCCAATTATAGTATAGGCTCAGACAGGAATATACATATTTAAGTAGCAATTCTCTATCCATTTAAACTGTATGGTTAACAATTGTGCGTTCTGATGTGAGTTCTGTAGTTATCTACTACCGGACACACACACAAACACATACACACATACATAATTTTGACAAAACTATACTTAAGATATACATAGCATATTATAATGATAGCTGATTTAATATATGTTATAGATAATTATAGTAATGCATTTCGTATTGTTATCAACCTTAACTATGTGGCCACACTAATTATGTCTCTCCATATGTGTAGTTAACACAGAACACATATCAACTGTGGTAACGCCACAGCGATGGGGGCAGTGGGGTAGCCAAGTGGTTAAAGCGTTCGATCGTCAACCCGAAGACCCAGTTCGATTCCCCACATGGGTACAATGCGTGAAGCCCATTTCTGGTGTTCCCCGTGATATTACTGGATTATTGTTAAAAGCGACGTGAAACCATTCCCACTCACTTACTCACAGCGGTCTTTATCAAATTACTATATGCAAGTACATATATTTGTAGATTTGCACAAGACAAGAAACACAATTCAAGTTAAATGTCAAAAAGAACATTTACGGACAACCAAATTATGACACACTGTAACATCATATACTACCGAAAACTAGTTATAGAACATCCAAAATTATAAGATTGTATTTTTGCAAAACAATCAGCCATGACTAATTAACCAAAGTCTTCTTAACTTTTATATATAGTATATATTTAGATTTTAACCTGATTTATTTAGAACGTATTGCCAGTATCTGCCACGCGCTTTCGGCGAGATGGTCACATACAACCGAAAAGGGCCATAAATAAATCAATTATATTTTACGCAAAATTCGGTGGATTGTTTTAAAATCACCGACGTCTCTACAGTTAAATTATGTTTTAAGTAAATAGTGAGAAAAGTTCAACATTACCTCCCAATTGCAGCAGATATCACATGCGGCCCCTATAGTGGTCAAGAGGGGATATTGCTTAACCGCGAGAAAGCGATAGAGCGATAAAGCGAGAAAGCGATAGAGCGAGAAAGCGATAGAGCGAGAAAGCGAGAAAGCGAGAAAGCGATAAAGCGATAGAGCGAGAAAGCGATAAAGCGAGAAAGCGATAAAGCGAGAAAGCGATAGAGCGAGAAAGCGAGAAAGCGATGTCCCCTCTCGGCCACCATAGCTATTTCCTGGGATCCGTTTCACAAATAAAAAGCGATCTTTGCGATACGATCGTCGTACGTCCATGTCAACGTATGAATAAGAACATCTTAGCGTAGTTAAAATCGCTGTGTGGAACGACCCTGGTCCGTGAACGATTTTTTTTCAGGCCTGGAGTAGTGCTGATTGCTGCGTTAAACATTCTCTTACTATCGCTGAAAAATCAGGGCGGATAAATACAATACCGCGTGATAATACAGGACTTGTCAATGTTTCAAAGAAATATAATTGGCCCTTCCACATCTGTAGGACACAAGTAAGTATGATGTACTTAAATGACACAGGTTAAAAGTGTACGTGCAAATACCTGAGAAATTCGTTGTTCCTGTGTCTTTAGTTTCATGACTGTGTGTATTTGAATATAACACCACAATGTCCATTATTGAATAATCATGTATTATCGCATTTTCAAAGGACAAGGTGGTGCGGGTGGCCCAGTCATTTAAGGCGCCGCGATTCGCTGTACAGAGTTGGGTCCCTTAGGCCCGCTAGAAACCTATGATTGTGGATTCGAATCCTGGTTCGCCCCGATTATGTTTCTAGGTTTGTCAGCACCATACCCGTGCTCGTGGGTCTCACTCAAGAGGTAATCGTCTAAGACCTGCATTACTTCGGGCTTTCCTCCCACATTAAGCTGACACGCCGCGATATAACTGGAATACAGTTGAAAGCGGCGTTCAACCCAGCTCACTCAAGGGCAAGACGTTGGAAACAAGCAGCTGCACGTTCACATGCTATAGCCAATAAAACCCGAATACTACCTGCCAAGCCCCTTCGAAAATTTTATTCAATAATGAGTTGTGTAATCACCGGAGAGGTCATTGATGTAATGATTGGGTTTGGTTTAATAAGGTTAATGCTACCGTGAACAGCATTTATACAACAGCGCGTCAACCTTGGTGAGTGAGTAGGGTTGCCTGGCTTTTAGCAAAATTCCAGCAATATCACACTGTAAACATGTGGGGAATCGACACTGTCTTCCGCGTACGAGCGAACGCTTTAAGCACTAAGCTAGCTCAGAGCACACATATGAAAGTGGTTTCAGTTCATAGGCCACAGATCAAAGTGGTTTAGTTCCTAGGCAACAGTTTAAAGTGATTGTAGCTCAGAGCACATAGATGAAAGTGGCTTTAGCTCATGGACACAAAATACCTCAAGGGATGCAAAACTGTTGTCCTGCTTTTACAACCAAACATGAACAATCTACATGTCACATCTGATGAGTGAGTGAGTGAGCAAACGGTAGTCAACAAAACAAGTCCATGAAGTCTGAAACATACCAAGCATGTAGCAACCAGAGGACCAGATTTCAACCTCTGACTACTGCAATAATACACTACATCAACAAGCAGAAACAGTATTCAAGTGTCCAAATGTTTAAAACTCCTGCCAATATTCAGCAGCAAATTTGAGATGCCTCGCCTACATGTGGGACAGAATATCACCAGTTATCCCCACTTGTGACAGCAGCTGACTAGTGAGGATCAGATTAAGTTAATTACAGGCCACAGTAATATAGATTAAATGACTTGTAATAAAACAACAGTCACTCATTCACTTTTGTGTTTTTGTTTTTTAATGCTGCACTCAGTCATATGACTGCAGCCTGTAAATGATTAATTATGGACCAGACAAACCAGTGTCTGACATTATGATCAACATCCAACACCATCTTGGTACGATGACACACAATCAACCAAGTCACGGAGGTGAGGTGAGGTGAGTTGAGGTGAGGTGAAATGGGGTTTAAATTCGCGTCCAAGATTATTGCTCTTATATAGCAACATGCATGTACGTGTGTGTGTGTGTGTGGCTGCTTGTACTAGTCCAGACTGATGCCGATTTACAGTGCTAGCTCACTGAGATACCATGCCGCAGTTTAACATGAATACCACACTCAGACACAGTATACTGACTCCGGGCCGACCAGTCCTTGTTTCAGACCCTTAATGCCGAGCGCCAGACAGGGTAACAAGTACCATCTTTTAACGTCTTTTGGTATGACGCGGCCGGGGGGTCGAACCTCGGACCTTCCGCTCTCCGGGCTGACGCTCTACCACAGGACCACGGAGGCGGTCACCAAGTCACAGAACCTGACCATCCGATCGATTTCACCTCTTACAACAGGCACAGAATGGCTTGTCAACACATGATTCCAGCAAGGGGATGCAGTATGAGGTAAATCATGGATGAGGGAAAGAGACACTGATAATGACAGTGATACAGAAACAAGCAATCGAAGTGTAGAAAACAGATTTATTACTTATAAACTTGTACATAATACTACAAGTTGTAAGTATGAAATTGACATGCATACAAGTTCAAGATACATAAATCATATTGTATAAAAATAATCTTCCTACCATTTCAAAGAAAACAATTTATTAAGCACTTCACAGTCTTCCAGACATTGCAAAACTATTTATAAAATAGTTGTCATAGTAACCACGTTGCAAAATCTGTCCTTTCATATTGGTTTTTATTTCTTTCATAAACAGGTAGGTGTAAAAATAGGTAAAAGGCTGATACAATCGATGAAACACATTACCATGATAAATTCAAATAAAATTCAAATCCATAAAAAATCCTTTTGAGATACAAGAACAGATTAACAGTATTAGCTTGTGTGGATATTGTGATAGAGACCACACGGGTACAATGTGTGAAGTCTATTTCTGACACCTGTCCCCATTTTGCTGGAATATTGCTAGAACCATACTCACTCACTCTGCAAGAGAAACATATTTCTTCTTCCTACATAATATATATTTAGATTCCTTTACAACCGCAGAGCAAAGCATGGTTAACGTAATGCTGAACACATATATCCTCATTCATTAATACATGCAATAGATCATGGCCTCAAAGGTTTCCATTCTATTACAAGATTCCCTATAACAAGGTGATATATCAGTCATTCTCTACAGAGAGCTTAACAATTCTGTCACATGCTGCAGTGCAGAACTTCTCTTACAGACTGGTCTTTGTCTGTATTTGCTCTGCAGCACCTTTTTGATTACATTCAAATCATATTCTGATATATTTCAAGTGACAGTTATAATGGGTTTCCCTTTGTTTCACAAACACATACAAGTATAGCATGGAAATAGAGGAAATATACAACTCAAAAGAAGTTAAAGAACACCTGATTTTTTCATATGACTACATGTATAACTAATCTGTCATTGCAACACACAACCACCAAAATGTGGCTGTTCTTTAACTAGTTTTGAGGAGTATATATTAACATATGCCATATCAAACACTTTGAGAGTAATGGACATGTGACCTTGAAAAGATAACATAACAAGAATCAAAATGATGTAACAATGGTTATGCCACACTATAAGGCCAAACACTCGCTGCAGTAAAGTCATAAAAACATTAAAATTGGGAACTTGAAATAAATGACAGAATGATGACTTTAACTTTCATCAAAACATCTTGAACAATTTACCTGGTACCACAGCTTTTAGGAACTGGAACCTTTGGTTACAGAAATTTATTGATGGATATGGCAAAGTTTTTAAGATATTAAACACTAGGTTATCATACAGTCCTCAGTGCAATATACAATTATCATACAATGTTACAGCAGATGCATCCTCATATACATCGTCTCCAAAACTATTTACTAAGGAGCTTCCATACATCATTTTATCTTCATAATTACAGATCTAGGTATTTGTTTGCCTGTAAATGCAAAACCTATTCCAGTAAGTCACATTCTAAAACTTTTAGGTGTGCTTACGTTTGGAGGTAGAAAATAATCACATATTGATATTGCTCATATTTAGGGAGGGTATCATTCTCTTAAGGCATTACGGTATTTGACTTAATTACGCATAAAATCTTGGTGAATGTACTGGGAGGCAACAAAACTGCAATGCCCTGTTAGTAGAAATAATCACTCAATCTGTTTTTGTAAATATTTGTACTTCAATCATACTGATCCAACAATGTTAGGAATTTTGTAGCCCCGTTCCATAAGGCAATCTTAGTCCGACAATTTGCCAAAAGACAGCATGTATGGGAGTCATGAGCATCTTTGGGCTAAGTTTGTTTCGTGGAATTGGGACATGTTTTCTTTCCAAATTAAATAAAACAAACACAATATTTTGATTAAAAACTGGATTACCACTTTGGTGAAACCCATGAGCACAGGTATGGGGCTGTCAAACCAAGAAACGTAGTCAGGGCTAACTGGGATTTGAACCCATCATCATAGGTTCCTGGCATGCCTAAGGGACGTAACCCTGCACAGCGAATTGCAACACCTTAGATTACTCGGCAACTCATGCCCCCATATACATGACAGAGGCTGTCACTCATATCATATTTGTTTTCTGGATACTTACAGTGTTAATACTGCTTTAGACTTAACAGACACTAACTGCTGCAACTGGGTGAAACAAGAATTCATGGGAGTTGCACTATTAATGCCTCCTAGTACATTACTGCAAATTGAACATGAAAAGTTTTTTCAACTTATAGTATTTATCTGTACACTATAAACACAGTATATGACTTCGTGGTTCTATTTAACCCTAGATAACACAGTGCAAAACAAGTTCAATTTTCACTTTCATTATACTGGTAGTAACGCATTGTGAGGCGATAGAATCATTACAAGGGAACACTCACATTTCAAGTTAAGCTTCATCAAGTACATGGTACTGCCAGATCTAACCATACACTGGCTGACTGTATGGTTTCGATAAATATTTCACTTAAATGTATTGGTGGAATTTGGTTCAAATATCATTATGATTCCACCCAAATCCTTATGGTTGGCTGCATATAGCATGCAACATTAAAAAGCGGCATAACCATTTCCATAATATCATATGAAATATCTGCTAAAAGCAGAGTCCATTGTAGGCCTATATCATATGAATGTGTATGTGAATCACTATCAAGTAGTGATGATACCAGGTGCCTGCGAACCAGTGGTACCCATCACAAACACATGCAAAGTCAAGTCAATTGTTCCATGTTAATCTGGTTATACCATCCCTACAGAATCATCCTGTTTACAAAGAGTTACAGATTAACAGATTAACAAAGCACAGGTAAGGTCCCTATAAATACATACAGACATTGCCAATAATACTCATCTGTAAGGCAGTTCCTGGACAAACAGCTTGGTCCGAACAATCAGACTTTCACTGTACATAAATACAACATAAAGCTAGAAAGCAGAAATGATCTGTTATCTAGTCTTCTATCAATAGGGTTTGTTGAATGGAACTTCAGAGGTCATTGAGATCTAACTTTTCTAATCTGATTGTTATATAACAGATTAACAGGTTACAGTCAACTGGACCGCCTCCGTGGTCTAGTGGTAGAGCGTCCGCCCGGAGAGCGGAAGGTCCGGGGTTCGATCCCCGGCCGCATCATACCAAAAGACCTTAAAAGATGGTACTTGTTGTTACCCTGTCTGGCGCTCGGCATTAAGGGGCTAAAACAAGGACTGGTCGGCTCGGAGTCAGTATACTGTGTCTGAGTGTTGTATTCATGTTAAACTGCGGCATGGTATCTCAGTGGGCTAGCTCTATAAATCGGCATCAGTCCAGTCTAGTGCATGCACATCGCTATATCAGTGCAATAACCTTGGACGTGACGTTAAACCCAATTTCACCTCACCTCACCTCACCTCACCTCACCTCACCTCACCTCACCTACAGTCAACAGGAACACACTGGACTCTCAGAATCTCAATAGTACAATATACAACAACTAGTTTGATTGTCATTTCCTACTCCTGGTCAAGTCCCATGAAGCAGTTTCAAGGTTGGTTTTGAACAAATCAAAATCAGACATCTGAAAGAACGATAACAGTGTCAGAAATGCTTTCGAAAAGTGTGCAAGAAAAATATATTTTCTTAATATCAATTGGCGGATGAAAGTTCCTTTTAAATACTATTTTTCATGGAAGGACACAGATTGTTCATGTTCACTGCCATTGGTCAAACAGGTTTTGGATGGAGACATATCCTATACCGCATGGAGAGATCACCAAGGACACAGTCCCTGGAGCTGGGATGTCTTGGCAGAACTCTCAGATGACATACAAGAGGAAACAAATCCTTATTTACCAAATTGTTACAATTAAAAGTAGCTTCAATAAAGAATGTATTAGTATCACTAAAATCAAGTATGTCACAGATGATTATTCTCTTACCAAGATAATGTCATATAGCATAAATAAACACAATAATTTCTGGTTATAATATTGCTAATATTTTGTAATTCTACGTAGACGGTAAACTGGAACAGGACATGGTTCGGATCTTATCCTTGATCATTGATCAAACCCGGATGCTAATTTATCATGGTTGCATAGTGATAAGGCATAATGAATGTTTATACATTTACAACTGCTAAAACATTAGTGTCAAATTAGTGCTTAACTGCTCGTCAATACCTGACATACTCTATCATACAGACCCTGAAATAAATATGTCCAATACATCCCATGCATGTCTATATTAATTGGCAAGTCTTGATTACTGTAGTTTCAAATTAAAAAAGACTATTTTTTATTATATTATATAAAGAGTATATTGAGTATAATAATCATCAGGATATCACTAACAAAAACTAAAAGAAAAAAGACAAAATAATAAAGCTTTCCCACCATTCAGCAGAGGTTAAGAATATGACTAGAAGACAAATAGAGAAATAAAACAAAAGAGAAGGGAAGTTAAAAAACAAAATAACTGAAATCATATATAGAAAACAAACTCAAATAAGTAATTGATTTGAAAATTCACACAGCAGAAAATTGAAATGTTCTTAAATGCACACCTCGTCCCAGTCAGGATATCAACCAAGAATTACCTACCTTTAGTCTATGCCGGCCTGATGGGAATTCACTATAAATACAATTGCCCTTAAAGCAGAGTTTATAATATTCTATTATGATCATATCTAATGCATTATTTCATAACGATGTATATATTTTGCATGTTATATATTGATAGTCTGTCGCTGCATGCCAAATTGTATACGACTGACATAATGCAAGCACCTCACAAAAATGCATTGAATCAACAGTGTTAAAAGATACACAATATATGACAAAAATATTCAAAGTTTCTAAGGATTGGATGGAATTAAAATTTAATTTAACAAACTACTTCTGTCATTTTTACTTCCTGTTCAAGCACTAACTTTCGAAAGTGTTTATACCTGTAGCATGATATATGATTAAATCTAATAATGCCAATTTATTCTTTACTTATTATTGTAGATTTAAATATGATAAACATCAACTCTATTCTATAAAAAGAAGAATTACTTCTGAGTATAAGCAAGATTTGCAACAAGGTTAACTTAAGAAACCCCCAGTCTCAACACATCCTCATTTCATATGCTGATGAAGACAAGACAACTTATGGATTCAACCTTCTCAATCTGGTTGTTTCAGTACAGAAACTTGCACCTTTGTTTGAATATTAAAGAATACAAAGAAGTTGAAATCCATAACTCGATTCTGTCTTCACTGATGCTAGAGCTTTTAAATGTTACATAAATATAACAAATGTCAAGATATTGTTCAAAACTGACTTAACAAATCTCAACAGACCTATCTTAAAGAAAGGGAAACACTCATGCAAATGTACAGCATTGTGTTACGACACATACGATACAGGTCAGACACACAATGATATTAAGTACAAATCATTTATAGAATAAAATAAAATTTACATAAAGACATTAAAAAATCCTCAAAAGGACTGCTTCATTTTCTTGTTTCACGGACAAGCTAACACCAGTAAGTGAAAAGAGTAAAAATCAATAAAAAAACTTAATAATGTGTTTAATTAACACACTTTTCTCAACATGAAGGTAATATAAAAACAAATATACCTCAAATCAAGAAGGAAAACATTTTCTATTTTCATTAGTTTGCCTCATTGTCTCTTGCAAGTTGACCAAGAAAATATGTGAAACAAGAAATGAATTTGATCGAGCCTTGGCTATACATTTAAATATACAGTATAGAGGAACACAGTATTAGAAGAAGTAATTATAAAACGAAGTACGAAAAACAACTGATAACATGTCATGGTTGCTCTAACCCCACTCACTCACTCACTCACTCACTCTGCATAAACAAAGGTCAAACATGCACCAGTAAACAAATGTTAAACAACAACAGGAATGATAACTATGCAGCACCATTCTAACTACAGATTAAAATCATAATTCATGTTTTGAAGAAAATAAATATTTCAAAACACGTATTCAGACATGGATATTCAAAATTTAGAAAGATTATTCCAAAGTGCCTGGGAAAAATAAACAGAAATGAGAGTGAATGGGTGCGGGTGAACACCACTGTCAACAGGGCCGTAGGGTAGCCCAGTGGTTAAAGCGTTCACTCATCACACTGTAAACCTGGGAACAATGTGTGAAGCCCATTTCTGGTGGTCCCCTCCGTGATATTGCTGGAATATTGCTTAAAGCGTCATAAAACCAAACTCACTCATTCACTTTAACAGTCTTCCAGTCATAATACACTGGTTCATTTTTGATGTGGGTAAATGCCTCAAGTGACACAGACCGTAGATGTTCACACCTAGGCTGAAACCTGCAAGTACTGGCATCAGCCAATGAATAGTAAGCTTGTGAAACTGGGATTCAAACTGACAACGGCCCGGTTCCATGTCCAAGACAACGGTGCCACCCATGTCCATTTCCAGGAAGAGATGAGGGTAATGCCAGCATGTTGATGAACTTTTGTTTCTCAATATAACCATGTTGATCATATTATTGTTAAAGAGGCACATTGTACTTCTTTAAACTCTCAGGCAATGGTTTTAGAAAATATAGTGCAGGCAGGCAGTGTCTATATTTTTTTTTGGGGGGGGGGGGGGAATGTTTCAAACTAGTATGTAAACAAAAGAACAGTTGTGTTACCAAATAAACAGTTGTGTACTTGTGTACAATCACTCTCGAAAAAGGGCCTTCCTACATAAATGAATTCCTTGATGAGTAAAACAGTGGAATACAGTATTTGACTACTGTTGGATTTGGAATATTTAAGGATTTTTAGGGTTTTTTTAAAAATGGAAATAAAAACGAAACCTGCGGCAGACTTTGTGATGAAGCCTAACAAATCAAAGATGCGTTTATATGAAACAAACATCTTGAGCATAATAGTCCCCCACAGTACCTCACCTCAGTCTGGCAAATCAATCAGCTCTGCTCAATCACACTAGAGGTAATTACATTGTAAACTTGAGGTAAACATGTTTTTCGGATGGACATCAGTATTGCTCATACGAACCTTTAACTTCTTGAACACAGCTAAAATAGTACATTATGTCAAATGAAAACAGTGCTCTGTGGGGCTTTAGTTACAAGCTGAATTTGTCTTATCTACAACCTCCAAATGACATACAGCCAGTTACAAAACAACAGGTACACTGAAATATATTTATCGTTATCAACATGTTTTCAGAGTTACATACAATATGTACCATGCTATAACGCTTTTATAACACACCAAACTGGTTTGCATATCTTTCACATTAAGTGAATATTTATACACATGGTAAACAAATGGTGTACCCAGCTTTAATCAATTCATTAGCAATTCAATGTTTTGCAATAACGTTCTTTTACAGAGCATCACATATGTACGGTGGCCCATACTTCCACTGGTGAGATAAAATATAGAGGTTTACAGGAGAAAATGATCTCACCAGTGGAAGTATCTGGCGGGCGCCAGACAAAATATAGAGGCATACAGTGAAAAATGATCTCACCAGTGGCGGGTATGGGCCACCTTACATATGAAACCAAGGCACATCTTCAGGGGTAACCATGGTAACAACATGATACACAGTGTAGAAGTTCAAGATATCACCCTTGTCCTGTGAGACTACTTGTGATACACAACAAGCCATTATACTTATTACCCTTGGTTTGACACAGCAAAAGCCTTAATTCTCACAATGGTATATTTCAAGTGTATCATGATACGACACATGGATACTGATTATTGCTCATTTCACTTTCAGGAACCTTGTATCGTTACAACTCATTTTAGTTTTTGCATGATAATGACAAGCACTTATCTACAAACAAATATGAATATTTACAATGTGAATATTAGCACTTACTATGCACTACCTTCCCCTTATGCCACACAGGTTTATGATGTTCATATGCATTCATAATCATCATAATAATAATCAGCATGTATACTGTCAATATAAACAGCGTTACTTATAATTTTACAAAAGATAAGGCTACATTATATAAAAATAATCATCTTTTGTCTGTTTGTGTTTAATACTGTTTTCTTTTCAATAATACTTCTCAAAATCAGAATATAGAATCCCAAATCAGCAAAAACAGATTTTGTCGTAATCCTACCTTGAGGATTACTAACAGATTATATCAACTGTCGCCTTTAAATTAACAGGCATCGTGGGATCCTTGATGTTTGATGTTATAGTATTTGCTTTTTAACATTAGGATTGAGACAACGATCCCTCTCAATCTTAATTTTTCCAACACTGATACACAGCATGTATGTCAGTAGCTAAGAACATGAAGAATCAGAGACAATTGGATGTGAGTTGTGGATTTCAACATTGAAATAACAAGCTATACTTTCTGCAACTCTAAAAGTAAAAATAAAATACATATTTACCAAAAATGGCAAATACTTGAAATCCTAAACATGAACATTGGTGGATGTATAAGTGAAAACAAATTTTGACTAACACGGTGGTAAGCAGAAGAGATTCTCTATATCCTTGTTCATATCTGTGTCTGTTCTTTCTCCTGTTGTGCTTGACTGGGACGTTTCACAATCATTTCTACATTGACACGATCAGCTGTTTCTTCTGAGTCATGACAAACAAGCTCGTAGCATGTGTACTGTTCACACGGCAAGCAAAACTTGATGTTGTCAGTTGGATGGCAACACATGTAGTAGAGCAGCTGGAAAACCACATGCAATCCTGCCATGGTCAAAATGGCGATGAAGCCTCCAACATGAAACCATTCTCCGACATGCGAGGAATACAAAAACCAAACTGTCAACATTGCAATATTTTCGGAATAGAACAGAGCGTAATACAACAAATACCTAAACCTTGAATGACCTTCCTTCAGGTTCAAAAAACAAAATATCATTACATAACCACAGATAATGTCAAAGAACTTTTCAAAACAGAGATTATCTTTGTAAAACCTTGTTTTTTGGCACATGAGCCAGACTGATATGATGACCCAGTGCATTCCCACAGGGATGAACACAAACGCTTGGAAGGAAGACGCGAAGAGGCACAAACAAAGAACACGTGTCCCGACCTCGCTGGCCCGCCATATGAAGTAGAAGGGGATGGATCGGATCTCCATGACAGCCTTCTCCTCCCTGGAGAACCTGAGTGAGCGGTGATACGACAACAGCGACACAGCCAGTGACAGCCAGGACGACATCAGAGAGCCCAACCTGAGTGACACTGCAACAAAGAGGGCGGTCGGGTAGCCTAGTGGTTAAAGTGTTCGCACGTCACGCCGAAGACCCCGGTTCAATTCCCGACATGGGTACAATGTGTTAAGCCCATTTCTGGTGTCCCCCGTCGTGATATTGCTGGAATATTGCTCAAAGCGGCGTAAAACCATACTCACTCACTCACTCACTGCAACAAAGAAACAAGATCATCTAAATATCATTCTTAATGCTTTTGTAAGTGCATTTTATTTTTTAGACCACATATGTAATGTGTGATTCAGTGGTTAGTAATTAAAGTATTTTGTAATATCTGTCAAGTTTGTGTCATTTCGTGAATTTACTTATTTGAGCAGTATTTCAGTAATATCAAAGAACGTCAAGTTGTTGTGGGAGGAAAACCCGAAGTGATGCAGGTCTGAGACATTTACCCCTTTAAAGTAAACCCACAACATTGGGTATGGTCCTGACAAACCTATAAACATAATCAGTGTGAATCTGTGATTCAGACACACAAAATCATGGTTTTCTGGCACACCTAAACATGCTAAAGGCTGCAACAGAGTTCAGCAAATTATGCAGCTTAGAAGAAGGGCTGTATAGCCCCCTTGTGTTGGGGGAAGGAATGACGTAGTTATTTACTCAGGTATGAAGCTGACAGCTGTGTAGAGTGAAGGTATGTGTCATGATCATACACTGCACATGATATGAAAATTGCAAAAATAAAATCACAACCATGCATAACAAGAAAACAGCGTTGTCACTATCCCCCGCCATGAGTTTGTTTATTCATATTATAGTGAACATGTACTATTAAAAAAGAGCCCCATAAAGCCTTAAAAAGAGATAAGCACTTGCGCCGCTTTTTGTCATCGGATTAATGTTTAAATGTGAAATTAATGCACACAAAAGGCTGTGTCTCTGGAAAAAACAACTCAGTCTTGATACGTATCTCTTAGATGAACTAACTTCAGTTGTTTCTGAGAAAACTTGTCCAATTGCACAAATAACAAGGATCGAAGGTCGTACCTCTGTAAACAACTAATCATGCTAATTGACGGGACCAATTTTTGAACTCAGTCTTGTCAAGTATCTCTTAGATAAGCATACAAACTTTCATTCTTGTAGCATCAGTAGTTTCTTAGAAAACCCATCCCCACTATGCGCTAAGTTGAAAAACATGGGCAAGGGCCACAACTCTGTAAACAAATAATTGACAGACCAATTTTTGAACTCAGTCTTGTCAAGTATCTCTTAGATAAGCATGCAAACTTTCATTCTTGTAGCATCAGCAGTTTCTAAGAAAACCCATCCCCACTATGCGCTAAGTTGAAAAACATGGGGCAAGGGCCATAACTCCGTAAACAAATAATTGACAGGACCAATTTTTGAACTCAGTCTTGTCAAGTATCTCTTAATAGATAAGCATACAAAGTTCCATTCATGTAAATTCAGTAGTTTCTGAGAAAACTTGTCCCCATTTCATGTACTATGCACTAAGTTGAAAACCACAGAGCAAGGGTCATAATTCTGTAAAAACTTGAATTTTAACGAAATCAATTTTTGAACTCATTAGAGATCATGACCAGAAACATCAGTGTGCAAAATTTCATTTCTCGGACTAAATAGTTTTTGAGAAAATTTGTCCCCTTTGAGAACCGGACGGACGGACAGAAGGATGGAGGGAAAGACTGAATGACGGATGGACGAACTCCGTTCCAATATCCCCCGCACCACTTTGTGGCGGGGGATAATAAATCACTTCCCTTCAAACCTTGTCTTTAACAGTTCCTGAATGTTTTTGATAAAGTTTTTAAATCTTCAGTTTGACATTGAATATTGAGTATTTCAATATTTTCAAGTTATGGGATGCTCAGGTATGGAAGGTTTTCAGTGCCACACAGCTGGTAATTCATGGTATTCTCACTGTTCTTACCGACAAGTACCCCCCAGGATGCCTATCTTCATCCTTATTTTGTGATATTTCAAACTATCTGTACAGTTGCAGTTACAATAACAACTTGTCCAATCATTGTTTAAGATCTGTACTTCTATATGTCACAACTAGGGGCTACGGTTTGTCCAATTAGAAATCTGCCAATATGATTTACAGTGCACTTCTACATCTCTGATTGGCTACAAATCATAAAATATATTTTAAAATCTTAAATACTAATCACTTCCTTAATAAACTGCCTTCAAATTACGCTACTTCCAGAGAAAAAACAAAAACAGATACATGTTATTGTTAAGGAAAACAAGATGACAGCACCTACAAAACATCTACTGATTTTTTATTTTGATCTGGAATCCTTTATTGAAAGTTCACTTTTCATGAAAAAAGCATATGTATTTGGAGTTAAGTGGTTGGTTGGTTGGTTTGTTGTTTTACGCCGCACTCAGCAAAATTCCAGCTATATGACTGCGGTCTGTAAATAATCGAGTCTGGACCAGACAATCCAGTGATTAATATCATGAGCATCGATCCACGCAATTGGGATCGATGACATGCATCAACCAAGTCAGCGAGCCTGACCACCCGATCCCGTTAGTCGCCTTTTACGACAAGCATAGTCACCCTTTACGGCAAGCATGGGTTGTTGAAGACCTATTCTACCCCGGAAGGAGTTAAGTGATTAAGGAAGACATAAAAAAGGCATATATCGATCAAAATTTGTATTTTCATTTGAATCCAATTGGAGATGTAGACATGGTTAACATGGAAGAAGTTTGCTGTAAATCCTACACCGCACATTGGCAGACTTTCTAACAGGTAACTCTGAAGCCCTCAGTATTGACATACTTGGCAAAGAAACAAGGATAAAATTGAGGAATGGATGAGGGGATGTAGGAACTGCAGCTATCTATCTGTAACGATATAAAAATATGGAGAGAAAATGGAGGGTGATCTGGCCCTTCATCTTTGCTTACATCCCACCACATCCTCCTCCGGCTTCAGCATGATCCACACATACAGCTGCCAGGTGAGCTGTGGAGCCGATTCCAGGAAACTCTCAAATAGTCGAAGAAGACATGCATCCACATCTTCATACAACATCAACCAATAGTAGTGCTTCTTTAACTTGCCCTCTGACTTCATGAACATCCAACCATTGTATATGTACTCTGAAATCCTGAAAGATTTGAAGATGCATTGTATGTCATGTTAGAAATAGAACCTTTTCAATGTTTACCGGTATCTGTTTAGCATGTTTACACAAACACATGTAGAACCTATAAGGCATACATATTCACATACATGTATTTCATTATGTAAACAAGTCATTGTATTCAACTTCAAAGTTATCAAATGTTTATACTATTTCATAAGCTCATTTCATATTTATCATGTTTATACACAGTTGAACACCATTAGACATGTAGTGTAGAAACACATCCATTTATTGGATATTGACCAAGTATTGTCTGTTTTGATTAGAATGAATGCTAAAACTGAGATCACTGACAATCTCAACAAGATCTCCTCACATTCAATACCTCTCAGAGTCAAGATCTGACAAACCTTCCATAGCACATGTGGAGGTAATGCCAGGTGAAATTTCTATTCAGCTTATCAGTGTGAAGACTTCAAAATTCATAGTATCTGCATTCCAAGTACAAACATAAACAGGCAGTCACGTATGAATAAAATATACATGATATCAAATATCAGCTCTCTTGTGCCTTCAATGTTAAGTTTGGGTTCAGCTGATGCGCCTTCTTTTGGTAGGTTCGTAAGATCATGATGTAGAGAGATTTTAGATTGAAAATCTGATTTTAATGAGATCGACCAAATTTGAGGTCATTGACAAAATTAAGCCACTGACAATTTGTAGTCCAAGTAGCATTGCTTAGAAACTCTTGAGTAATTTGAGAACTATTATCTAAACAAGGATATACCTGATCACTGGTCCAAATTGTAGAGCTGTCATGATGAACCTAAGTGCCCACTGATAGCCTGGTGTTATCTTCTCATTCACTTTTTCAAGTTTACTTGGGTCTTTGTCCCGTCTTGCTTCAGTCAATGCTTCTTTTTCTCTTTTATAGTCCAAAACATACCAGGTGAGACCGAGGCCACATGTCACAACTGACGGCCCCGCTGTGAGTACAAGTGAAACTGAACCGTAGAATATTTCCCCTTTTATGAAATATTTCACGACAAGCCAAATGTCAGTTCCAAAATCTCCAAAATATAATATGATTGACCCAAGTCCGATCAATAACTCATACAGGCCAAACTCATAATGGAATGTGTTCTTTTGTTTTGTTGGAAATTTATGATTATTGTGTAAAGGCGTTGAACTTGACGGTGTCTCCGGAACCCCAGCCCTAACCACGCCCATATCACGGGAGTCGTGTGAAATGATGATAGGTTTTGGTTTTTTGTCCTTAGTGAGGTAGTCAATAACATCTTCTTTGACTTCATTGGGTTTGTAAAAGTGATCTCTATTCGCTGTTTGTATTCTTCCATCCAAGTTGTCAGATCTTCGTCTGCTTGCTGTTTCGATTTTCCTCGATGGCCTGTTGGTGACATGATTGAGATCGTCACTTTCTTCATCCTCGTCTGAATCAGGTCCGAATAGATAGCGATAGGGTGTTACACCCCTACTCCGACTTGAAAGTGGTATTTTGGCCATGTCCAGTGACTTTTTACAGCGGTCCTACATCATATTTCATCCCATTGACTGACAGCAAGCGGAAATCTCAGCGACCGACGACCTCGACCTCTCATGAAAAAAAAGCAAGCTCCTCACAGCGATAGTACGTTCCCGGTGCTCTCTATACCGAGATTGTAACGAAGGCGTCACGCGCTGGGAAGGAGCTTGGAAAAAAAGAAACACTCACAGCTCCTGGCAGCGAGACCTCGTCACCTTGATATGATCTATTGTAGCAAGCGCTGAAGAAGAGATCGTTATAACACAAAGCTTTGTTTAGCGGTAGCGAGAACTAAGGTCCGATTTTAATGAAATTGTGTGTGTGTGTGTGTGTGTGTGTGTGTGTGTGTGTGTGTGTGTGTGTGAGAGGGAGAGAGAGAGAGAGAGAGAGAGATTATCAACGTGTCACTACTGTACATAGCCTACATTACCATGATTACGTTCAATCGCATATGTAACAATTATACAATAACATTAACATGCATCGATGAAGGTATAATAAATAGAAGTATGATCACACTCTGCACATACACTTTCTGACTCACTGAGCAGTAAAAGGTTACTGTTATCAGTATCTGACAGAAAAAACATATTTGAAAGATACCTTTTAATGGCAAAAATATGTATATCCCAATCTTAAAATTCAGAACATGTACCCATAATTTACCAACTGAAACCCAACGTTGGAATAATGTAAAGAAAGAGCATTGTGTATGTGTGGTGTGCAACTTCAGTTGCAGACGAATTTCATTATCTGCTTTGATGCAACGCACTGTCAAAACATAGACTTGTATACATTGTATTTACAAATTGCTTACCAAAATAAGTGGTCTAATTTGTGTACATTTAAGAGGTTATTGTCCAGTCAAAACACTAGAGATCTTACTCCTATCGAAATTTATTGGTGAATTATTTAAAGCAGTACGAAAACACAAAACAGAAAAGATATGATATATCCATGCATGACATACTATAGTCTTGTCACACATTAATACTTTATGTGTACATGCTTATTCTTTTGTACTCTTTTGTACCACCGCCGATGGTTTGGAGAGAATAAACTGTTCTGTTCTGTTCAGCAGAATTGGTTTCATTGGAGGAGCAGAGTACAGAGTTAACTTCCTGAATGACAGGACGCTGATTTCGGGATTGCCTGGCCTCAGGTTTACCAGTTTGACCAAATACTTTTCTTCTGGCATATCTCACTAGTTGACCATATCTCATCCGATTATACAGCTCTTTGCGGCATTAAACAGCCCAGGTGAACTCTTAACACCTCGTCCTTTGTAGAGATCGCACATTCATTAATATATAGTCACCATGTGTTAAGTCGCAAGCGGGTTAGGGACAGCTGTCTAGAGATTTAAACAGTACCCCATTCCACAAAGCTAAACGATCGTAACTCCCATACTTTAACATAGACTTGCGACAGTCGTTGCATATTTTGAATATAGTATCTGTACAGGGTTTGGCGAGGTGAAATGTGTGTGTGCGTGTGTGTGGTGTACTAGTCCGGAATAATGCCAGATGCGCAGTGCTTAACCCTGAGATACCATGCCGCACTTTAACACGGATGCCCCACTGAGACAAAGTATACTGACTCCGAGCCTTGTTTTATCCCCTTATTTCCGAGAAACAGGCAGTGTACCTTCTTATAACGTCTTTTGGTATAATGCGACCGGGGATCGAACCCCGGACCTTCCGCTCTCCGGGCGGACGCTCTACCACTAGACCACGGAGGCGGTCCAGTAGCCTTACAAACAGGGACCATATACCGACACACAACTAGAGGCCGCGGGAGCAGGGACTGGTGACAGGCACTACAGCTGGTATGCCAGTGCGCGGGGAGTCGGCGACCGTCTCCATATTCCTCCATATGGTCCAGGATGCTGCCATTTTGTATTTGTCCATCTGGAGCGTTCTACATGGGTACACAGTGATGCAAGCTGGTGCTCTGTTGGCATTTCCTTGTTTCCCAAAGCAACCAAGCTTGAAACATTCCGTTTCTGGTATATTTAGGGTGATGTAGTACGATAGTTTATCAACCATAGAATATTTGTTTAGTCTTGTTGCATAAAAAAACCCAAAGAAGTCACATAGGACAACCTTTTCCTCATTGCTATCTCAAGGGAATATTTGTGCTCTATCACCAATAGTTACATACTGAATCAAATAAAATAAAGCTTTAGAAGTACCAGCCGGTGGAACCATGAATGAGCCTTTACCGCAATGAATGGAACATTTTTTGTCACGTTGTTTGTCAATAACTCCACACTCAGCAATATTCCAGCTATATGACGACGGCCTGTAAATAATCGTATCTGGACAAGACAGACCGGTGATTGATGCTACAAGCAACAAGATACCCCGTGGTGGTATACGATGACATGCAGTCAGCAGAGTCACCAAACCGGCCACCACAGATTCATTAAGTCACTTCTTGCGAAAAGCATTTTGTTTTAACCGGGAATTCCCACAGGTGAATGCCAATCGGGAATTCCCACAGGTGAATGCCATAATAAAAGCGACCCGTGACGAACCGGGGTAGCGTAGATCTTCAGCAACCAATGCTTGCGGTAAAAGGCGACTATGCTGGTCGAAGGATGCGACTAACGGGATCGGGTGGTCACACTCGCTGACTTGGTTGATGCATGTCATCGATGCCAACTGCGATTTTCTGGTCCAGACTCGATTAATTACAGACCGTGTGTGGGGTGTGTGCGCAGATTTGTTTAGAATATTAGAAATACACAGATTAAACAAGATAACTTTGCGTTTTTTAAGCCATTACTTTGTCAATACATGCATGTTACAGTCTGTATATATGTCACCAAATGAGAGATAGAGAGAGACGCAAGCACGCACGCACGCACGCAAGCACACACGCACGCATGCAAGCACGCACGCACACACGTCCAGATCCGGGTATGATCAATGTGTTTGTTGCCTCGCTGTGTTGACCACAGTCGTTGTAGCTCCCTGCAGGTGGTGCCCTTGAGTCCAATCTGTGTTTACGTACACGTATGACGAGGAAGGATAATCCTCAGGTATAATCCTCTAAGACTGGCTTCTTGGACACCTGTGTTGGCCATTATGCTATTAAAGCCTGAATACAATACCGTTACGCAGGCGTTGCTGTGTACTTTCATGAATGATATATATCGACAGTGGGTGTATTTAAACTTTGCATTGTCAAAACTTTCAAACCAACATGGCTGCCAAACAGATTATCCACATTTGCGATTTATCCACATGGAGCCCAAATCAATGGTGATTGGCATGCAATATCAGTGTTACATGTCAAAATTGACAAGCCAATACGAATATTAACAATGCATTATTCCTTTACTTGACTGAGTCATCTTTGAGTCATGTCATGTGGCTGAATATATTGTAAGAGTAGTGCCGAAGATTGTAAGTGGCAGTTAATTCTAAGGCTCGTAAAATGTCAGGAGCTGACGTGACAAGATTAATTTGTAGTGTGTGACAACCAATAACCACTGTCCAAAAGAGCTAATGCCTCGCTACACTGGAACTTTGTTAATGTTTTCCGCATAGCGATCTACTATGAGCCTGTCTCCGTCCCTCACGACAGACACACCAGCTTCACGGCAATGGGTCAACGTTTCAACGCAGCGAAAGGCTGTATAGGCAAAGGGATTGGATACCGCAAGACTGATACCCTGCCCTTCGCCTCCTGTCGGCGAGGAGAAAGGACATGCTGAAAGCTAACCCTTTGCGTAAACACCAGGTGTCCATCTCTGACTCTCAGACATCCATTCATGTTTTATTCACCAGCTTTATTGCCTTTTACCCCCAAAGGAATCTGTCTTGGTCGGGAGAATAGCTCACATACATGATTGCACACTGATTCTTTCACTGCACATTGAAGATTGTACATTGAATAAATGTTGCTTAATGATGAAATTAGCAATATGTCAGCTATACGGTCTAGCTAGATCTACGACACTGCCTTGCTTTTGGGTATCCTTGTGTCCTGTCATTGGGTCTGTCGACCATTTTTGATGCTGCAATATGGATGACTTTTGTATAACATAACACTCACTCACACCAACTCGAACATTTAACTATGCTACAGCTAATTATTTGCCTTAAAGGGTAATTGCTTGCCAATGGCACATTACAGGATCCGACCTATTGTATGTAGCAAAGATCGCGAGCTGGTAAATTTTGCTTTTGATCCTTTTAGCAACATTCCAGCAATATCTCGACAGGAGACACATATAATTGGCTTAACATGCAAAACCCAATCAATTAGCCATCAATGTTAACCATTAGCTAAACCAATCGTCTTCAGGTTGACATATATACATACCTCCCTTTCCCAGGACAAACATATACATCTGCCACACATACTGAGGACAAGACTCTCCGAAAACCTCTAGTAGTTGTAGGCGCGCACGTTTCAAATTTGTATCCAGAAACCTCTTCACGAGCGGATTCGACATGGATTTGCAGCCCAGTGTAATAAGTTCCCAACTCCCGGAGGGAGTAGGAAAACAGTGTAAGTAAGACCTTTTGGCTAAATTCATAGATTTAAATACATGTCACTTAGATATGTTTGTTTTGATTTTCAAACGCCCCAGTCAGCAATATTGCTGCGTTACGACGGCCATTCGTAAATTATCGAGTTTGGTGTGAACAATCAATTGATTGACCTCATGAGCATCGATCCATGACATTTGGATACAATGGCATGCTATTAAAGGGCAAGTTCACACGGAAATGAACCTATTTTTCTTGTACTTTTTCCACATTAAAAGTGTTAACCTAGAGGTGTCAAAGACAAAAATATAAAAATATCACAATTAATTTAATTTAACATATTTTTCGCATTAAAACGATTTATATTTTTCACATTTACCAAGTGTTCTATTTCCACAACAAAAACACCATGGCTTATGCCCCTTGCAATATGACGTCATTGGTGCCAATTGATAAACATTATGACGTCATCATGCTTTGTTAGAGCCGCTTCACGTGGTGTAGGTACAGTTGTGTGATTCTTGCGTCTCAGATGCCAGCTAGCATAGTGTTATGCTGAGTCACCACTGCGCCGGAGTGTGTCGTGGGCCATGTTGTTTTACCGCAATCTGGTACTTGATATCTTTTGCGTTGAGAATAGACAGGGACCCAGTTGAATTGGCACCAATTACGTCATAATCTAAGGGGGATAACTCAGGCCTGTTTAGCTCGAAAAACGAAGGCCTCATAACGGCATATCATTTTCACACTATTGTGAGCTTCCTACTTTCACTGTGAAAAAATGAGTGTATATTTTCAAACACAGATACTAACTAATTCTAAAATTGCGTTTTGTTTAGAAAAAGAAAGAAAGTAACTTTTGCGTGTACACTTCCCCTTTAAGAAGAAACTTCATGAAGAATGAAACCTTCTACATGGATTCTACACACGCTGACGACTAATGTACTCAGATTCCTGTGGTGGCCAGATGGGTAGTTAGAAGTGTAACTGCAAAAGTACCAGATGAAGGGGCATTAAATGTAATATCCAGTTATGTATCACTGTTTAATAATCTTATACCAACTTTGACTGGAGTAGGTCCGATAGTTTTTCAGATATTGTAGTAAACATCGGTACCTTAAATTACCTTCCAGACTTATACATTAAGCTATGTTTACAAATACCAACAGTGGGGTCCCAGAGAGGATGCCTGGCTAGATTTGAGATGAGGACTTTATCCCTTGATGCTGTGTGATATGTAGGGAGGTGTTGAGACAGAGAAGGAAAGGCTGTACGACACCAGAGAAGTAGGTTGTATATGTGATCTAGATATCTAAAATAAACAGTGTAAGAGACAAAGACCTTCTTTTTTTAACCTGTTCTATATTTCTCTGACTTGTTCTATTCTGTGTTGATCGGATATAGTTGGAAATGCATATTGAGGATCTTTACTTGTACTGATTGCCCTGGCTATATTGGATCGTTTCATGTTTTTGTTAAACATTGTTCTTTCGGATCTCTGTTGTGTTTCATATTATGAGTTAGTGATTGTGGTTTTACGCCGCTTTTGGCAATATTCCAGCAATATCACGGCGGGGGACACCAGAAATGGGCTTCACACATTGTACCCATGTCGGGAATCGAACCCGGGTCTCCGGCGTGATGAGCGAACGCTTTAACCACTAGACCGCCCCGTTTCATATTATGGATCCTTGTACATGAAAGAGTTGTAATTAACTGACATTAACAGTCCTTTGTACTGAGTTGACACTGTTTCACATTTTCAGCTTTATCAGTCTGTCAGTTTTACCATCAATGAGACATGATTGGCCATACGTTTTTTTGTTATATAACTCCACACTCAGCAATAGTCCAGGTATATGATGACGGCCTGTAAATAATCGAATCTGGACCAGACAAACCAGTGACATTTCAGCTTTATCAGTCTATCAGTGGATTTTGTACCGAGCCTGTATTGCATATTGAGAAATTTCACGAGATTGGTATAAGTGCAAAGGTTAATATTAAGTAAACGTTTTAATGAATTGTAAACACCGAATTTTTAAACACAAATCCAGTTTTCAAAGTTAAAAATAGTCTGTCAAAACCATTTAGATATTTTGTCTTTAAAAACGGACTGTGGCTGGGGTGTTTATTAACCTTATATTTATTTGTGCATGCAGTGGGCACTGATGATATCCTGTATTAGCATTAAAGGGAATTGTTGACATTATCAAAACAGCCAAATGGAAAGAAAATTGCCAATCTCCATCAAATATTATCTTAGGCATTTCTTTGGTTGGAATCAACTTATACGGATAAACAATATCTCTGTGAGACAATTCTTTTCATTCAAATATTTGTTTGGCGGTAGTCCGTACACAAGGGTCCGGTTACTGGTTGTTTTCTAATTTCCGGATTTTTCACAAGGGAGTAATACGTAAGTTCAGATGTGTTTGGTTTAATGCTGCGTGCTAAGCTTGAATATGTACGTCGATGTTTAATAAACTATATTTTTTTTAAAATACTGTCCCACTTTCGGTGCAAAGCAAGTCCAATTTAATGACATTTCGGTGTTAACAATATCAGTAGTATTTCAAATAATCAGGTCTCCCTCATAGCGCGAAATGGCATCTGTACACACGTTGTTTTGATGTAAGAATTATCTCTAAAGGTGAAGGTTAGATAGTTTGTTCTACGACTCTGATAACATTTACAAACAAGACATTTTTAGGTTGTTTTCCATTCAGTTAATGCTAACGATATAATTGATTCTGATAGAAAATTAACAGCATTTAATTTGATGACTAGTGTCCCAACGACACAGCATCGTTGATTCTTGAGAGACTGTAACACTACTAACAGTAATTGTGCTGGTGATCGCTAACCGACTTGTGTGCGCTCTGCAAAATACCATTTTACAGTTTCGAAGCTATGTTTTTTCACGCGACTCTGTAACATGTTTAAGATCCTTTATTTAAGTGAACTCATTTTGGCTTGAATATATTTATGAACGCAATATTCAGCTGACACGTTTGTTGATATCGAATAAAAAAAGATTATGTAAATACCTCGAACCATATTGCAGTAAATTCAATATTCATGTTTTTCAATATTCTATGCATACACTTTCTTGACTTTTTTTCTCTATTAGATTTTGTTTGTGCGTTGTGGCACAGAAGAATTACTTTAATGCATCAACTTATAAACATACATTATGAAACACCAAGTATCTAATTGTCTATGAAAAATACTTTAAATAATTAAATAGATCACTTATTATATGATCATGTGTGATCAAGATATCAGTGGTTATGCTCTGTGTAATTAAGGAGTCAAATATGGCTCAGCAGTCGAAGGTGCTGCAACTTGATGTGCAGGGTTGTGTTTTTGTCATGCGCTTCTCATTGTGATTATGATCCTTGGTTTCTCCGAACATAAACATGCTTGTTGGTCAGTCTTTGACATTGGGATTTATCATCCAAAACTGACTTCCACAGGAGATATCGTTTGGATGAGATAAAGCATATCATTTGGGAGATATTGTGACAATGAATTTGTGGCGTCCATTGTGACGTCATAAGTTATCATGTTTGTTTGTTGTTTAATGCCACACTCAGCAATATTCCAGCTATATGACAGCGGTCTGTAAATAATCGAGTCTGGACCAGACAAGCCAGTGATTGACATCATGAGCATCGATCCACACAATCGGGATATGATGACATGCATCAACCAAGTTAGTGAGCCTGACTACCTGATCTCGTTAGTCGCCTCTTACATGATATCTCAATCAAATGACATCACTAATCTCCCTGCCACTGAAGGTGTTCAGTAGTATGTATTATATTCAAGACACTGCTAATTACTGTTTACATGTGAAAAGTTGGAAGAATGAGTTTGGATGATAAATAGAATCTTACCCATGTGTCTTTTAGTGCCAAATATATCAACTTGTGTTGTTCCTCCCAAATTAACATGATTACGGACACAATATGAATTGATGCTGTCCCTGTGTAGATCCAGGTTAGAATTGGTTTTCAGCAACCCATACTTGTTATAAGAGGTGACTAAAGGGATCGGGTGCTCGGTCTCACTGACTTGGTTGATGCATGTCATCGTATTCCAATTGTGTAGATCGATGCTCATGATGCCAATCACTGGATTGTCTGATCCAGACTCGATTATTAACAGAGCACCATCATATACCTTGAGTGTTGCTGAGTGTGGCGTTAAACAAACCCAGTGGCGTCTCAGCCACAACGATATGGAGTTAGTTCTGTTGATAACTATTGATATGACAGGGATCACAAAATTTGCTATGAGAAATTTTGCATCACTGGCAGGACTGTTTACCACAGGCACAGTCTCTCCACTCCAATATGAGGTCAACCTATTTCCAAGAAATCGTTAAATGTATGTTATGTACAGTGTTTCCAATCTGCAGCCATGTCCAATGTAGAGTTGATGGCATTATTAAAAAAAGGTTTTGGAGCAGATTGTTATGTTAGCTCTATAGCTACTATGTTAGGTCTACATTGAACACATTGTTGAAAACACATTATTTTGATCCCCTGACTGATTTGATTTGAGCGCAGAATGGTTGCAATTTCAGAATGTGTTATCGATGGAGCCACCTTGCTGAGGTGAAGATCCTGCAGACTGGGCTGGGGGCACCTGACGAGGTACAGACAGTCCGATGCCAGTGTACCAGGGCCTTCATAAGGTGCAGCCTATAAACACTAATGACTTGTGATGACTTCCTTTGTTTGTTGTTTAATGCCAAACTTTGCAATACTCCAGCTATATCATGGCGGCTGTGAATAATCAAGCCAGGACCAGACAATCCAGTGATCTATATTGTGAGCAGCGTTCAACCATCAGCTGATCAGGGTGTGATGACATACTATCAACCAAGTCACCAAGCATGACTACCCGATCCATTAGGTCACTTCTAACAACTAGCTTAGGTTGCTGGGGACCTCTTCTAACCAGGAATCCCCACAGGGAATGATGACATAAAGAAGTGTTGTGATGTATCCTAGTTACATCCGATCATCAATAGTGGTGGGACCATACACCAATGCATCGGTGGATCGCGATATTTGACTTCCCGATCACTTCCCGAATGATAAGTTGCTAATTGAGACTTATTTGCAGGGCTTTTCTAACTGGTGTTTGTATCGTTATTCAGTCAGTCAGACTTCAGGCTTGTGTCTCAAACCATGAGTTGTCTGGAATGTTAACAGCAGATTAAAACTATACTTACTCCCGTCCTTGAAGCCAAATTCTATCTCTGTTTGATTTATATATTTTATATGTGTTATTCTTTTATTTACAATTTGGGGCGGTCGGGTAGCCTTGTGGTTAAAGCGTTCGCTCGTCACGCCGAAGACCCGAGTTTGATTCCCGACATGGGTACAATGTGTGAAGCCCATTTCTGGTGTCCCCTGCCGTGATATTGCTGGAATATTGCTAAAAGCGGCGTAAAACCATACTCACTCACTCATTTATTTACAATTTAGTGATTCCAGGCTGTATAAGCAAGGTCTGTGGACAGAGTCAGTCTCAGAAACAGATGAAGATGATGAGGATGGGGACAGTGTTATGGACAGACCATCAGAACCTGCTGCAGGTGTTGATTCAACAGATCTGGCCTCCACCCACACAGAGAAGCATGACATCGACACTGTTTCAGATGAGTTCGAGAAGATGGCTACAACTGAGGAGAGGATAAGTCAAGAATTAATAAATGAGGAGGAACAGGATGGCCTGGAGGAAGAGTGTCCTTACGATAATGAGGAGCTGTTGATGATGCAGCAGATGGGCTTACCTGCCAGTTTTGGATCACAGAAATCAAAAAAGAAAGCCCAGGTGACTACAATCACTGATTCAAATATCCATTGTTCTTTGCTATATTGAGATCAGAACATGTAATGAAGAATTTACAATCTACATGCTTTGCCAAGTTCACAAACATTAAAGAAGTTGTGAATTGAGGTTTAGCATCTGATTTAAGATGTTGAAAGGTATACATGGTATAGGGGCTGTGGGGTAGCCTTGTGGTTAAGCCTTCACTCATCATGCTGAATACCTGGGTTAGATTCTCAACATAACATGTGAACATGGGTACTATGTGTGGAGCCCATTTCTGGTGTGTCATTTTATGATATTGCTGGAATATTGCTAAAACTACACTCATTCACTTCAATGTATGGCATGCCCAACAAATGAGGGATTATCTGTATGTCTAGTTTGCAATGAAAATGCCCCTAAGTTTAGTGTGGTGGGCACGAGTGGCACAGTCATCTAAGGCACAGCAATTAGCTGTGCAGATTATCGCCCCAATCATGTTTTTAGTTTTTCAGCACAATACCTGTGCTCATGAATTTCACCAAAGTGGTAAACGTAGGAGAATTTCGTCACTTTGGGCTTTTCTCCCACATTAAGCTGACACGCTGATGTAACTGTAATGCTGTTCAAAGCAGCGTTAGACCCAGCTCAGTCACTCATGAGTGTGAAACTGTGTCACTTTCAGCTTTCCACCCACAGTAGTCTGGCACACACAGTACTTATTTGGGTTGTGACAGCCTCTGTGGTCTAGTGGGAGAGCAGAAGCTCATGGCAGCTTGGAATCAGTATACAGTTTCTGTGTAGGGTATACATGTTAAACTGCGACAGGATATTTCTCTGGGCTAGCACTATAAAACCGGCATTAGTCAGTACTAGTGCCAACAGCCACACATAAACATGCGTGCACTTCGCTATATAAGTGCAATAATCTTGAACACAGCGTTAACCCCAATATAAGCTCACCTCTGATGTTTCTGTAATACGTTTTCAGACAGTGGTATATACAACTGAAAAAACATCTTCCAAAAAAAAACGAAAAAAGGCAAAGAAATCAAAACACAAACAATCAAAAGATGATCCACCAGTCGATACAGAGCAGTTTACACAAGAAATCAACTCCAGTGATGGAACCTTTGCTCAACAAATGATGTCTGATACGAATTTCGATTCCGCCTGCACTGACGCGGAACCAACACAGGACCTGGAGACAGCATGGCAGGAGTTCTGGACAAAGTATGGCGAGATGGTCGTGTGGCAGGGCTGGGTGTCGAAGTATCCGGACCATGTTGACTACGACAAGCTCACTGTGATGCCCTCAGTGGTGGAGGTGGAGGTAGGAGCTGGGGACGAACTGGTGCTGGACGAGGAGGGCAGCTGGACTGTCAGGGCAAGGGGGGAGGGGCAGGGGGATAGGGATGCAGAAGGGGAGGGGCAGGAGGGTATAGATGCAGGACAGAAGGGGCAGGGGTATATAGATGCAGTGGGAAAGGGGGACATCGATGCAGAAAGGAAGGGGGAGGGACAGGGGGACCCAGATGCTGTAGGGGACATGGTGGGGAAGGGGTTAGGATCTGATGGTGAGAGCATGCAGCATGATAAAAATGGTGAAGGACATAATTCGGGAGGTTTAGAGGTAAAACGTTTTCCAGAACCTCTTGTGACAGATGTTACGAAGCCTGAATGTTCTGATGGCAGGGTTACTGGGACTAAATTACATTCTGTTGATGATGGTGCTGATGTGTGTGGGAAAGCTGGTGAAAGAATAGTAGCAAATAGTCATCTGAGACATTCAACTATGCCCTCAGGTGGTGTGGATTGTGTTGTTTCCGGGGAAAGTTCTGAAACAGTGGAGCAAGAGCAGGATAATATTTCTCAGAGGATTAGTGATAATTTTGTGTTGTTCAACCAGGCTATTGAAAGCACAATGAAATGTCGTAGTGAACAACATCAGGCTGAAAAACTAACAGTAGATGAAGCTGGTGCACTCTCAGGAAGTGCTGAAGTTGTTCAGATGATGCATAGTTATGCATGTCCCCAACCGATCGCAGAGCCTGACACAGGTGAAACTGACCAATCAGAGGTCAGGAAGAAAGATGGTGGGGAGGAAGTCATGGAGGCGGAGGTGAACAGTGACAAAATGTGGACTGATCTATGGGAGGAACATTACACTGAGATCTATTGGTATCACTACAACAGGTTTGCCTCATGGTTCACAGAGAGTCTAGAGAACTACCATGCACTGAAAGACAAAGCTAATTCTGAAAACGTCACAATAGCAGAAGGTGTCATACAAGTCAACCCTGATTCATCAGTGGAAGTTATGCAATCAGAATCTTCTGAACCTTTGTGTCCCTGTCCTGACGGTAGTCTAGAAGCTGAAGGAGGTGCTGTCATTGTTAATGATGAGGTAGATGAAGATCAGACTGGTTGTGATGAAAGCAACTCTTTGATTTCCTGTAAGGCTGGCTGTGATGCCGAGCAGTATGGTGATCAGCAGCAGGATTTGCCATGTCCAAAACTTGAAGAGACAAGTTTAAGTCTTGAAGATGACAAAGGTGTTGCAAGTACACCTAATGGTGATAGTGGCCTCTTGTTGCCTCCTCCATATCCTGTTGGGCAGGACAGACCTGATGAAGATGCTGAGCATCAGTCGATGCCTCCTCCACATCCTATTGGGCAGGACAGACCTGATGGAGATGTTGAGCATCAGTTGATGCCTCCTCCACATGCTATTGGGCAGGTCAGACCTGATGGAGATGTTGAGCATCAGTTGATGCCTCCTCCACATGCTATTGGGCAGGTCAGACCTGATGGAGATGCTGATGCTGAACCATGTGATGGGAGTGGGGCTGGAAAGAGAAGGCGCAAAACGAGTGGTTCAAAGAACAGCCAATCAAGTCATTGTCAAGGTATGGATACATTATTTGTCATGCTCTTTATTTTAGTATGAGATAATTTTATTAAAAGTAAAAAGTGTGTTTAGGAACATTATCAGTTTGGCTATGTTTTGCAGTATTTTACCGAAGTGAAATTTATCTATTCTCTGTGAAATTGATTCAGAGATGCAAATAAGTTAATACATTAATACCAATCCAAAGATCTTTGTCTTTCGGGAATTGATTGTTCACCCCTGTGAAGATTCGGGTTAGAATTTGGTCCTCAGCGAACAGGAATGGGTGGTCAGGCTGCCTGACTTGATTGATGCATGTCATCAATGCTCATGATGTCAATCTCTGGATTGTCTAGTCCAAATATATCAACTTGTGTTGTTCCTTCCAAATGAGGGCGCTTGGGTAGCCTAGTGGTTAAAGCATTCGCTTGTCACGCCGAAGACCCGGGTTCGATTCCCGACATGGATACAATGTGTGAAGCCCATTTCTGGTGTCCCCCGCCATGATATTGCTGGAATATTGCTCAAAGCGGCATAAAACCATACTCACTCACTACTCCCAAATCAACATGAATACTGACACAATATGAATTGATACTGTAGAAAAAGAAATTAAAACCAAACTCACTCCTTCAGAAAATACACACTGCACTGCTTTCACAACATTTGTCCCCCAGAAGATCCAGGTTAGAATTGGTTTTCAGCAACATATGCTTGTCGTAATAGGCAACTAACGGGATCAGGTGTTTGGTCTCGCTGACTTGTTTGATGCATGTCATTGTATCCCAGTTGTGTAGATTGATGCTCATGATGTCAATCACTTGACTGTCTGGTCCAGATTTGATTATTTACACACTGTCCTCAAAAAGCTAGAATATTGCTGAGTGTGGCATTAAGCAACAAACAAACATTGTCAAGGAAACAACTTATGTCAGTGTGTATATGATTTCAGCTTCTGTATTCTTTATAGACTGTTTTCCAAGGCTATTTATGAAGAAGCAGTCTCGAAACAGTTTGTATATAGAATACATAATTTGAAATCCATATATCTTGTGTCGCTTTGAAAATACTACCTTTTGGTACTTGGCATCTTTAGGCACAGGGGAGAGAACTTCCACCGATAAGCCGTCCCAGTCGGAAGATGATGGTGAAGAACCTCCCGAGGAGATTCCTAACAAACTTCCCAGAGGGTGAGATAATGATGTCAACATTAATTTATATTTTTAAGATTTTGAATAAATGAATAATGAAATAATGCAAAAAATGTTTGATTTTTATGTTAGCTATGTTCATGATGTTGTTCTGAAAGTTTACAAGTTTTAAATTGTTACTGAAGTAACTTGTTGATGTATGTTCATTCTTCATTCCAGTCATGAAATAGATGGCAGTCCAAAGAAAAAGAAGACAGTTCGGGAAAGCCTGGAGTCTTTTGGTTACAAACTGTCTGCTGAGGAGAGGTATGTTTTTCTTCTCGCTGTTCTAAACATAGATTTATCTTCTGCAATGCAAATAATCACACTGGTTCTTGTCAGATGGTTAATGGACTGAGAGTACTTACTGTAAACATTGAGAATATGATATGCTCTTGTTTTTAATTATTACATTTGTGACTTTTAACTGAATGAAAGACACTGCAATTCGCTGTGCAGGGTTGTGTCCCTTGGTCAGTGGCGTCAAACCCAACTCAACTCGACCCGTGAAGATTCCGGGGTAGAATAGGTCTTCAGCAACCCATGCTTGCCGTAAAAGGTGACTATGCTTGTCGTAAAAGGTGACTAACGGGATCGGGTGGTCAGGCTCGCTGACTTGGTTGATGCATGTCATCAATCCCAATTGCGTGGATTGATGCTCATGACATTAATCACTGTATTGTCTGGTCCAGACTCAATTATTTATAGACCGCCGTCATATAGCTGGAATATTGCTGAGTGCTGTGTTAAACAACAAACCAACAACCAACCAACCAACCAAACCCAACTTACTCACTTAACTGAATGAAGTAAGTTTTTATTGTTTTTCACAATGTAATGCAGTTTTTACTTATCATTCAGGTTCGTGAACAATGTTCTTGTACAGGTACACATTTGCTGTTAGATATGAGTGCCAATTTGTATATTTCAGTGATTCTCTGCCTAGAATCAAGGATGGACATGTAACATATAAGGAAGCTAAGGTTTTGAGTCAGACTCGAAACCTAAATCTTGGTCAGAAGCCTGTCCACATCAAGTTTGATGATGATGGCAAACAAGGTGAGAGCAAAGCTCTGAGGAAAGTCAAGTCCTTCCTGCACAAACGCTTGAAAGCCTCACAGGAAACAGATGAGGTTCTGGAGGAGCATCTGGTTCTGGAGGAGCATCTGGTTCCGGCAGCCAGTGCTGAAGACAAGGGTGTGGACTTGGAGGATTCCGATTCTGAGCAGCAGAAAGATGCATCTGTTGCTTTGAAGGAAGAGAAACAGATTGATGATGTTGAAGCTGCTTCTAAGGTAACGGACACTTGGGATAAGGTTGTATCAAAATCAAAGTCTAAGAAGAAGAAAAAGAAGAAGCAGAAGCGTCCCAGTATTCCCATGCCTGAAGATGTTGCATCAGATGAGGAGCTGAAGAAATACTGGTTTCAGAGATACAGGCTGTTCTCCAAGTTCGATGAGGGCATTAAGCTGGATAGAGGTGGGTTTGACAGTCAAGGTGGTGCTATGCAGGTTCTTACCACAGCAAGGGCGGTGGGGTAGCCTAGTGGTTAAAGTGTTCACTCGTCACGACGAAGGCCCGGGTTTGACTCCCAACATGGGTACAATATATGAAGCCAATTTCTGGTGTCCTCCGCCGTGATATTTCCGAATAATGCTTAAAGCATTACTCTCTCTCTCTCTCTCTCTCGCTCTCTCTCACTCACTCACTCACTCACTCACTCACTCACTCACTCACTCACTCACTCACTCACTCACTCACTCATTCACTCACTCACAAAGTTAAGGAATTGTTCATTCTGTATCAATCTCATTAAAATAAGATCTCTTAATCCGAAACAACACCCATCTGCATCGCCATAGGAAGTTTCATCAGGAGAACCATCAACAAATTTTGACCGCTCAGTCTAAATGAAGGATGCGCGAGTTCTTGAGCCAATCAGATGTCTGCTTTGTCAAATGATTCGGCTTCATTTCTTTGCCTTGATTCAGAAATTTTGATTTGTATTCGTTTGATGGTACTGCCTTTTGACTGTGGATGCCATTGCGCTCAGAAACGACAGGGTGTGAAAGAATTCCCCAAAAATATGATGGTACCACCTTATTTATCTGCGTTCAGAAGTTGTCTTTTTAGTTAGTTTTTGAGATACAGAAATCAGCTTCTCAGGTGTGAATGCTTTACACTGAGAATTTAGAAGCCACAATGTTTCATTGTTTGATCAGAAAACTCAACCCCCTAGGGATGTGTCGTCAGAACATCCCACAGAGAGATGTCGGACTAAACAGGGTAAAGATCGGAGTTTAAATTAGATTGGGTTCTGTATACTTTTCAGTTTGATGGCAATTGGTTTGGTCATGTGAGCAAAGATAATAATAATAATTTAGTGAATTCTGAGTAATATTTGAGAAAATCGAATTGTTGTTTCAGCATGTCTGTTTACATTTAGCTTGAGAGAATTCCCTTGAGAGACTAATTTGAAGTTACGCTTAATGTGCTTTTGACAAAGAATTTATGGTTGAAGAATTCTTGGTCAAGAAATTTCATTCACAAATTTCTTTGCCAATTCTTGTTATGTCATGAGAACTTTTCCATATGTTGAGAGAATGTTTGGTAAATGTGAAGATGTCAGGTATACCCAGTGCCAACCAGTGTTTCCTGCTTCCAGAGAGCTGGTTCTCCGTGACGCCAGAGAAGATTGCAGAACACATTGCAGAGAGATGCCAGAGTGACACCATCGTAGACGCCTTCTGCGGTGCCGGGGGGAACGCCATACAGTTTGCCTTCTTCTGTGAGAGGGGTATGTTACTCGTGGCTTCTTACCAGCACATTAGGTAGTGTTACATGACATGGCCTTGTTAGCCATTACCAACAATGTTTAAAAGTAGTGGTGGAAAAAACACATGAAGTCTTTAACATGTGTTTAGTACAAGTTTATATTTATAAAGAATCAGCACCCCAAACCTTGATCAGGAATATGGACTACTTCAGTCCCACAACATAAATGGACTGCCTTCTAAATTTACCAATTTTATTGCCCTTTTGAAAAGTCATAAGCCTTTTCCCAAACAGATGGGTAACTAATCTGTTCATATCATACCTAGAACGAATCAAAGGCCATACCAAAAAGTATAAGCCTATCATTTTTCCCTGTACACATTTTGCCTGTAAAATTTCTATGTACAATTTCAGAAATAGTACCCTGTACGTCCAATGTGTCTTTATGTTCCAGTAATCGCTGTTGATATAGACCCGGTGAAGTTGGAGCTAGCCCGCCACAATGCTGGGGTGTATGGTGTTTCAGACAGGATCGAGTTCATCCTGGGGGACTACCTCCTCGTGGCCCCCACCCTCAAGGCTGACGTGGTCTTCCTGTCCCCGCCCTGGGGAGGGCCAGATTACCTGGGGGCAGAGGTGTATGACCTCGAGACCATGATAGAACTCAAGACATATCCTTTCCAATGTTATTATTCATGTCTTCACACACTCTATGTTGGCTGTATGTACTGTTGATATGTGATACAAAACTTCCCCTTGAATATAAAACTTCTTTTGGATACGAAACTTGGTTTGGGAATGACTTTACGGGAGCCATTTTGATTTGCTCTAGGCCGGCAGTTTGTGACAACGCGTGCGAGTGCATGAAGTGTAATATATGTTTGCTGGTGAAGACAAGTGTGTATCAACATCCTGTCTTAACATGTACTGGTGTATCAGTATGGAGGGGACAGTGTCAGTTACGGGGATAATTTCCTTGCTAATTTTCAGTAGTTTGGGTTTTAAATTTATATTCATTCTCAAGATTTGGTATGATTTCGTTGTCGATCATCTCCAAGTTATTTTTAATTCACTGTGCACTGTAATATGATCTGTGTTACTATTTTCCTTAACTAGTCTACTTCCAGGATATTTGAAGTGACGAGGAAAATCACCGAGAACATAGCGTTTTTTGTGCCAAGAAATGCCAATGTTGAACAGGTAGGTCAAGTCTCCCCCTCGTCGCTTGGATTCACAGTAGTTCATGATTGTTGAGCTATACTTCTATAGTTTAGTTCTTTTGAGAATTTGTAGATATTTTGAACAAATCAGCTTGGAGATGTCAAAATGAATGTCAAAATATTTCACATTCCCCCTTTTTATCCAGAATTCTAATCCAGTTCATAGTGTGGCTGTATAGTTGCTAACTAGGACATAGAACTGTTGACCGTGTTCATGTTTATGGTCATAAAAACTATTAACCATTCCTTTGGTACAATAAAGAAAGGGCTGTTGGGTAGCCTAGTGGTTAATGCCATAGCTTGTCACGCCGAAGACCGGGGTTTGATTCCCGACATGGGTACAATGTGTGAAGCCCATTTCTGGTGTCCCCCGCTGTGATTTTGCTGGAATATTGCTAATAGCAGCGTAAAACCAAACTTACTCACTCACTACAATAAAGAGATATGTTACATTTATGTATGGACAGTAAAACCCTGTTTGTGACAAAACCATGATGTAAGTGATACTTTTAGGAATGTCAGATAAGGAGGACATTACTCCAGAAATAAATTGAAATGGATTCCCTGGCATTTGATTGGCTAACCAAGCAAAATTTAAAATTATAAAAGTAGGACACGCCAACTATCAGACTACTGTTTCCTGATTGGCTAATAATACTGAGGGCATGGCTTGTGTTGCTGACAATCTCATTAAAATCAGATCTTAGTTCTCACTATCGCTAAACAAAGATCTGAGGACGTCCCATTACGGGTCACGTCAGAACGACCTTTCATCCAACCAATCAGAGCGTCGCTTACCAGATTATGAAAGTGACAGTCGAAATGTGTTTTCTAATCATGCAACCACGAAATATTTAACACGGGGTATTCCGAACGACAGTTATGGGTTTTATGATTATATCCATTACAATCTAGGCCATCTATAAGCCATTCAAGAATGTTATTCTTATCAGTTTTAATTTTTTTTAACGGGAATATGTCAAAATATGTTTCGATGTGTAGTTGCCAATTTGAAACTAGTGTCGTTAAGCTCGAGAAAGCTGACTTCTGATTGGCTAATGTCGATTTCTTGTCAGTCATTTCATTGGTTAGTCAAAATTAGCGAAAGGTTGTTCTGACGTGACCCGTAATGGGATGTCCTCAGATCTTTGTGTAGCGGTAGCGAGAACTAATATCTGATTTTAATGAGATTGGTGTTGCTGAATAATGCCATGGATTTCCTTAAGTTGTCTTTTTTGTTATACTTAAATAAGCAGTCTGTGAAGTTATTATAGTTGACTAATCTATTTTATAAGAACTGACTTATGTTTATGCCTCCATGGTGCAAAATAATATTGAAGACAATTCTTAAATACCTGTGGTTTATTAACCTGGAAATGTTTAATTGCTATAATTTCACCATGAACAGTACATTTGCATGAGCAGAGTTTCACTGTGAGTTGACCCCCCGTTAAGATCTCGGGTTAGGATTGGTCTTCAGCAACCCATGCTTGTCATAAGCAGCGACTAATAGGATCGGTGATCAGGCTCGCTGACTTGGTTGATAGATGTCATCGTATCACAATTGCATTGATCGATGCTCGTGTCAATTGTCTGGTCCAGACGTGATTATTTACAGACCACCGTCTTATAGCTGGAATATTGCTGCATGCAGCATTAAACAACAAACAAACAAACAAACAAACAAACAAACCTCACTGAATTATGTGACTTCTATTCAACTGTCTTGATGACTTGTTCCAGCTGACGGCACTCGCAGGTCCGGGAAAGTGTGTCGAGATTGAACAAAACATCCTCAACACTAAGCTCAAGACCATCACTGCCTACTATGGGGAGCTCATTCTAGACGGAGAAGATTCATGACAGATGCTGACTGACCGACATGTGAAACTTTTGAAAAATCTACTTCTGACAATTAATATTTCCTAAAGTAATAGTCTCCATTGTGGTGGAGGGTGGTGGGGTAGCCTCGTGGTTGAAGTGCACAGTTGTAATGCTGGAGCCACTATATGTGAGGCCTATGATAGGTGATACTGGCATGGGTTTCTCTTTCCATGTTAGTTTGGTAATATTCAAGTCATGGTGGTGAGGTTACGACATTCATGACCATCCCTGCTTCACAGGGGGACATGTATATGAAAGGGACAGAGTCGTGACCTGAGGCGATTGTCACAGCTCATCGACTTCTCAAACAATCATGGGAGAATTCATTGTAGCTGTGATCATTCAGAGATTGAGATGTCACGACCACTGACCAGGACCATCAAACAGGACCATCAACCAGGAACATAGTCCAGGAACATCGTCCAGGAACATAGTCCAGGAACATCGTCCAGGAACATCGTCCAGGAACATCGTCCAGGAACATCGTCCAGGAACATCGTCCAGGATGAAAATGCAACACACAAATTAACAGCTACATGGAAAACATCAAGCAACCATATTTCAGAAAAATGCTTCCTTTTAAGCATACATAGTTGTTGGGATGAATTGAATATGAATTCTGATTTTGGAACTGGACTTTTATTTCACTATTCGAAATCATATTCCAAAGGCTGATGAAGTCATTCATTTTTATACTGAGGAATGGAGGCGCCCTTTCAGTCGCCCCAAGTCTGTGTCAAACGTTGCATCTCGTATGATCTTGGGGTCAATTCACAGATTCTCCCTCCTGGGCCCAGTTGCACAAAGCAATCTTAGCACAACGACTATTGTAAGCTTATGTTAAAGTATGGGAGTTACATTCATCTTAGCGCTAAGATTGCTGTGTGCAAGTGGGCCCCGAGTCCAGATGTAGAGCCTCTCAGGGCCTCAGATCTCCATGTGAATGGGATATCTCACTTATCTGGACCCATGTGTGTATTGGGTGGCTCAGCCCGGACCGCAAAACCCACACATGCATTGGCTGGGCCATACTGGGAAGAAAGTTGTGCTGTCTTTTACACAGTTTATTTAAAAACGGCCTCAAGAGCTACATGTGTATCGGATGGCTTGTATCATCCAGATCTCCGTGTGGTAGATTTTTACTGATTTTCTTATCTCATATTTCACACAGAATTGATGTACATTGTGTATAATTTTTATCACGTTTATACTTTTTCTAGCTTAATGGCAAAGAACCATCAAATTTTTATGGTCAACACACTTGATGAACATTCCACATGGTAATGTTGACCATGCAGGGGGTGGGGAAAAAAGAGTCGGATATCAAGTAACAGCAACACATAACTGTATGAATCATTTTATTATCATTAAATGTACATTATGTGTAGGATTTGTTCTGTCAATGTCTTGTACACATATAGCACCATGTATTTAACTGGTCTTAAACAGTACAGTGCTTGACCATGACATTTCCAGACATTGCACTCCTGCTTTGACTCTTGTCTAAAGTGCCTGCCTTCTGGCACAGAAACTCATGAGGCCAGTCAAATCTACGTTCTAATTCTTTGGACAGGGTGAAACCAAAAATATGTTTGACTGAAAATGCCCTTTTATCAGCACTTGTATTTCTAGATGTCTTTTTCTTATGAAATTAATCGCAATTCAACCTTCAAGACATTTTATTTATTTTATTTATTTTACCACCTGCCTTTGACATGGTTTGGCAAGTAGTAGACCAAGAAATTAAGTTTGGTCAGGTCAGAAAATACTAAAAAGTTGCATTGCAGGATAGAAAGTAGCCAGGACATTTTGCTAGCCTGCATAGTGATGATATAGGTGTTTCTTTAAGGTGATAGGCAACAAGCTCGCAGGGAATATTTTGACACCACACTGCAACTGGTAGACTACCGTTAGTTTCTATTACTGTTGCCAAGTTTAAAAAGAAATATAGCTGGAGAGAGGATAGGCTGATGTCATATTTTGAGAAATGATTAGGTCTTCCTGATTACTTCTCAGCGGACATATTCATACATCCATTACTGTGAGTGAGTTTGGTTTAACGCCGCTTTTAAAAGTATTCCAGTTATATCACGGCGTGTCAGCTTAATGTGTGAGGAAAGCCCGAAGTGATGCAGGTCTCAGACCCAGGAGCAGGGGTATGGTGCTGACAAACCTAGAAACATAATCGGGGCAAACCGGGATTCGATGCCACAATCATAGGTTTCTGGCGTGTCCAAGGGGCGCAACTCTGCACAGCTAATCGCGGTGACTTGGCCACCCGAGCCCCCCGTACATACATTACTGTGAAAGACCTGACATAACAACAGGAAGAACATCTTCTGGCAATGTCCTGACAGAGTTGACCCGCCAACCAGTAGTTTGAGACAGTTTTCACTTCTCTGACATGTCTTTCTTACAGATAACAGAGTCAAATTGTCAATGCCAGATAGACATACCACTAAGATCTGCTGGGAATTCAAAAGCCATCCAAGTTGTGAAAAATGTAGGTACCTGACGTGACGATGAACATGAGTGAGTGAGTGAGTTTGGTTTTACACCGCTTTTAGCAATATTCCAGCAATATCACGGCGGGGGACACCAGAAATGGGCTTCACACATTGTACCCATGTCGGGAATCGAACCCGGGTCCTCGGCGTGACGAGCGAACGCTGTAACCACTAGGCTACCCGACCGCCCCCCGATGAACATGAAGAATACACAGTCATACCCACATACACAGGGAAGCACTGGTTACAATTCAAGTTCCGGCAAATACTTCTCTCCCAACAACAATATGAAGGAGTAATTCCAAGACAAGTGTCTCAGTACTGTGCACACATTGTTCCCACCAGCTTTTTTCGCTTCACACCAAGGCCACACTTATGGTTTAAAGATACTCCTAGTGACGAAAAAAAAAAAAAAGGTAATGGTGTTTTTGTCTGAATTTTACTTAAGAACATGTGAAGGTTGGTCAAACTACATTTAATGTAAATTTACTGTATCTTTTTGATCAAATAAATCAACTGACCCACACAATAGACTGTTCATTGGGAAAAAAAATGTAACAAAATTATATCTTTACCTAAGCTTATTTGAAAAACACCAACAATGTGACCTTTTTTTTTCAATTCTATCCATTACCTATAAATGGCTTCTCACACAAAAATAACAGTTTAACACCAATATTTATGATGCAAGACCTCTGATACTGGATATTGAGGACAGATGCTTCTGAGATTAATTTATCCAGAACCAAGGGAGGTAACCAGTCACAGTCTGTAACATGATATGAATACAAAATATACTTGTTACATGGTAATGGCAACACAAGTTGAGCCAGTATAGACATGTTATAGTATACATGGATATACTGAAAATACACAAAATTGCATGCAAACTTTACCATAAACTTAAGACCTCTAGCAATATCCATGCAACAGCAACTAAACTTATTATTCATGCACCCTCTTAAATAATGACACACACTGCTTTCCTTTGATAATAGTCAAAGTAAACCATACAAGGCATCTAACAAACATTGATTTTTTTCTGAAATATAAGAATACATTAATGTTCAAGTTACAAAATTATTTTAGTTGCCCTCCAAATTGAAACTTTTTAGCAGATTAAACCTGAAGACATCAGATTTCAACTCAATCAGGGGACATAACTGTTAAAAGGTTCTCAACTTTTCTTTAAAAAGAGCAATGCCCATTTAACTCAGGTCTGCGGATTCAGGTAAAAAGCAAATAGAGAGAAAAACATTTTCTAAAATTAGAAACTCAAATTCAGGATATTCCATATATATAAACTAAATGTATTTGGCTGCTCCATTTAAGCATATGTTCTCACAGATTTTTTCATATTTCGACTGCACAAAACCCAGAAATGATTATTGAGTTATGTGACTTGTGCCTCATGGTGAGCTAACTACATGATTCTAAAATCATGAAATTTCGGAATGTTTTAATAGTAAGCAAGTGAAAGGTCACCGTTTGATTGGCATTGAAGAATTGGATGTAGATCCCTACACTTGGAGCTTGATGATAAGAACTTACATCAAAATGTCACTACATGCAATAAGCCAGAAGTTGTTATCTTATAAAGCTTTTCGTTTCCTTAAGTGAAAGGTCAGTTTACACTTGCTCAGTCCCAGATGCCTTTCCCCAACATGAGCCCAGTACCACTCACCGCTAGGCTACTACACATATCCCAAGACACACGAATACCATCCATCCACACGACTACACTGACAATTGCATACCTGTATATATGGAGGCACTGATGGAGGGGGAGGTGCGAGCATCAGTCAATATCGGATTTCACACCAATGTTATGTTCAGAAATACCAATAAAACTACTCCTTTGTTAACCAATCCTAACACTGGTTACCATGGTTACAGGAATATATTCCTTTATTAACCAATGCTAACACAGGAATATATTCCTTTATTAACCAATGCTAACACAGGAATGTATTCATTAATTAACCAATGCTTACATTGATAACAGAAATACATTCCCTTATTAACCAATGCTAACCAATGCTAACACTGATAACAGGAATACATTCCCTTATTAACCAATGGTAACACCGATAACAGGAATACATTCCCTTATTAACCAATGCTAACATTGATAACAGGAATACATTCCCTTATTAACCAATGCTAACACTGATAACAGGAATACATTCCCTTATTAACCAATGCTAACACTGATAACAGGAATACAATCCCTCATTAACCAATGGTAACACTGATAACAGGAATACATTCCCTTATTAACCAATGCTAACATTGATAACCAGGAATACAATCCCTTATTAACCAATGCTTACATTGATAACAGGAATACATTCCCTTATTAACCAATGCTAACACTGATAACAGGAATACATTCCCTTATTGACCAATGCTAACACTGATAACATGAATACAATCCCTTATTAACCAATGGTAACACTGATAACAGGAATACATTCCCTTATTAACCAATGCTAACATTGATAACCAGGAATACATTCCCTTATTAACCAATGCTTACATTGATAACAGGAATACATTCCCTTATTAACCAATGCTAACACTGATAACAGGAATACATTCCCTTATTAACCAATGCTAACACTGATAACAGGAATACATTCCCTTATTAACCAATGCTTACATTGATAACAGGAATACATTCCCTTATTAACCAATGGTAACACTGATAACAGGAATACATTCCCTTATTAACCAATGCTTACATTGATAACAGGAATACATTCCCTTATTAACCAATGGTAACACTGATAACAGGAATACATTCCCTTATTAACCAATGGTAACACTGATAACAGGAATACATTCCCTTATTAACCAATGCTAACACTGATGACAGGAATACATTCCCTTATTAACCAATGGTAACACTGATAACAGGAATACATTCCCTTATTAACCAATGCTAACATTGATAACCAGGAATACATTCCCTTATTAACCAATGCTAACACTGATAACAGGAATACATTCCCTTATTAACCAATGCTAACACTGATAACAGGAATACATTCCCTTATTAACCAATGCTAACACTGATAACAGGAATACATTCCCTTATTAACCAATGCTAACACTGATAACAAAACAAAAAACCTATGCTATGTTATGAATGAGCCAATAAATGTATTGGTTAGACTTTCATGAGTGTCTTACTTAGGAAGAATGACAGTTGAAAGGGTTGACATGATAAACAGTTAAAGTGATTTTACCAGTGCATTCATTCATTAAACACATTTTAAATGAGCGAAATGTTCTGTGCATACATTAAGGAATATACTATGCATTTTTATTGCACTTGATTGGGAACTGTCTCAAAAGATTTCTCATTTTCTAAATCTCACTAGTGAATCAGGACTCTGTGTTCATGAGGTTTTCCCGCTAATCATGCAAAATGTTGCCATTTGTACATTTCAGCAAAAATAATGCACACCAAACAAAAGTAACAACCTGACGTCATTAAAATCAGATCTTAGTTCTCGCTGCCACAAAACAAAGATCTGAGGACATCCCATTACGGGTCACGTCAGACAGACCTTTCGCGAACTCTGACCGACGATTGGAATTACTGACAAGAAGTCGACATCAAAACATATTTTGACAAATTCTCGCTTAAAAATTTGAAAAATTTGAAACCTGAACAAAAGAACATTCTCGAATGGCTAAAATATGGTCTAGATTGTATAGATTCAGTCTTTAAGCCCGTAACTATCGTTCGGAATACTCTGTTTTAAAGTTTTCGAGGCTGCATGATGAGAAATCACATTCCTACTGTCACTTTCATGATCTGGTAAGCAACGGTCTGATTGGTCGGATGAAAGGTCGTTCTGACATGGGATGTCCTCAGATCTTTGTTTAGCGGCAGCAAGAACTATGATCTGATTTTAATGAGATTGAGAACAAACATAATTCATGGATTATTTCCAAACTATCAAAAACACTTAATAACATGAATAAAAAACTGAAAACTTTTGAGACAGGTTCCGAGAATGAAAGACGTGTGTAACAGTCAAGTTGCCACTGTTAAGCACAGCTCATTTGGAAGTTAATCGTATGATGGTTGTGGAAGGACCACACAGATTCACACAGGGACTCGACATATCCACTACAATATCCACAGTCCCTATTCTTGCTTAATGTAACATCAACATTTCATCAACAGCTCCACTTTGGACTCAATTTGCTCAAACACATACCAATTCATAAGCATATCAAACAATACACTGAACCATTTCCTTGCCAGGCTGACCAGTGCAAATCCTGACTGTCACATCCACAGAACTGTTCGGATGTGATGCATGAAGTTCATTGATTAATCAACACAAATAAATAGATCATAAAATTATATACAACAAATGTATACAACAAATTATAATTTACACGTTGAAGATCCTGTCACAGCAAATACCATAACAACAAACAGTGGTATGAGTTACAATCTGTACCGTGAAATTTCTTTTAAAACGTGGAGGTAACCACGGTAACTTAATCAAATGTTTGTATTATAATCAGAATAATATTACAAGATTATGTCTTCCATGGAGTCTTAACATTACATATATGAGAAATTATGCATAATGTACCTATAAACTCAAAACTGGTTTATCTCGCATGTTACCATGGCTACTGTAAAATTGAATTGACTAATGTATCACCTGATAAAAGTGATAATAAAACTCAGTAAAACAGTTTAATTCTTCACCTGGAATGACTCAAAATAAGGACAAGGTTAGACACAGACATTAGTTTGTTAATTCAAGACTAGTGAAAATCTAGAGGGACTAGTTTTCTCCCCAAATCTAGTTATTTTAAGTAAACCACTAGTCCAAAATAAGCTGTGGCCTAATCGGATAATACAATGGTGTCTACCCCTTGAAGGTACATGTTTATGTATTATTTCAATAAATATGTGTTTTTTCACTGATAGTAACATATCTTCAGGTCAGTAATAATAATAAGACTTCTCGAAAGATCTACTGATCATGCTTGAATAGATTACTTAAGAAAGCATTCATAATCCTAACATTAGCTGTTCAGACCACTGTAAAATCATCCAATGAACATTGTGAATCTTCAACACCAACATCAAAGATGATATTGGTCCTTGAGTCACTTTCTCAGAATTTTCTTTTTCCCATTCTTCTTTCAGACTCCAAACTGGTCACAACACCACAGATTTGCACAGAGAGACGTTTCCAAGGTTACATTCCATTGCCCGGAGCAATTATTTTGGTTATGGTTGGGTGGCCAATGCTACCCCTTTTATAAGCCACAATATATAGTAGCATCAGTAACACACAGCATACCAATAACGGAAAGTTCCTCCACAGCCTACTAGCTTGCAGCAGCAGCAGTAACTATAGCAATATCTAGCTCTTTCTTCCATCATAGGCAGCATTGGTAACCATAGCAACTGGCTCTTCTTTCTTTCTACATTTGCATCCGCAGTAACCATAGCGATATCTAGACATTCTTCCTTACATCTGCAGCATCAGTAACCATAGTGATATCAAGCTATCTGTGCACTGTATTCAGCATCAGTTACCATGGAAATGGGTGCATATCCAAATCATTGATTTGTCTTCTGCATAGTCAGCATCAGTAACCATCACAATGACTTTGACCTCATATCATGATTGGTTACCATAGCTACAACTGACACTATATTTAGCATCAGTAATACTTGACCTGCTGAAAACCTCTCAGTACGGTAATTCCTGGGGCTGATGTCCTATTATAACACAGTGACTGAAATACATTGGCTCTTCTCTGCTCACAGGCCTTCCAGTTTGGAAGACAGTATCCTCCGCTGATAGGTCTGTGGTCATGCCGGACAGATGAGAAGAAGTCTATTGTGTGCCCCATCCTTGTCAACTGTATCCAGAGTCTGATAGCACAGTCTAGATGCTACTTGATTCCTGTTGGTGTCAATTTTGTGGATTTGTCATGTTTCTCTGGCTGCAGTCGAGGCTCTGGCAGCTTCAGCTCAAACCCTGATCCTGAAAAAGATAATTTATACAGTCAAGTCTCGTTAATCCGACACAAATGATGGGAACCGATTGAATTAGTGCTATTTAGACCTGTTAATACGACAGTCTAGCACTCCGACTCCGACACACCTAATTTGCATTGAATTACCAAAATCCCTCATTAATCAGTCTCGTTAATCGGACACAGTGATCAGCGTACTCCGTGGCCATCTGCCTGCGAGTACCCAGCCCGTGTTTTGATGCGAGACGAGTCGGCGAATAACTGCATATTACAACGGCTGCAGATTCAACAAGATTCCGCTAACAATGTAACATAACGATATAAATACTTCATTTTCCATTTTTATATTACGTTTTGGAATGGTTATCTATCGTGTAGCTGTCTGATTTTTTATCAGGAACGTAGATACTACTTAATTTTGTTTATCCGACATACTCGTTAATCCGACATAATCATATGCAACCAACCATGTCGGATTAATGGGACTTGACTGAAATTGACTACAACCATGATTACACACACACAGATTTGTAAATGACAAATTTTCATCCCTAAATTGGTTTTAGAATACAGAAAAAGTCAAGAAAACATTCTCCCAAAAGACACACTTTTAACATGATGAAGGTAAAATAATACTTTTTTATTCTTTGTTATTCTTAGATACAAACAATCTCAATAACAAACCTTTCTGGTCCAGATTCTTCAAATCAGTCAGTTCATGCTTAAGCCTCAACCGGAGAATATGCTGCATCAAGTCTTTCCTGAAACATATTCATCTTATTGATCATCCTCTTCATCACAGTGATGTTTTATACCATAGTCAGACAATATTTCAGTTATCAGCCATCAGCAACGACCCACATCATTGAGGTTCCGATGGTTCAGTCAGTCAACACTACAGTTGGTACTGGGTGTCAATTTGATTTAACATAGGCAAAGGGGTTTTGAGAAGCAAGGCACTGGGGACTGAAATTGTCACTAATTAATTCACCAGAATTAATTTTCATATGTAGGTCCAATTGAAGGGGTGCAGGGATGGGTGGGGGAGGGATGGAGGGGTACACCCCTACCCACTATAAATGTTTTGAAGCATGCTAAATATGTAAATGTATAAGATAATACATAACTAAACCCTTTTCCATGTTTTATGATGTTTTCAACAAAAACTCACTAAAAAATGAACCATCATAAAAGAAAATTGTATCCATGCTTGAGTATTCTGATGTGGTTACCATGGTTACTTAGTAGGTAAATATGTAAATGTATAAGATAATACATAACTAAACCCTTTTCCATGTTTTATGATGTTTTCAACAAAAACTCACTAAAAAATGAACCATCATAAAAGAAAATTGTATCCATGCTTGAGTATTCTGATGTGGTTACCATGGTTACTTAGTAGGTAAATATGTAAATGTATAAGATAATACATAACTAAACCCTTTTCCATGTTTTATGATGTTTTCAACAAAAACTCACTAAAAAATGAACCATCATAAAAGAAAATTGTATCCATGCTTGAGTATTCTGATGTGGTTACCATGGTTACTTAGTAGGTAAATATGTAAATGTATAAGATAATACATAACTAAACCCTTTTCCATGTTTTATGATGTTTTCAACAAAAACTCACTAAAAATGAACCATCATAAAAGAAAATTGTATCCATGCTTGAGTATTCTGATGTGGTTACCATGGTTACTTAGTAGGTAAATATGTAAATGTATAAGATAATACATAACTAAACCCTTTTCCATGTTTTATGATGTTTTCAACAAAAACTCACTAAAAAATGAACCATCATAAAAGAAAATTGTATCCATGCTTGAGTATTCTGATGTGGTTACCATGGTTACTTAGTAGGTAAATATGTAAATGTATAAGATAATACATAACTAAACCCTTTTCCATGTTTTATGATGTTTTCAACAAAAACTCACTAAAAATGAACCATCATAAAAGAAAATTGTATCCATGCTTGAGTATTCTGATGTGGTTACCATGGTTACTTAGTAGGTAAATATGTAAATGTATAAGATAATACATAACTAAACCCTTTTCCATGTTTTATGATGTTTTCAACAAAAACTCACTAAAAATGAACCATCATAAAAGAAAATTGTATCCATGCTTGAGTATTCTGATGTGGTTACTTAGTAGGTGCCCAAGTACAAACCTGTGGTCATTACTCGTAATTCCGATCTTCTCTAGTTTTATCTCATTCATCCTGATCAGTGTCCTCCCTGCAAGACAAGACAGAACATGAAGATGTCACATACCAAGCCACATGAGTGTACAATGTACCGTATTCGACTTAATTAGCGTCCCGTTCTAATAAGCGATAGATACTATGATTGTGGGTTTTTTTCTGAGAAAAAATATTTGAAATCTTGATTAAGATTGTGGTTATTTGTTTGGTTTTTTAATTTTCAGAATTCGTCTCTAATTTGGAGGTTCCATTTCAGACATTGATATACTCTTCCAAAAAAAAGGGTGGTGATCATGAACTATAAATTTTAATACTAAGTACCGTTTTTAGACGTAATAAGGGCCCTGCTCTTATAAGCGCCCACAGCGATATTTGCTCATATATTGGCTAGTGAACAATCCCAACAATTAGCACCAATTCCGACTGATCAATGTACACAAGACTGAGAGCACCCTGGATGCTTATTATGTCAAATATGATAGTACTTGACATGAAAATTCACGACTATTGATTAAATACAGTTACAAGGTCACAGTGCCACGCCATTTGTTGTTGAGTCAAATTCTGGGTGAAATGAAATAATTATCATAATCATGCTAGACAATTGTGTGAATTACCTCCCCTTGACCACAGAACTTTTCTTTTGTATTTCAATAAAGAACTGAGATTGTACTTCAACAGGTTCAATTAAGAACATGAGATGTCTTACTCAAATACGATACCTCACATCAGGATCATATCGAAGTAAAAGATTGGATTTGTGTGGTACTGGAACTCAATCCACACTAATCAATGATAATTGAAGAAAAGACCATAATAATGATGATGATGATGATGATAATAATAATAATGTATTTTTTAGAGGGAGTATGGTTTTACAACGCTTTAAGCAATATTCCAGCAATATCACAGTGGGGGCACCAGAAATAGGGGGACTGGAACCTCATCCTTCAGCATGACGAGCAAAATGCTCTAACCACTAGACTACCTGACAGCCGAGTAATTTTAGAAAATAAATTGGAGTCTGAAGGTTGGTGCATGCATCAATACCCATCCAATCTCACCTGTCACGTCATGCTCACTGAAGAGTTCCCCATACAGATCAAAACACTGCCCTCCATGTTTCCGCAGCCACTTGTTGACATCGGCACTGGACCAGAAATACAGGGGCTTGGCCTTCCCCTTCACCACCTTCTTGCCCCCCGTCCCATTGGACTCCTTCAGCTTCATCTGCAACATGCAACAACAGCAACTACAGTGGTTTAGTTGACCATGTTTACCTGCTGTTAATTGTTAGACTTTCATTTGTCATGTTTGAGACAGAACATGTTTTTGTCAGTGTTTCAAGACATGAGCGGTAGAAACTAACATTTTTATAATTATAGCATATAGCAAATCCCTTAAAAGTGGTAAATTTCTACAAGTCCTTAACTGTTGGGCAGTATGGCAAGGACTACAGGACTAGTGCCAATTTCTAATGCTGAGACATGAACATAACAAGGAGCCAAATGTATAAAGTCTGGTCAATCAAGCTCATAATTTGTATTTCATGGATTCATGCATTGTCCTCACTACTAATATTACACACTGAGGGTGCGAGGTATTACCGGTAAATTGAGGTTCATTATTTCCACAATACATATCCGAATATCATTTTTTAATGCTCAGTATTTCGGCTGATTCAAAGAGTATTTTTTATCATGTTTTTAACGTAATACATTTACCACATACATGGAGCGTGCATCCGGAACATACATACATGCATATATAAACATTGTGTTGTACCAGTATCTTGTTTTGTTCCATTTATGAACTTCAATTCATACTTTCAAATGTCTTCTAAATTCCAAATTTATACAGTATATCGTGATACCAATCATAATACGGCCAAATGCATAGTAAAATATTGCGATACACTTTAACATTGTTTAAACTTTCAATACCCATCCCTACTAGACACATGCTAGAAAGTACAACAATCAAAATTGCAATCATTTAATTGCAACATAACATAAACAAGTTAAAATCTAAGTCAAAGTGAATTCCATAGAGTATGACCAAAATGGTATATAACCTTGTTAGCCGAGTCAGGAACCTCCATTGAACCACCTGGAGATCTCTCAGGAGGTTTTATATGGTCGTCCTTTACATCAGTTTCCATCTTGCTGACCAATCTGAAAAAAAAACTGAATCTAGACCATCTGCTGAAATACATATACAATCACAGTGTGAGTTAATTCCTTATCAGAACTTAAGTGTGTAAGAAAGGTTTTGCACCATAAAACATGGTGAGGTACTAGAACCTACACAGAACAACTACAACAAAAACCTATGGGCCTGGATCAAACAAACAATATGTCAATTGTGATTACCATTAGCCTGGATCTGATACCATTACATCAAATGGAGCTCAGTAAGCTTCAACACACTTCCTCTTGTATGCCATTACCCGATCAATTAATGCTTTGTAGTTGTTACAAATGTCCAATTGGTTAACTGTCAGCGAACACATTCATAGCATGTTTTCAAGAATTTTCAGTCAGCTCCTTAAAAAATATTTGTGTTCAACTCAGTGATTTATCCAGACCCGCACGGAGCCAGATACTTGGTCCCAAGTCTGCAACAAATGTCAGTAAACATTTCCAATTTGGAAACTTAAGTTTCCCAACTCAACTCATCATGCTCATAATATTTGACTAGTGTTAGGCTTTGTTATGGTGACTTGTACATTACCATGATTACTGACAACAGGACCTGTAAAGGCATAATGGCATTTTGCTTAGTTTAATGTTATTGCATTGAATGCGGCATTAGCAGTGTTAACACACCACTGAGTTTCAGAAATATGAATCTGGACTGAATCTAATTTTTTTATTCATGAGACCCACCAACCCCACCCTATAATAAATGACCAGTCCCTAAACATAGGCTACATGTTATATAGATCTAATGTTCACTGGGACTAATGTAAAAAATAAACACGAACATGAAATATAGCTATTTTTCGAAAAATAAAAAAAAATATCTCACCATGCCTCGCACCTATGAAATGCTTATCGCCATATCGCAAACATATCTCCCTAACAGCTGATGCACGAAGTACCCCGAGATATTCCGAGTGTAGTTCCTGGCAAACGATCATCAGGAAAATTCTAAACCGTTCTACTGGCATTTGAGACCATTCCGCTAATGCAACTATTTAGCAAACATGGAAAAGTGACTCATTACTCCATTGACAAGTAATTGCAAAGTATTTATGCTTCATCGCAATATTTACCCATGAAACTTTTAAATCATCCGAATCGTCAACCTGACTGTATGTTTCCGTTAACTCATCCTAAGGTAGCCATTGCTACCAACGCCCTCCAGTGGTAACAGGTGCGCGAAGGGGAGTAACTCTAATATTTCTCCATTCATAGCTTCTTTAAGGTTTACATGCATCTTATTCATGCGCACATGGACACATATACGTGTTCGACTCTCTTAAAGCTAAATTCCACAAAAGGATTTCTATCAGTTTACCACACGAAACAATGATCTTTTTGTTATCCCATTTAAAGACTTACTCCTACGTCATGTAGTGCTTCTATCTTTAAAAAAACTAAAATCTATCACCTCTTTTCCACAAAAAGGTTCTTATGCCTAAATTAAACACCCTTTGATGTTACAAAACCGCTTGAAATATTCTTTTCTAATTATTCAGAGTACATCTTCAATATTTCAGTAATATATAATGTGTTAAAACTAGTTTTTCTAATGCAAAGAGCAAGAAAGTTTACAGTTACTTGTAGAAAAAATAATAAATACATTTAATTATATTCACAAGCGTCACATCGACGTGGCTATCCTAACTATGGTTGAGTAGAGAAGACATTATGCGCAGGGATGGTTATATTATATCTAATAATACATGTAGCTGTAGAAATATTATAATACATGGCTTTCTTGTTTCAATGTATGTGTTGTGAAGTTATGAAAACCCATGAGTACCTTCTCTCTCCCAAATGATGTTTCAGAAATTACTTCACGAAATGATAGATACTACGACTGCGTAAGGTTTTTTTCTAAGAAAAAATATTTGAAATCTTGATTAAGATTGTGGTTATTTGTTTTGTTTTTCAATTTTCAGAATTCGTCTCTAATTTGGAGGTTCCATTTCAGACATTAATATACTCTTAAAAAAAGGGTAGGGATCATGAACTATAAATTTTAATACCAAGTACCGTATTCGACGTAATAAGGGCCCTGCTCTTATAAGCGCCCACGGCGATATTTACTAATACATGTATATTGGCTAGTGAACAATCCCAAATAGCACCCCTTCCGATTGATCAATGCACACAAGACTTATTTATTCGCGTATAATACGCAATCGTGTGTTATATACACCCTTAATTATGGGCAATTAAATTCTAGAAAAATATATCTGTTGTATATAAACATTTAAGGCTATCAGCACAGACAACGAAATTTACGATCTTTCAACTCTGTTTTTTTTTCTCACCCAAATAATATTCTAATAAGAGCCCACTATTTCTAATTTTGAGAGCGCCCTGGGTGCTTATTACGTCGAATACGGTATTCGAACAAACGACAAACACCCAATCGAAGAACTTTTATGTCTGTTAAAGTTAACACCAAAACACACCCGATAGTTTGAACGTGCAACACACTTGCGTTGAGCGTCATTCCTGATTTGGATACTTTCAGGGAAGACCGATTAATCTCTGTGGACCATTCTTTCTGTCAATGTTATTTTTTCTGCTTATTATACAGTGGTTTACTTGGTTTCATTCCATGTGTGTGTATGAACTAGCGATGTGGCGTCTGCAACGCGCGGAACGCCTACGGACTAACGACATTCTGGAAACTGGCAGGTCAGCGTGCAGTGGCCAATACGTTCAATGTTCACAGTCCGTGACTAGCAGACTTTGGAACAGGTACCAACAAACCCACAATGTTGACGATCGAGCATGTAGAACCCACATTTAGTATATACATAGAGGAACGTACAATGCAGTATATGCAAAATCAGTGAAGTATTGATCTATGGAGGAACGTGAATGTAGCATATGCACAATCTGTGAAGTATTGGTCCAGGGAGGAACGTGAATGTAGTATATGCAAAATCAGTGAAGTATTGATCTATGGAGGAACGTGAATGTAGTATATGCAAAATCTGTGAAGTATTGATCTATGGAGGAACGTGAATGTAGTATATGCAAAATCAGTGAAGTATTGATCCATGGAGGAACGTACAATGTAGTATATGCACAATCTGTGAAGTATTGATCCATGGAGGAACTTGAATGTAGTATATGCACAATCTGTGAAGTATTGATCCATGGAGGAACGTGAATGTAGTATATGCACAATCTGTGAAGTATTGGTCCATGGAGGAACGTACAATGTAGTACATGCACAATCTGTGATGTATTGATCCATGGAGGAACGTGAATGTAGTATATGCACAATCTGTGATGTATTGGTCCGTGGAGGAACGTGAATGTAGTATATGCACAATCTGTGAAGTATTGATCCAGGGAGGAACGTACAATGTAGTATATGCACAACCTGTGAAGTATTGATCCATGGAGGAACGTGAATGTAGTATATGCACAATCTGTGAAGTATTGATCCAGGGAGGAACGTACAATGTAGTACATGCACAATCTGTGAAGTATTGATCCAGGGAGGAACGTGAATGTAGTACATGCACAATCTGTGAAGTATTGATCCAGGGAGGAACGTACAATGTAGTATATGCACAATCTGTGAAGTATTGATCCAGGGAGGAACGTAAATGTAGTATATGCACAATCTGTGATGTATTGATCCATGGAGGAACGTGAATGTAGTATGTGCACAATCTGTGATGTATTGGTCCGTGGAGGAACGTGAATGTAGTATATGCACAATCTGTGATGTATTGGTCCGTGGAGGAACGTGAATGTAGTATATGCACAACATGTGAAGTATTTATCCATGGAGGAACGTGAATGTAGTATATGCACAACATGTGAAGTATTGATCCAGGGAGGAACGTGAATGTAGTATATGCACAACATGTGAAGTATTGATCCATGGAGGAACGTACAATGTAGTATATGCACAACCTGTGAAGTATTGATCCATGGAGGAACGTGAATGTAGTACATGCACAATCTGTGAAGTATTGATCCAGGGAGGAACGTAAATGTAGTATATGCACAACCTGTGAAGTATTGATCCAGGGAGGAACGTACAATGTAGTACATGCACAATCTGTGAAGTATTGATCCAGGGAGGAACGTACAATGTAGTATATGCACAACCTGTGAAGTATTGATCCATGGAGGAACGTGAATGTAGTACATGCACAATCTGTGATGTATTGATCCATGGAGGAACGTGAATGTAGTATATGCACAACATGTGAAGTATTGGTCCAGGGAGGAACGTACAATGTAGCATATGCACAATCTGTGAAGTATTGGTCCAGGGAGGAACGTAAATGTAGTATATGCACAATCTGTGAAGTATTGATCCATGGAGGAACGTGAATGTAGTATATGCACAATCTGTGAAGTATTGATCCATGGAGGAACGTGAATGTAGTATATGCACAATCTGTGAAGTATTGATCCATGGAGGAACGTGAATGTAGTATATGCACAATCTGTGAAGTATTGATCCAGGGAGGAACGTGAATGTAGTATATGCACAACCTGTGAAGTATTGATCCATGGAGGAACGTGAATGTAGTATATGCACAACCTGTGAAGTATTGATCCATGGAGGAACGTGAATGTAGTATATGCACAATCTGTGAAGTATTTATCCAGGGAGGAACGTGAATGTAGTACATGCACAATCGGTGAAGTATTGGTCCAGGGAGGAACGTGAATGTAGTATATGCAAAATCAGTGAAGTATTGATCTATGGAGGAACGTGAATGTAGTATATGCACAATCTGTGAAGTATTGATCCATGGAGGAACGTGAATGTAGTATATGCACAACATGTGAAGTATTGATCCAGGGAGGAACGTACAATGTAGTATATGCACAATCTGTGAAGTATTGATCCATGGAGGAACGTGAATGTAGTATATGCACAATCTGTGAAGTATTGGTCCGTGGAGGAACGTGAATGTAGTATATGCACAACCTGTGAAGTATTGATCCATGGTGGAAAGCACCTCACCTAAAGAACGCGAGAATAAAATCCCCTCCTGAAAAAAATTAAACGCCTGTCTAGAATTAACACCAGGTCCCGGGAAATGAATAAACACCTGTCATTTATTCAAAGATTTACGGTATTTATTACATGACCATGAACTAAACAGATAGCACGACCGACAGGGCTGATTATATTCGTATAGGTTGAGCAATGTCAAATAGTATAACGAAAGTTCAGAAGGCACGCTGAGATCTGAATTGAAAATGAATGGTAAATTCCTACACGACAGGTCTACATGTGATCTTTTCTGCTTCCGCCCCCACCGGGGAACAGGACAGGTCGAAGTAGCTCCTGTTTGTGTTTGTGAGTGAGTGAGTAAGTTAGTGAGTGAGTATGGGTTTACGCCGTTTTTATCAATATTCCAGCAATATCACGGCGGGGGACACCAGAAATGGGCTTCACACATTGTACCCATGTCGGGAATCGAACCCAGGTATTCGGCGTGACGAGCGAACGCTTTAACCACTTGGCTACCCGACCACCCTTTTCAGAGTGAGATAGGTAAAAAAATAAGAAATAAATATAACATTTCGTCCTTCTATGACACTTATAGGTTGCCATTTTCACGGCGCCACTCATGAAAATATCCAAATTGTCAGGCCAGGTTGATATTATCCAACTTGACAAGAAAAGCCAAATATCCTCAAAATACTCACTGTATAAATGTTCACCGCTCCGCCTTTCTTTAGGTTTATATAACCAGACAAGTCGACACAGTTATGTCAGCTCTGTCGCCTCAAGGGACACAACAGAGAAATGACTGATAAACAGCAATTTGATATCTTATCGATAAAACATCACAGGGACCTTGTCCTGTGCGTCTCTTCAATTCATGTTAACCCTGTTTGTACACGCTAACCCGAATAGCATTGCAGAATACTTCCCGTTCACCTTTGTTCAATTTTGCATCAATCAGTAAAATGTTTCCGTAGTTTTCAAGGGGAGTGTGTACTTAGATTCAAACACTATCACAGTTCAGTCCGCTTCACTGTGTGACAAACCGAAAATAACGGGACTCTCTTTCGGTTTGTTTGTTTGTTTGTTTGTTTGTTTGTTTGTTGTTGCTGCTGTAGTTTAACGCCGCACGCAGTAATATTCAAGCTTTATGAAAGTAGTGTGTTAATGAGCAATTCTGGACCAGACATTCCAGTGATTGACATCATGAGCATCGATCTACGCAATTGGGATACGATGACAAGCATCAAATAAGTCAGCGAGCCTGATCCCGTTAGAGAAGCATGGGTTGCTGAAGACTTATTCTAACCCTGATCTTCACGGGTCTCCTCTCCTTGGAATGATTATTATTACATATATTCAGAAGAAATACAAATTATACGATTGATATTGATTGTTTCGTTGCTGAATAAAACATGACGTTAAATCGGTGCCATGAACACAGTTTTACTTAATTTATTAATTATGTTTTAACCTACCAGATCGAAATTCGTTTAGTTATGCGTATGCTTAAAAACCTCCTTAAATCTTAAATGCATTGTCTACAATTCTAGGCAGCCCGAACGAATCTTGCTTATTAGCTTTATTATTCAAGTTTCCAAAGTTTAGATTTAATAATAATAGTCCATTTGTGTATTCACTGTTTACATGCCAGACATGCTCAGAGCGCACCAGAGTTGTGTCCCTTAGTCGTGTACTGATCCACTGGTCGCGGGTTTGAATTGCAGAATTACACCAGTTAAGATCTTTAGGTGTTTTGTTGTAGGATAATAGGATTGTTTATATTGCGCATATTTCCACACCACTCAGGGGCATGCTCAAAGCGCTATTATTACACCGGCCACTGAATCAGTGAACACTCAAGAATAATTCTCAGCTCCCTGGGGAGTATACAAACCAAGCTGCCTGTTAGGCGCTAGAAGGTTAACAACCTCTCTTCCTACCGGGTACCCATTCACTGGTGAACATAGTCACTTTCCCAAGGAGACGCCTACCCGTGAAGGTCCGGGTTAGAATAGGTCTTCAGCAACCCATACTTGCCGTAAAAGGCAACTATGCTTGTCGTAAGAGGCGACTAACGGGATCGGGTGGTCAGGCTCGCTGACTTGGTTCATGCATGTCATCGTATCCCAATTGCGCGGATCGATGCTCATGATATTAATCACTGGATTATCTGGTCCAGACTCGATTATTTACAGACCGCCGTCATATAGCTGGAACATTGCTGAGTGCGGCGTTCGACAACAAACCAACCAACCGACCGACCCACGGGATGCCGAAGCAGAATAGATCACGTGTAGACCTATCGTATAGGAATTTACCATAACAGAAATCAGGTCACTATGGCTTCGCAGAATGGATAGCACACGGATGGGTGGTTGCCAGGGAACGCGTATACGCGTGTATTAGTTGCTCCTTGAGCCACAATGTCGCCCACTGGGTTGTGAGTGTCAGGCTGGTCGCAAAGTCAAATTTAAATATTTTTATTTCATTTAAGGCCCCCATACATAACAGTTACATCTGAGTAGTTTTACATCTTGGAGACCCGTGAAGAGGCGACAATGCTTATCGTAAGAGGCGACAGACGGGATCGGGCGGTCAGGCTCGCTGACTTGGTTGGTGCATGTCATCGTATCCCAATTGCGTGGACCGATGCTCATGATGCAAATTACTGGATTATCTTGTCCAGACTCGATTATTTACAGACCGCCGTCATATAGCTGGAATATTTCTGAGTGCGACATTAAACAGCAAACAAAAACAAACATAGTTGGATATATTTGAATGTTTAACAATTCGTCTCTAAGAGAAATTGCATTTTTAACATATGTAGCCAGTTTTAATGTGACAGCATCATATAATGAAGAGAGAAGAGAAATACAAGCAGGTACAAGATAATTTGACAGATAGCGTGTGTGTATGAACTTTTAGCAGACATTACAAAATCGTGACTATTCTCTCGTCCAGTGAGTGAGTGAGTGAGTACGAATCACGGATTCGAACCCACGATCAGCGGATCCTGTCACAACTAAGGGGCACTACTCCAGATCAATGCAGCGTCTTGGACCATTGGGCCACCCGTGCCCTCACTTCTTCTTTTGACATAATGTTTTATTAAGTCAACACTTACAATGTCAATATGGAAATCTATCCGCAGATTATAGAACCTATGGTCTAGTCCAGTAAATCTATGCTGACTCAACGATTATTTGATCAAACCAGCATCCGTTGGGATTAAGCTACAAGACAAGACTACCCATTTTTGTCAATCATGTATATTCACTATAGACCAACCGTATATAACCCACGTGTACATATTCCAACAAAACAAAGCTGAAAATGTTTACGGATTCGATATATCACGCCCATAGTGTTCTCCACAGTATTGTTGTTGATGAAAACAAATAAGAAATCAATAGATTTGTCCAGAAATAGACACTAGGCCCAGAGACAAAGCCATAGAATATGTGGATCAATAGCGACAGGCCGGAATAGGCCGTTTATCACATTTTTTAACCTTGGAAAGGCGTCTAGGTATCTGACAACGAAATCGGTTAATTGACTCAGATATGTTGATCGATTTCCTTGGTTATTCAAATCGGCATCAGAATAATGTTTGCAAGTATAATTAATTACATTTACGTAGCATGAAATGACGGTTATAAGAATTGAATCTATACGCGTAACCTGATACGGTATTCCTTTCTTGCTTGAGGACCGCCTCCGTGGTCTAGTGGTAGAGCGTCCGCCCGGAGAGCGGAAGATTCGAGGTTCGATCCCCGGCCGTGTCATACCAAAAGACGTTTAAAGATGGTACTTGTTGTTACCCTGTCTGGCGTTCAGCATTAAGGGACTAAAACAAGGACTGGTCGGCTCGGAGTCTGTATACTGTGCCCGAGTGGGGTATTCATGTTAAACTGCAGCATGGTATCTCAGTGGGCTAGCACTATAAATCGGCATCCTTCCGGACTAGTACAAGCAGCCACACAGACACACACACACACACACACATGCACGTCGCTATATAAGTGCAATAATCATGGACGCGACGTTAAACCCCATATCACCTCACCCCTGGCTTGAGTGGCGATATGACTACTGTGTCAGTCAGTCAGAAAGTCAGTTAATGAGAGTGAGTGTGTTAGTGAGAGTGAGTGAGTCAATCAGTCAGTTAGTGAGAGTGAGTGAGTGTGGGTGAGTTAAAATTTTACATCGCATCGGCAATATTGCAGCCATATCGCGATGAGAACAAGGTAGTTTCTACAATTAAAGACCTGTCGACAAAGGACAGTAAAACAGTAAGGTAAATATCATCGTTTAGATATAAAACAAACCTAAGCAATAACAAAAAAAAGAATTTTTAAGCAGATTATTTCCTATAAATTAAAACCAGGCTATAGACCACTAGCAACCAAAGCTAGACCACCTAACTGGGGATCATGGGGACTTACAGGGCTTTTGCTTCCTGCATGATTCCCGGCAGGATTTATGCCATCACTTTGGTCTCAGTGATCTGAAGGAGAAGCAGGGTCATACTATTTTTCAATGCATACTTTTAAAACATCTTATTAGGGGAACAAATATTTTTATGCATTTTATCTTTTCCAGTATTTTTAAAAAAAATAATCCTATAGATAAATCAAACGGTCAAACGATGGGGATTGTTTGTTTGAAGTTTGTCGAACTAGAATGTACTTTAATTTGGACATATATGTGTTAACAGATATCATAGGAGCGTCCTCATTTTATTACTTCTCATTTAAATCCTATCCAAAATATCTGATATTCGTTCACGTGTTACAGAATTAACAACGTATGTATTACACCGCTTTCGCTTTCTGTTTGATAGTTGAATATAGATTTTTACAGGGAAAACCTCTCTCCCAGGAAATACCTATTTGATTTTTAGGGTAGAAAATCACGTCACTTTAAGACTGTATCACGAAAAGAGATTAGAATGGTGACCAGTGTGTTCTGGTACTCAGTTGGAGATTTGGACAGATGAAATCGATTGACTTCGAAGATTGATTCTTCTTGATTGTTTGTTATTTGACGCGGCAGTTGGCAACATTACAAGCCTGTGGTTGACATTAGGAGCAACGTGACAAGTCTGTACGATAACACGTAATTTAGCCGCTCCAATCTAGTCGCCCTTTTATAACAAGTTATAGTGTGCTCGGGGCCTATTCAGTTGCCGTAAACATGGTCTCAACGGGGCATATATATATAGACGGTATATAGAGTATAAATAACCGCTATAACGTGAGTTGGGTATAAGACAGATAATGTTGTTGTACACCCATATGCGGACTTCGTGACACACAGAATTCGGCCTAACCGAGACCGAGACAGATAATATCGATTAAAAAAGATTTAGGGATGGCATTCGACTAACATCTAGCTATAGTCTCTGAAATGAACATCCCGTACAGAAAAAACAGTTTTTCAGTTATCTTATTAAAAATAAAATAAAAAGGAGCCCAGTGACTCTTCATTTTCAGATACTGCAGTGATCTAGACTTGCCAAACATTATAGACTTGCATGGGCTGTATTTGATATATATTTGTATCAGGGTCTGTAAGACAGAACATAACAACTACTAGTATTCCATACTATCAAAAAAAAGAGAAAACAGCTGATCGTGGACAATATTTCGATGAGTGATCACCTGGTATCACCCGTGCTGGTGTGCTATTAAATATATACCATGGTGACGTGTTTTTCACACCACTGATATCGAACCTCATTTTTGCAGCCAATTATTTAATGGCAGGCCGGCTCAATTAGACTTTATTCATTTCTAAAATTCGCGAAGAAGTTTTATGTAAATGAGCTATAAATATAATAAAAAGTAAAATAAATCTCGATTTGACAAAATCTGTAAATCTCAAACGTGTCCCGCGATAAGGAGGTGAAAGAACGGATTAATCACCCACCATTCTTCACACCAGGTATATGACCTGGGTGTTATAACGAACATTCGTGATATCCCAACTCGTAACATCAGGACTAAAAGTTGTGTATAAAACGGCAACAACGATGCCGTGTAATAGCGTAAATATTTTGTCATGCACAATACCCGTAGCCTATGTCAACATTATATTACGTACCTTGATCGTGTCTCATGCAGTGACAGCGATGCAGTAAACACTTTTAACAAACGCTACAGCAAAACAGTGAGTGCATTTCCTCGTGGCTGAGTTGGTATTGAAAGTGAGTTATTTATTACCAACACTGACTGATAAACAGGCCCCACCCAGGAGGGACAACGTTGATATCCGTTTTACTTCTCGCGTTGTGTCACTGCGACTGTGGGCGCTTGTTAACACCCTATTCACGATTTCACATTTATAAAAGCAGAACAGGGTAGACGTGATGATAAAATATTGAGATTATCTCGCCGGATGAAAATCATATTTTCCTCATTGTATGGTTACGGCGGTGATAATGTTTATCGTGATTACAGAGAAATTGATTTATCATCATCCCTTTCATATATCTGTATAAAATGGTGTCTTGTTACAGCACAATAAATATGGTCATTGTTTAACACCATATCCTACATGCGTATGCCGACTGTGGTATATTATTAAGGAAGTGAATTGTATTTAACGCGGATGTGAACAATATTCTATTATATAACGGCGTGTAAGCTTGATGTGGGAGGAAAGCCCACAATGGATACAGGTCTCAGACGTTTACCACTTTGGTGAAACCCACGAACACGGGTACGGTGCTGACAAACCTTGAAACATACTCAGGGCGAACCGGATTCGAACACGATATTAGGTTTCTGGCGCACCTAAGGGAGGCAACTCAGCACAGCCAATTCTGGCCACCCGTTCCCCAGATATATCATGAAATTACATGAGGTGTTTCATACTATTGTACACTGGGGAACAGAATAAAAGCATATGACGTGTATGACATGTTTATACACTGAGGTACGTCATAAATTGTGTATAAAACGTTTGTTCAATGGGGTACTAGTACTCATTATACGACATGACGTGTAAAACACTGTTATATAAAACCTGAGGTTACGCAAAACCTGACGCCAATGGCCTATCTTTAAAAGTATAACAAAATAACAACAGAGACCTAAATAATAAGTACTGTACCCCCCTCCCCCCCCCCCCCCCCCCCCCCCCCCCCGCGGTGGAAATAGTTTTCTGTGGTTTCATTTTAGTTTTTGACATTTTCGTTTTGGTTTTTGACATTTTCGTTTTGGTTTTTGACATTTCCATTTTAGTTTTTGACATTTTCGCTTCACATTTCAGCGATTCAATAGCTACTGAAAGTACATTTTCCATGTTTTCGGTTGTTTTTATACATGATTTATTACATATTTGTATAATAAATTGTGTTAATTTGCTAAAGGTTACGATAAAAGTAAGTGAAACATCAAAATATGGAAAAACAGACTCCATGTCCCTTATGGGCCACCGTACCCGACAGACGTTTGACCCCAAACCAATATGGTTATTTATACTGCTAAAAAAAGGTTAAGGACCACTCGGTTGTTTTATATTTGTATTGACACTCAATAACAGATTATGTTTAGTAATATAAAATAATGGAGTGTTCCTTAACTTTGTTTTAGTAGTATATATCCAAGGGGTGGAGAGCTCCTTCAATAAGAATCAGCAGCAAGGCGCTCGAGAGTTCATTCAATACGTCGATTGACGACTCTCTAACACAACTGCCTCGGTTGGCGGACTCCCTACAACGCTAGACCAAGTCACATCTCTGCTGTGTATGTATTTTATCTGCCGATAAAAGAATAATACAAACACAATTTGCAATTCGTCTGTCCGTATTCAACAAATATCAAAATGCTATCAACGCGGAACTTATAATAGCAAGTACATTGAAGCATCTTGTTAATATTGCAGATAAAAATATTTATCAAAAATACAATACACTTTGCCTACCTTTGTTGAGTTTTCATATGATATAACTAAGTGTGAACAAAGCCGTCGTCACGCCACTGCTGTTATAGCTCATATACAAACACGTACAATGGTAGTATATACCTAGTGCCAGGCTTAAAGGTAGTTATGTCTAGATCAAATATACTACTCAAAAGAAGTTAAGGACCACCCGGTTGTTTCATATTTCTATAGTTAATATGTCAAGAATTGACTTCTTTTGAGCAGTATATGCGCTGACTCGAAGTATTAACCCCCTTAAAGCTCGTTCCGCATGCAAACTCAAGTAGGGGAAAGGCTCTTGAATAGACGCACACTGTAATTTGCATTGATGATCGTAATCATCTTTCCGGAACGTGAAACCAATACTGTGTGGTAGAAATAATCATATTTTTGCATTTGCTAAATCAAAACATAAAGCGAATCCAGTAGGGAACTAGGAACCTATTAAGTTGTGAACATTACAAAACCACTCGTTTGTTTCACATTAAGGACATTATTTACAAAAACAATTCAAACATATTTGAGTCCTGGATATTTAAATGGGCTACAGCTCTGCACATGATTGGTACATTCACACTCTGCCCATATAGCACCAGACATTGTTTGTGTTAGATCACATTGACCGAGCCGCGCGAGGACTGTTCAGATTACAAGCCTAGAGTTCTAATATACCGTAAACATTCTACATAGACTCGGCGATTTACTGTTTATATTTATATATATATATATATATATATATAGAGAGAGAGAGAGAGAGAGAGAGAGAGAGAGAGAGAGAGAGAGAGAGAGAGAGAGAAAGAGAGAGAGAGATAGAGATATATATATATATATATAAATATATATATATATATATATAGAGAGAGAGAGAGATAGAGAGATAGATATAGATAGATAGATAGATAGATAGATAGATAGATAGATAGATAGATAGATAAAATATACAAAAAAAACAGTCCAGATATTCGTGCTTGTCAAAACTCCTTTGTATATATGTATGTTGTTGTTTCTTATTAAGTCTTTGTTTCATTGAAAGTCCTACAACCTATCTTCATTAACTAAACTGACGGGCAAAAGAAAGTATACACTTGAAAATTGGATTTGACCTAACAACTACAAATGTTATCTAAACGTTACTAGGCTGAAAACAGTCGCCGAAACACTGCCAACTTAAGGTCCAAAACACAACTCGGATACCCTTATGAAATACAGCACCATCGAACAACAATTTTTTGTTTGTTTTGTTTTTAGCCGCTCATCTTCCCGAGGCAAGGGAGATAACTGATCATAAGGGTCCTGTGGAAACTTGATGGTCAAGACTTCATGGTAAAACATATATGTCTGTCGAACGCACGCAAGAGCGGCTATATGTCCTGTATCCTTCCGACTGTCTTTCCAGAGGTTTTTGAAATTCTCATTATAGCGTATATAGGTCCTTGGAACTGAGCCCAGCATTTGCATAGTCTATATGGTGTCTCTTCATGGTGGATATCTGTCTTGGGTGGTGACTCGGTGATTGAATAGTTCTAGGCACGGTTCATAGGGGTGAATCTGGACTTGGATGTTTCCTCACGGCGGGTGTCCACGACCTTCCGTCACAGTGAGCCTGTCTCCGTGGTGTAGTGGTAGAGCGTCCGCCCGGAGAGCGGAAGGTCCGGGGTTCGATCCCCGGCTGTGTCATACTACAAGACGTTAAAATATGGTACTTGTTGTTTCCCTGTCTGGCGCTCGGCATGAAGGAACTAAAACAAGGACTGGGAGTCAGTATACTGTGTCTGAGTGGGGTATTCGTGTTAAACTGCGGCATGGTATCTCAGTGAACTAGCACTATAAATCGGCATCAGTCCGGACTAGTACAAGCAGCCACACACACACACACACACATACACGTGCATGCACGTCGGTATATAAGTGCAATAATCTTGGACGCGACGTTAAACCCCATTTCACCTCACCATCACAGTGAATACATGTCGAAATGTGAGTGAACATTACCGTACTGATATAATGAAGAGATGTCCAGTGGGACCTACTGAAGTAGGACCCTATTCCATCCGACAACACACAAAAAAACACCCGTCACTCTTCGCCCAGCATTCTAAACATCCTGGCAACGGTAGAGACAATTCACTATGCCCCACTTCCTCTTATCATGACGTCCTTATCTGCCGAGTTGACTTAGAGGTTGACTTCTACCTGTGTGGCAAGGTTGTAGACTCCTTCCGCTTCATTCAACGTCACTGTCATGTTTTCGAGTTATAACAAACTCTGGTCGTTAATACAATCCGAACCGATGTCATAAGTTACTCACATCCCTTTGGACAAAAGATAGTCCCCTAGCCGCATCACCTCCTCGTTACAACGTTTAGATTTGCATTTGTGGTCACTAACGCCAATGATGACGAGACAAGAGGTCTGACACACCGAACACCCATCGCTGGCGGTCCGAGCATATATTCCACGGGAGCCGTCAGCAAGTCTAGTCTGGTAATGCTTATTGTCTAAAGTCACTCCTCTGCGATAAGCAAGTTCAGCATTACACAAACTCCGACTGAGCTCTTCAAACTCATCCTCATAAATCTCAAACCCAGGAGTCGAGGCAAGATACTGACCACTGCATTTCTCGATTATTGCCGCGTCGGACACATGGTTTGACCCAATCAAAAAGTCGTCGATATAATTGGTCCAGGACGTACTTACATACTCAGGACGCAAAGTTTCCAGAGCATTTTCGTGGTTTGGGTGGCTTATTTCTTGTTCCGGAGCCATTTGTTGCGAGCACAAAGGAACCTCTACCTCACTCTGTTCCGACATGTTGTGTTGCGATCCCAGAGCGTTGGTTAACCCTTGGCTTTCTTATCTTATGAATTATGGATAAGACGCGAGGGAACGTAATCCCGCTAGCTCAATATTTCACCCTCGAGTAATCGATTGCCTTTGTGGGACCGTAAAACGTTGTAATAGCAAGTCACAGGTAATAATGTCGCCCGACCAATGTGGAGATCACAGATACGTCAAACTGTGACCCCTGACCTTATCTCTAAGAGGATATGCTGGAATGGAGTTGTAGAAGAATTGTCGGGTCAATAAACGTTGATCTCTTCCAGCAAAACGTGACGGGCGACAGTCTTTGTCGATAAGTTAAGGTTATCAAACGCAGCGTTGGGAGATGTGTTGAAGTGCGTGAACAGTCAATAGAAACCACCAAACTGTAGTTTAAAATGAACGTTTGAATTATTTTTTTCTTCACAATTCATTTACTGGACACACATATTGTCCTTTTATAAATATTTCCTAATTATATTGATTTGCAAAATTAATTTCAGTCAAACGGCATGCATGGTTGTTTGCATATAAATCCAGAAAACTCGTTCTTGGCTAATACTGCTGGATATATGATTTGCAGGGACGCCAGATCTTAAACATGTGCTGCACTTGTACATATGCCCCGATACGTCGGCAACCACAGCACGAAATATTATCATGCATACCTTTACGACCTGTCGTCATGACAACACAACCTTCGAAATACGTCATCAGATTGGTAACAATAGCTAGGGTGCCCTAAACAAATGTAACATGTATGAGTGACTGAGTGAGTATGGTTTTACGCCGCTTTTAGCAATATTCCAAAAATATTCCGGCTGGGGACACCATAAATGGGCTTCACACAATGTACCCATGTCGGGAATCGAACCCGGGTCTTCGGCGTGACGTGCGAACGCTTTAACCACTAGTCTACCCGACCGCCCCGAGCTGTACATCACTATATGGATAGTTGTACATAGCTTCCTGTCACCATCGCCCATCTTTGTGCGCTCTGTTTTCTTAGCCATGTGACCGTATAGTATATATGTACCCATGTGGGGGACCGAGCCCGGCGTGACGAGCGAACGCTTTAACCACCGCCCCGTCATATGTAAGAACAACAAAACGTCAGAACGACTACGACACCGACACAAGCGTTGTAACAGGATGTCGCCACGTGGATAGCCTCGGCACAGGCAGAGTAACGACACATGACCACAAAAACACAAGCACTGCCAAGAAACGTTGCCACATTGGGAGGCTTTGTACCGGCGCCGTAAAAACACGTCAACACGACGACGGCAGTGATGACGAAACACCAACACGACGTCGTAACATATCTCCTTCTCAAGTTCAGCGAAACGTAACGACCACTAGGGCAATCTCATTAAAATCAGATCTTAGTTTTCGCTTACGCTTGTTTAGCGATAGCGAGAACTAAGATCTGATTTTAATGAGATTGCCATTGGGGCGAAGACGAAACAAATAACACACGTCACAAGTATACACGCTGTAACATAAAGTAATTACTTATAATATACGTGATGCTACACCATATACAACCAGTATGTGTCTGCTATATACCACCCAATAACCGGATACAGCAACGGCAACAGCAACGCCTAGGCGCAACGTCATCCTATGCGCCAGCTTCGACACCCTGTCCTGACAGTATTACAGTGGATAAAGAACGTTAACGAAGGCAGAGGGCAACATTTCAGGCGTAAAATGACGTTATCAGCAATGCAACGAATTCGCACGCCCCATCGCTGTTAATCTATAACATCGAAGAACCAATTGTATAAAGTCATTCTCTGACAATCCCGAATTATTTTTTGTCTGTCTGTCATAGCCAGCTATTTTTTTTATCTTTGTTACAGTGAGAACAAGGGTAATTGTTTTGTTTTAGGTTGGTATTATTCATTGCTTTCAATAGCATATATTTTCTCTTTGCCCACGAGGAGGCACGCTGTACAAGGTTGCGTCCCTTAGGCGCGTCAGAATCCTATAATCTAGTCCTAAGTTCGCACGGATTGTGCTCCTATGTTAGTCGACGTCACATCGTTCTCGTTGGATTCACCAAGAGTTAACTCCAAGACTAGCCCACTCTTGGCACGACCCGTGAAGATCCGGGGTAGAATAGGTCTTCAGCAACCCATGCTTGCCGTAAAAGGCGACTTTGCTTGTCGTAAGAGGCGACTAAAGGGATCGGGTCGTCAGGCTCGCTGACTTGGTTCATGCATGTCATCGTATCCAAATGACGTGGATCAATCATGATTTCAATCTCTGGATTGTCTGGTCCAGACTCGATTATGAACAGACTGCCGTCATATAGTTGAAACATTGTTGACACAGCATTGGGCCTTGTTAGCTGCGTATCAGCGTACACCTGCGGTGGTTTGTCTGGTCCAGACTCGATCTTTTTACGCCGCCGTGGTATATAGGTGGTATGTTGCTGAGCGAAGCGTTTAAAGAGCAATCAAACAAAACACTAACGTTCAGTTAATCTTTACCAAAATGAAACAAAAACATTTTGTCACAAAAATACGAACAACCCCGAGAACACATACTAAAAAATAAAAAGTAATTAAATTATCAAATTTGTAGCTCAAACTAAATTAACAGTTGAATGAGCTACAGCAAATCGCACTCCCGGGCCCACTTGCACAAAGCGATCTTAGCTCTAAGATGATCGTAACTCCCATACTTTAACTTAGGCTTACGATAGTCTTAGCGCTAAGATAGCTTTGTGCAAGTGGGCCCCTGAGTTCTAACAGTTAATACCATATGATTGTAAGATTTAGACCTACATTACACCCAGTACCTTAAGTCTCCTTGATCCAGCCCCAGGCTGAGAAGTGTTGTACTTACACGTACAATGGACGCCCAACCGTACATGCAATCATACAATCCGTATTTATGAACACGTCACCTGATCCGACAATAGTCACTTGACCTCGCTAACACATGGCGATGATATTGTCGGATTTGGACTCTGTATACCCTCTGAACTCTAGCAAGCAGGAAGTTATTACCGAATATGTCTAAACCGGACTTGTCCTGTGACAGCGCTGTCATGATACGTGCGTGCGTGCGTGCGTGTTCTACGTGCGTGCATGCGTGCATGCGTGCAGTATACAGCAACCGATTCCCCGTATAGATTCCAAGCATTAGCTGTATGTTTTACAAAATAATTGAAAATAGTATCCTAACAAACCTATCGATAAACTCGTAATCCAACTCATGTTCTTTTTTAAAATTTAAGTGTGAGTGAGTATGGTTTTACGCCGCGTTTAGCAATATTCCAGCAATATCACGGCGGGGGACACCAGAAATGGGCTTCACACATTGTACCCATGTGGGGAATCGAACCCGGGTCTTCGGCGTGACGAGCGAACGCTTTAACCTCTAGGTTACCCCACCGCCCCTTTTAAATTTAAGCAGTATGTTACACGAATGAGACATTAGCAATAACCACTAACATCCGACAGCATATTGATGAGAACAGCTTACTTATAGCCAGTATGTAAAATCCGTATACACATAGGTATTCTACCTATTAAACATTCAATTCTTGAGACTTTCATTATTATTACTTAGTTTATTGAGTTAAAAATATCTTTGTTGTTTGATGTCTATTTATGAAAATACTGAGGGAACATTAAAATATAGGTTTTGGCAATATTCTTGTCATATCGTGACGTCTTAACAGAGAATATCTTCACAAATTATATCAATCTTCGTGTGGCGCCCCTTTATTAAGTGTGTCTATGGACAATAAATCATTTATCTACTGCTTACATATCCAGCATGTGTCCTTGAACGGTGCAAATGCCTCATGTGTAACGAACAGCTTCTCAAAAGGTCATCGTAACCCACGACGAGTTACTTCCCTTTGATCGACCATACATTCAATTCACTCATATTTTATACTTGTGTCGTGTAATTTTGCTGTGAATAATTGAATTGAACTGCACACTGTATCTATTTTAATTTTCAATTAATATAGAATGGTAAGATTGTTTTCATTATATCTCCAAAAATGCCGCAAGGAAAATGTATCACGCAGAAATAATGGCCTACCATCATCCGCCTCGTAATATGATATTTATCTTAAACATGTGCGAATGGCGACATTGGCTTGAAATAAGAAACAGAACAATTACGTTCCTTCTGTCTGTAAAGTTTGTGCAAACAAGATTTGACCCTGACATTATATAACATATTGCCCCGACGGAACTGGGTCAGCAATTCTTCAATGTCAGTGAGTGATGTATTGCTGGCATTGTGTTCTTGTCGACCAGGATAAGGTTAAAATGGGGTTTAACGTCGCGTCCAAGATTATTGCATTTATATAGCGACGTGCATGCACGCAAGTATGTGTGAGTAAGTGAGTATGGTTTTACGCCGCGTTTAGCAATATTCCAACAATATCACGGCGGGGGACACCGGAAATTGGGCTTCACACATTGTACCCATGTCGGGAATCGAACCCGGGTCTTCGGCGTGACGAGCGAACGCTTTAACCACTGGGTTACCCGACCGCCCCTGAACGTGTGCGTGCGTGCGTGCGTGCGTGCGGGCGTGTGTGTGTGTGTGTCTGCTTGTACTAGTCCCGACTGATTTATAGTGCTAGCTCACTGAGATACCATGCCGCAGTTTAACATTAATACCCCACTCAGACACAGTATACTGACTCCGAGCAGACCAGTCCTTGTTGAAGCCCCTTAAAACCGAGCGCCAGACAGGGTAACAACAAGTACCATATCTTTTTACGTCTATTGGTAAGACGCGGCCGGGGGTCGAGCCCCGGACCTTCCGCTCTCCGGGCAGACGCTCTGCCACTAGACCACGGCGGCGGTCCTACCAGGAAAACATTGGACAGGGTGAATTTGAGACATTAACTTCATATCATGATTTGAGTTTATTTTCTATATAACCTTGACACATATCGTAAAGTCATATGATATTGTTTTCGCCCTCTATTCTTTCACCCTTTTCATGTGAAACCGAATGCATTTACAGGTGTACGTCGTTAAAAAAAATTAAAAAAATGATATTCGATAATTTAATACTAATTCAAAACATGTAACAAATGTTATATTTGGGATAACACTTTCTCGTACGTTTTGAGGTTGAGTCCCGTCTGGGATTCGAACCCACACTGACAGAGTTCGAATCCCGGACGGGACTCAACCCCCAAAACGTACGAGAATCTGTACTTTACTAAGAAAGTGTTATCCCAAATATAACATTTGTTACATTGACAACTTTCTAAATGGCATCGTGTGTTCACAATTCAAAACATGTTGTTTTTTTCAAATTATAAGTATGCTGAATTCTATTATACAGATTTACATTATGATGATACAACCTTTTTCGAAACAAAAAAAAATCTAATCAAAACACATCGTAAACATAACAAGATACATGGACATTATCAATTTTCATATTTTATAGCTTAACTTTGAAACATGGACTCCTTCAAGTCTAAACAGGACATATCAGGGTTTTTGCACAGATTTTTAGAAAAAGGCGTACTTTTTGTAACAGAATTATTATTCATGCAAGGAACATCAAAAAGCTGTGTTCTTACCTTATTGTGCAACAAGTTATCCAAGATACTTGTATAGACTGCTACATGACACAAATAACGCCTCTTCACTATTGTCATTATAACCGGTAAGCCATTTCCTGTGCGACATATGACAGGGTACAGATAGGATGCCATGTATGTGAGAAACTACATTTTACTCATGCTCGTGTCTGTGACGATAAATAGGTAATATGATTGTATACGACAACTGTATTTATTCACTTGGAGACCGCCTCCGTGGTCTTGTGGTAGAGCGTCCGCCCGGAGAGCGGAAGGTCCAGGGTTCGATCCCGGGCCGCGTCATACAAAAAGACGTTAAAAGATGGTACTTGTTGTTACCCTGTCTGGCGCTCGGCATTAAGGGGCTAAAACAAGGACTGGTCGGCTCGGAGTCAGTATACTGTGTCTGAGTGAGGTATTCATGTTAAACTGCGGCATGGTATCTCAGTGAGCTAGCACTATAAATCGGCATCAGTCCGGACTAGTACAAGCAGCCACACACACACATACACGTGCATGCACGTCGCTATATAAGTGCAATAATCTTGGACGCGACGTTAAACCCAATTTCACTTCACCTCACCTATTCACTTGGATCAGAGACCATATACCGGTATATGGTCTCTGTTTGATATATTGCACGTGGTGGAAACCTAGAGGAGTCGGCCATGGATAAACGAACACTGCTAAACTGCCGGGTAAAAAGAAAGTATACATTTGAAAATTAAATTAAATTGACAGGGGGGCAAATATTTGTACAAGTATCAAGTTCAAGTTAACTTTCACAAGGAAAAATGTTTTCTATAAATTGTATACACTAAACTACGTTTATAACGAACACGCTTATAACGAACAGACGGTTATAACGAACTGGGTTTTTTCCCCGGCCACTTGCTGTATATATTCTTATGATGAACTACGGTTATAACGAACTAAAATTAGTGGTCCCTCTGATTTGTTATAATCGTAGTTTACTGTATTTTGTACTTTTGCTGGTGTTTTGTGCTCAATAAACTGTCAGAATTATAAAGTTCAAGAATTCCATTTGGTCACATTTCTTCCGTCGGCCATTTTGTCGACCATCTTGGATTTCAAAATGGCCGACTTTTTAAAACTATATTCTACCATTAAATTATTCTATCATGGTGGGTATGGTGCTGACTGATCAGCTGTCACAACTGGGTCGAACCTGTGTTGGACCTTACTATCAGCGTGTCATGCCACAAGGGACAGCTGTTTGCAAAAAAGAAAACACTCCACCATCCGCGTCACCATTGCGACATCGGCAAATTTCTAAAAAAATGAACAAGATAATGAGCACAACTTTGTCAGTCATAGGACAGGATTCAGAAAACAGGTGTCGGTTTAATAATTAGATCGCAGAATTCTGAGTGTTGGAGATATTTTTCTCAACCAGATGATATTGGTGTTGCTCCTATATGGCGGTAGCTAATTCCATTCCAAAAACGGATTTCATAACATATGTTCACAGGTCAGTATCAGTTTCCTATCAAGAGTAGGCACCAACTCACCAACATCTGAACCCACACGTACATGCATACCCATATGCAAACACACGTCCAACGTCCACTCCAGCACTGAAACCCACGCCCACGCCCACGCCCACGCCCACACCCACGTCCACGTCCACTCCAACACCAACACTTTAACCTACACCCACGTCGACGTCCACGTCCACTCCAACACCAACACTGAAAGCCACGTCAACACCCACACCAACACCCACACCCACGTCCACACCCACGTCCATACCCACACCCACGTCCACGTCCACTCTAACACCAACACTGAAACCCTCACCCACCCCCTCTTCCACACCCACACCCAAACCCACCCACACCCAGTCCACTCAAACACCCATACCAACACCCACACCCACGTCCACGTCCACACCCACGTCCACACCCACACCCACACCCACGTCCACTCTTACACCAACACTGAAACCCTCACCCACCCCCTCTTCCACACCCACACCCAAACCCACCCACACCCAGTCCACTCAAACACCCATACCAACACCCACACCCACGTCCACGTCCACACCCACGTCCACACCCACACCCACACCCACGTCCACTCTTACACCAACACTGAAACCCTCACCCACACCCTCTTCCACACCCACACCCAAACCCCCCCCCACACGCCCCCCCCCCCCCCCCCCCCCCACACACACACACACACATCAATACATGCTCAGCCGCTAACAATCCTCAAACACGCACACGCACACGCACACGCACATCACACCCACACCCACACCCACACCCACACCCACACCCACACCCACACCCACACGCACACCCGCACCCACACCCACACGGCACACCCACACCCACACCCACCAACACCCGGTCCTGCCTCCCTCTCTCCCAATTGCACACACTCATCTAACTCCATACAAGAAAGCATGTAAACGCAACACAGTCTACACAAACCGCCAACATTGCTACACCTAGTTCTGAGAGAGATTATCCGAGACAGGCACAGTGAAGGAGGCGAGTTAGATAGTGCATATACGCTCCGGATATTGATTCGGGGAACCATGTCACTTTAGTAGGGAAAGGGTTGCCGGCGTACAGATAGAGGTTATAATAATCTTTCTCAGTCGATAATAAGTTTCCCCGTAAACCAAGCGGTGAATGTAATCTTTTGATATAACAACATGAAGACGCACTCCTAGATTCTGAATGGGCTTGGGGAGACCGAATTCCCCATGTCAAACTGTGTGGAGCCTCATCCTATTGATGAACAACCTATTTATAGAGACAGTTCCCGTCAAACCGTGCGCCCGAATGTAAGACAGGCAATGATATATTGAGGGTATTTATACTTTCTTGCCAAATACCATGTTCATCCTATCGAGTGAATGAGAAAAGGTCATACTTTCATGCGCAGGCGCAGTTCAGAATGAAAATTGTTAACCTTTTTCTTTGATAAGTGTATGACAGTACTATACTTCTGTAAGCATTAGGGGCGGTCGGGTAGCCTAGTGGTTAAAGCGTTCGCTCGTCACGCCGAAGACCTGGGTTCGAATCCCGACGTGGGTACAATGTGTGAAGCCCATTTCTGGAGTCCCCCGCCGTGATATTGCTGGAATATTGCTAAAAGCGGCGTAAAATCAAACACACTCACTCTGTAATCATTACATTGTCAGTAGTATTCGATGAACTGCATTAATTTCAGGGAGTGACTCAATAACCCTAGACTGAGTCTAATATCTCTGATATTTGCAGATGTTTATTTTAGCGATTTGGCAATGCTGCTTGGTCAGTTAAAAGTCACATTGCTTGGTTGTTGAAAACAGTACGTTTGTTGAGAACAGTACCCTATGACGTCTTCAATTATTCATGACGAGATGATGACATTTCGTGATTTGGACAATGGGCTGTCTGTAGTGAAGTTTCTCCCTACGATTGATATTAATACGTGTTTCCTCATTTTATCTTTAACCAATTGGATACCGAGTTATTTTTCTGACGCACAATAAGTGCTGAAAGGTAAACGATGTGTGAGAACTGCGCAACAAACTAACATCACGAAGAGGTGTAGATTACTACATTTTCTACATGAGGGTGTAAAATCAATTGCAAATATAAGATACGTTGGAAAAAACAGACACTGCAAAGTTTTGTCCGAAATGAAGTTATGCGTAGATAAACAGCAAATATTTTAAAGTGTAAGCGAACAAAACGCTGCTCGACACCTGAACGACATAATGATATATCAAATGAATCTAAAGTCACCTGACTACCAGCCCTTGAAACCACGTGGTCAAAACTCAATGATGGTGTTTTTCGCTACCAAAATGGATTTTTCTTGAAAAGCGCAATTTTGAATTTTTGTCATTAATGTCGGTCCGGAATGGCCTGTTTTCATTTTATAAGTAATAGAACACCTGCATCTGTCTTCGTTAACTAATAATCGCGATATTTCGTGATTCTGTTTCAGGTGGCGGGGACTATAAATTGATGACGTTTCAGAATAATCATTGCTGATTTGATAAATCACAGAAACCCGTGATCACTAATATGCTATATTTGTTGTTGAATTCTCCGAGTAAATTAGAAGATATTAACCAGTATTTAGGTTTTAAAACATACACGAAATAACGCATTGAATGGGGATTAAGTAAAAGGTCAAAAGTAGAGATATTTACGATGGACCTAATCTTCAGACGTCGTTTACAGTAATTCTGTTTTGCCCAAAATGACAGTGGATGGTATCACATCACGGTGAATTTCCCACCGAATTCAAAAATGCGAAGTGTATTTATGGACGTGATGTATTTTGAGTCTTAGTCGACGTCAACATGAGGGATGATTAGCAGGGACATAATTTTTATATGTCCCTTTGGCAACCAAGGGTTTAAAATGAAAACGAGTAATATATTTCTATATTTGACTAACCTACTTGGACTAACAGATGGATAACCTGTCGTGAATGAATGTTGTAAGTCCCTCGCCAAGTGGAACAGATAATGATGATATAATCGGTAATTATTCCTAGCTCATTGGTTTTTCTCTAATCATTCCCTAAATAGCTTGTTACTGCGGACACATAACGTCATCCATTGTAAAGTGACGCAACTGCATTTGAACGTGACGTCACCGTTTTTTCAGCGCGGCGTTATCAGTGTATCGCCGGCTTTAGCCACTATTGACCTTTTTCACACTTTCGCCATCTTGGATCGAAAACGAGGCTTGGAGAGCATAGCTCCATGCAATGTGAGTCTCATCAGCTTATAGGGAACAGACAGCATGTTGTGCATTTCTCTGATGGACATTTCAAACAAACAAAAAATGGTATCCTCTGTATCTAATACAGAAGATATTTCACATTGAATCCTGAGGTCCAACTAAAATATGCCTGTAATACACTGGAATTAGCATTTTGCTGTCAGGATCCCGGAAGTGAATCGAAAGGTGCATTTCGAGATACGTATTTCAGAAATAGATTGTTTTATCATAACCTCGTCGGCTTATAGGTATAATTTGTCAGTACATTCAATGACAGAAGTTTTGTTACGTAAATGAACCGCATAACATGAAACAGGTCAGTGTACTTTTGCAAATTTGCTGAGTCAATGAGTGGCTTAATTCTGTTTATACTAATAGTTTATTGTAATGTCAATATCAATTTATGCATTTGGAATATTTGAATACAAACTGTTAAAGAGTTATCTGTTTCTGTAAATTATATAAAGATCACATGTAGATTGAACATTTACTGGCCATTAATTTGTTTTGTTTTTGTTCATTTCATGACATGATTAATTTGGTACAGTAAGTAAATACAATTTTGGTAGAAATATTGTTTACAAAATTGGAGATCAAACTGTACTTTACTTCAAATATTTACACACCCTTTATGTAATAATTCAGTTGAAATATTACACCATGCTATCTAATCTGTCAACATTGACAATCAAAATAAAAACTGTTCACAATCACAACAGCACAAGTAGATCTAGAGGTCTAATATTTTTTTGGAATGCATTTGAGTCCATTACAATTTACATCAAATACGCAACTGATGCAAAATTCTGATTTGTTACGATTGTAAATTTTCAGTAGGTTACAATTTGATACATCATATCAACATATCAATTTAGTTAGTTTCTGACATATATCTAGATATGGTCAAAAGGTCAATATTTCGACTTCAAATACAACCCGCAAAGTTATTTAAACTCACAATAAATAGTTTGGCTTAATGGTGTGTAAACAATGAATTATTCTTTACAAGATCTCAGTAGCATTTGTATTAAGTCTGTTCAGCTACCATAAACTGCACTGGGAGTTACCAGGTGGTCATGGATATTTTAAATTGAAATCACAACAGACTCAAATTTATATCGGTAAGGAGACCAGATAACAGTAGAATAGTTTGTCAGTGATAAGAATAAGAATAATGTTCAATACTTACGATAAATGTACCGGGATGGTTAAATTTTCAAAGTTTGTCCCGATTGCGTGCCTTGTTGACATCTCCATGTGTTTCATATGCTATCGAGCCTTCACCTTCTGCTCTCCAAGCCTCGCTTTCAAACCGGAAGTAGCGAAGTGTGAAAAAGGTCAATAGGCTACATTAAATGGCTCACACACACACACACACACACACACACACACACACACACATCATCTCAGTGATTTATAGTTGGGTAATTGGTCTATATGTGACCGCCTCCGTGGTCTAGTGGCAGAGCGTCCGCCCGGAGAGCGGAAGGTTCGGGGTTCGATCCCGCTTCATACTAAAAGACGTTAAAAGATGCTACTTGTTGTTACAGTGTCTGGCGCTCAGCATTAGGGGCTAAAACAAGGAGTGGTCGGCTCGAAGTCAGAATACTGTGTCTGAGTAGGGTATTCATGCTAAACTGCGGCATGGTATCTCAATGACCTAGCACTATAAATCGGCATCAGTCCGGACTAGAACAAGCAGCAACGCACCCACACACGTGCATGCACGTCGCTATATAAGTAGACGCGACGTAAACCCAGTTTCACATCTTTATAATCTGACGATAGCGCCAGGTTTGTTTTCGCTGTATTTCAGAGAAGTCAAAACAGGAAAGAGCAGACAACCGGCGGAAAACGTGCGTGATGCGGATACTCCTTGCCCGGACAAGCATAGTCGCTTTACGGCAAGCATGACCTATTCTACCCCGGATCTTCACAGGTCTATGAGGTGGTGAGGGCAAATAGGAGCCTCCAAGATTGTTGCATTTATATAGCGACGTGCATGCAAGTATTCTGTATATGTATGTACTTTGGACCAAAGCCTCTCTACTGAATAAAACTGTGTGTCTCTCTCTATGGACTGTCTGACACTGGATACTGGACTATTCCTTACTGACGACACAGCTGTGATATTGATCAACAATGTAAAGTTTCAGATTCATAGAAGTTGTAGTTTCCGAGAAACAGAGCCGACGCTTCGCGTTTACGAAAGGACATTCGTGTGTGCTGTGTGTGGTTGAGTGAAACGCTCCATGACATAAGCAGTACGAACCTTTGCTTCAGGTCACGTGTAACACTATATCCTAGTTGCGTTTTTTGTCCTTAGATAGGTTACAGAGCTTCAGATAAAGTTTGGAGGCAGTGATCATTTACACGTGAGTAAAATCCCACTGGGTATTGATAATTTTCGTTTAGTATTCAGTGAGTGAGTGAGTGAGTTGGGTTTAACGCCGCTTTTAACAGTATTCCAGTTATATCACGGCGTGTCAGCTTAATGTGGGAGGAAAGCCCGAAGTGATGCAGGTCTTAAACGTTTACCACTTCGGTGAAACCCACGAGCACGGGTATGGTGCTGACAAACCTAGAAACATAATCGGGGCGAACCGGGATTCGAACCCTCAATCATAGGTTTCTGGCGTGCCCAAGGGACGCAACTCTGCACAGCGAATCGCGGCGTCTTAGACGACTGGGCCACCCGTGCCCCCTGGTATTCAGAATATAGTGGCTGCTGGGTATAAAGGCTGTTGGGTATTTTACACCGATGTGTGTTTTTTTATAGTTATGTTTAACATAGTGGTCAGGTGATTTTTATTTTGTATCTGTCCGTTTATCTGTTTGTCTCAAGTGAGTAGCACGTCGCATTAACAGCCATGCATGTCTAATTAACAATAAATAAAGCGAGACGTACAGCACTGCAGTTGTGTTCATGCATCGTGATGTCTGTCATGTATTCGATCAGTAAATAAAAATATACAAGTACCCAATATACGCAAGCAACGCAACGTAAATTGGGTTATGGTGAATCATTTTGTGTATTTTACAATTCCTATATGGAGCCCTGATAAATACACCAGTACAGTGGAGTTCAGTGTCAGTGATAATTGTGCAAGCAAATCCATGCCATACGTAGCCCCGTGACGGACTAGTTTGTTTATTTGTTTGTTTGTTGTTCTGCGCTACATTTAGCGGTATGACAGGTATATCAGACCGTCGAGCAAGCAATCAGTCGGGGTAGGATTACACACAGACATCCAGCTCACACTATTTAACCATCCAGTCCCCATTTAGTCCACTCTGCGCAAGGTATACGACAGGTGTCGCTACTGACGTCTCCTTGGTTAAGTGGACAGAGCGTCTGCCCGGAGAGCGGAATGTCGGTGGCTCAATCACCGGCCTCGTCATATATACCAAGAGACGTTTAGATGATAGTACTTGCTATTACCCTGCCTAGTGCTCGGCATTAAGGGGGAACCCTGGTTAAACTGCGGCATGATATCTCACACACGTGCATGCACAGACAGACAGTTTATTCAGTAATTTAGGCATCAAGGCCCATAGTACAATGCAGATTGGATATTAACATTTGTCACGTGATGTACATGATTAGATTTTAAGTCAAGTCACACATTCCTCATTTTTAAGACATGTTTCACGGATACGGAAACAGCATGGATCATATCAGGATTTTCAGAGTTTAGCAAATTTATCATAAACTGACGGTCTTTATAAATACCTTGCAACATTGAGAGAAGTTTATACCTTACGTTTCACATATAAGTAGGACATGGTATTCATCCTCTACTTCTCCAGATGAACAGTTTGTACAAATAGAGTTCACAATATCTTTGGACCTGCGACATACATTTACATTGCTCTGATTAAACTTTTATCATTTAAACAAGTTAAATATCTTTCGGTTTGTAACAATGATTTTACTTTGCGGTAATTGGGAAGATAACGTGATTCAGAAATACTTTGGTGCCACTGTTGGCAAAATGTATCCTTTAGTCTTTGCTTTAATGAATATAAAAGTAATGCACGTCGCTATAGAAGAGCAATAACCTTGAGCGCGACGTTGAACCCTGGTGTTATCCCGCCCAAGAGGTACATGAATAATGTGTGATGTTATGTTTCTTTTCTTGTTTCTTGTCTTTGTTTTGTAAACAAGATTACTATCCGGACAACATTGTTATCTACTTTGAGATTTATGTATGGATGAAGATGACACCATTAATCTGTCACAAGGGATTATCGTTGATCCCGTTGACGATACATATATAACTCGTTAACTTTGAGGAAATAGCGCTGCGTCATTGCGAGGTGACATCTCACTGACTCTCTGTCATGTTCTAACAGATTGCTACGAATTCCTACCTAAAGCGTATATATGTCAATCAAACACGAATATAACTGAGTGAGAGTGTGAGTATGGCTTTACGCCGTTTAAGCAATAATCCATAAATATCGCGGCGGGGGACACCAGAAATGGGCTTCAAACATTGTGCCCATGTGGGAAATCGAACCCGTGTCTTCAGTGTGACGAGCGAACGCTTTAACCACTAGGCTACCCTACACACGAACATAAGATGAATAATAGAAAGAAGGGTGGCAGTATATTATTGTGATGTAAAGATACTCCTTGTGCAATTAATGTTTTGCTAATCATCCCTTCAATATACGTTGTGGACGTTCAAAGCAATCTTCTTATAAGCTGAAGAAATGGTTATTCGATGGTGATCTATTTGATTCGGGTATTAAATTTATATTCTGGACCTTAGTGAGTGACTATAGTTTTACGCCGCTTTTAGCAATGTTCCAGCAATATCACGGCGGGGGACACCAGAAATGGGCTTCACATATTGTACCCATGTCGGGAATCGAACCCGGGTCTTCGGCGTGACGAGCGAACGCTTTAACCACTAGGCTACCCGACCGCCCCTTCTGGACCTTAAGCTTGCATTGTCTCAGTGACTGTTTTCAGCCTGGTAACGTTTTGATAACGTTTGTAATTTTGGGTTCAAATCCAATTTTCGAATGTACCTTTTTTTCCCGGCAGTTCACATTGGATCTGGTGAACAGGGTCCCGTTCCTCAAAGCCATCTTACTGTTACGACTGTCTTACGTGTATGTTAAAGATCAGCTTAGCGCTACGAGCGCTTTGTAGAACGAGGCCCAGTCTGTAGTTCTTGAAAGGCTTTCGCCTGACGTAGCGCGGCACGTTAGTGAACTACACAGCGAGAACACCCAGACGGCACATGGTTAACTTAAATCATTGTAGCACGATTTTGCGGTGGCAGCGTAATGATGTGGGTGGAATTCTACTACAGTGGTAGAACAAACCCGTGTAAGAGCAAGGCAACTTAACGGCCCAACTCTATTGTTATGAAAGTCCACAGCCGCCTGTTGTTCCGATCATGAACCATTAATTTTAAACAGAACCACAATGTACAGTACCTCCTGTGGCCCTCCAACTCACCAGATTTGAAACCGATAGACCACCTGTGGGACTAGTTGGATGGCTGGGCAAGAAATTACACTGCAACAGCCAACAACCATTTGCCACATAGCAAATACAATAGACACTTGTCAAGGGAAAGAGCGGAGAAGATTCTGAGGATTTAAGTAAGCATGACAAAGGTTCCCGCTTGCTGGGTCCCAAGGCCCCTGACTCGTTATCAGAAACGCTTCAGGTTCACCATCTCTAATGGGATATTTACATCGTTTTGAAGCAGACCCAGCTGATTGTGTTGACTGATTTGTAACCATGGATGACTCTTGGGTTCATCACTATCAGCCAGAGACAACAGTCAAAGCAGTGGAAACACTCCGAAGAAGGCAAAATCTGTTCCATCAGCTGTCATGGTGATGACTTCGATTTTCTTTGATTCCAAAGGACTCCTACTGGTGGCCTACCTCCCAAAAGGCTGGAGCAGTAATAGCTAAATTCCTAGAGCACAGCTCAGATTCATACGGCTACGTCACTTACCAATCACCAATACCACCTCTACACAATTACGGCAATACCAGGAGTGCGTAGGACGTCAGCCCAGACAGCGAGGAACCGCTTACGCGCTGAAGGTATTCAAGCAAGACGACCAGTTCGAGGTGTCATTTCGACGGACCTGCATCGTCGGCTGCGACGTCAATGTTGTCAAGGTCACAGAGTATGGCAATAACTGCGATGGAGACAAGTTTGGTTTAGTGACGAGTCACGTTTTATTCTTCGCCGTGCGGATGGTAGACGTCGTGTGTACAGGCGTCGCGGGCAACGTTTTGCACAAAACTGCTTACATGAAGTGGAAAGATTTGGTGGTGGTAGTGTGATGATATGGGCGGCCATCTCCTACAGTGGTAGAACATACTAGGTGCATATTCTGGGGAATTTAGCGCCACAACGTTACACGGGTGAGATTCTTCGGCCACACGTCCTTCCTATTACGCAACAAGCGAATGTCATTTTCCAACAAGACAACGCCCGACCTCCCAAGGAAAGACTGTCAACAGCCCCTTCAGGAATCACAACATCCAGGTCCTCCCTTGGCCCTCCAGGCCTCCAGATTTAAACCTAATCGAACATTTATGGGCTGCACCGGATCAACGACTGTGAGCACGTCAGCAACAACCACAGAACCTCCGACAGTTGGCACCAGCACTGCAGACAGAGTGGGTGACCATTACCCAGGCCACAATTCGTGATCTAAATGCTACCCTGGGACGACGATGCCAGTCATTTTGGACTCGAAAAGTGTCCATACAAGATATTAAGAATAGATGACCCTCACCTTGAAAATCTACTGCTCCATGTGTGCCATATGGACCTTGGGTCAATGACAATGTTGTGTGCCATTTTTGAACACTCGATTAACACCTAATGATTATTTATATGATATGAAACATATACGTCTAAAATCACTTTTGCGTTTCTTTTTTTTGCAGAGGATATAAACCTCTTATTACCTACGAACACAAACCGTCATCCTATAATATTAGTGTGTGTTTGTGAGCCAACTTACCCAGTGCTGGTTCCCATCTCCGGGAACATACAAGATAATGACTATCTTGTATTCAGATAGTTTACAGCAGTAACGGAATATAGGTGTTTGTTGGCCAAATGAAATTGATAGCAGTGAAATTAATAACACACCTCTGGCAGCTGTTTTCTTGTCTATGTGCACATGATAGACGGCCGTCTCCAGTACGGGGTGATCGATCCTATCTCGTCTCGTCAGTGAATAAGGAAAACACTTTAATTTGATTTGTTAAGAAAAGAAATTGTAGAAAAACATCTTATGACACATCAAGCATACTGCAATGCTTCCATTTAAATACAGCATGGTGAATTGAACACTATATTTGAAGAATATGGACTAGAAATCGGGAATTGGGCGGGGGATGGGGATTGTTGTTGTTTGTTGCTGTTGCTTGTTGGGTTTGTTTGTTTTGTGTTTGTTTTGTGGTTTTTTGGTTGTTTGTTTTTTTGTGGGGGTTGTTGTTGTTTTGTTTTTTTGGTTGGGGGTTTTAGGGAGGGGGGGGGGGGGGGGGGGGGGCTTTTGATTTTGGTTTGGGTGTTTTGGGTGGGTGGGTGGAGGATAAACCCAAAGTTACCCTAAACGGGACCTTATTCGGAAAAAAAATCGCTCAGGATTGTCAAAACGAGGTATCCTCGGACCCAGCTTCGTTCCTGAATTGACGTCACCATCTCAACCTTTCTTATAACTGACGTAGCGCTGACCTACTCTTGCTCAAGGTGTAGTTTGACTGGATGTTGTTTTAGCATCATGTTAACAGAATCGGTCTCGAAACGGGCAGTCGTCGCGAATGAATCCAGGGTATCAATATAGGATGGATATATACCCTGGAAATGGGTTGGGGACAAGTTCTGACATCTTAGAAAAACTCTCTCCATCTACATATACACTATACGGTCACATGGCTAAGAAAACAAGAGTGCACAAAGATGGGCGATGGTGACAGTAGCTATGTACAACTATCTATATAGTGATGTACAGCTCGGGGCGGTCGGGTAGCCTAGTGGTTAAAGCGTTCGCTCGTCACGCCGAAGACCCGGGTTCGATTCCCGACATGGGTACAATGTGTGAAGCCCATTTCTGGTGTCCCCCGCCGTGATATTGCTGGAATATTGCTAAAAGCGGCGTAAAACCTCACTCACTCACTCACTCACTCACTCACTCACTCACTCACTCACTAATTATCAGCTCATCTTTCTTACGGTGAGATCTGAAATGCCACATGGGAGGAGTAATCAACACTATTGGGAATATATGAGAACAACTTTATGTATTGTTGATTAAAACATAAACTTGTTTGTTTGTTGTTTAACGCCGCACTCAGCAATATTCCAGCTATACGACGGCGGTCTGTAAATAATCGAGTCTGGACCAGACAATCCAGTGATTGACATCATGAGTATCGATCCATGCAGTATGGGAGGACGTTTAGCACTTTTGTAACATCTAAGAACAGGCCATTATCGGGACGAATCGGGACTTCAAGCCCATGACAAGTCAATCTTATCGTATAAGAGAACAACTGCGCGTCTGCAAAAGATAAATTTTCGGTTGGCCAAAATATGAAAATTCTCAGAATTTACGACAGGTCAGGTGAGCTGAGAACAGGTATGACATGCATCAACCAAGTCAGCGAGCCTGACCACCCGATCCCTTCAGTCGCCTTTTACGACAAGCATAGTCGCCTTTTACGGCAAGCATGGGTTGCTGAAGACCTGTTCTATCCCGGATCTTCACGGGTCAACACATACACATTCAGGTGTACAATGTTACTTACTATCGATGTAGACTATACGTTAGGGACCGACACATTTGATATTCTGGGGAGGAGGTGGGGGTACCTGGGATTTGGTATCGTGATTAAATATTTTTTCCGCTACAGCCACAAATAAATTAAACTGTCAGCCTGAAATTTTAAAAGAAAAACGCCTTGCAAAAATGTAGTTATTGTGGCAGGCAATTTATTTTTTCGATCGACAGATGTTTTGAATATCTTCATGTTGTTAATCAAGGTGCTCAACTGATTGGATGCACCTCGCGGGGTAAGACCCCTTTTTATTACAATATAGATCTTGATTATCGATCAGATCGTCTCAATCTCATTAAAATCAGATCTTAGTTCTCGCTTCCGCTGATAAGATCTGATAAGATCTGATTGAGGTTATCTTGACTGGGCGCCGCGATTTTGTTAGAAGCAAATGCATATGATATGACGGACATAGAAGGGACATAACTCGTAAAATTTAGTCACCGGTGGCGCTACGATCGAGTCTGGAAATTCCAGCCTAGTTCGGCAAAGATGGAAACTGGACTTTGATAGTCATTTACCGCTCTTGCTTCGAGAAGATGATGTTGAGAGTGAGTGAACAGGTCTTATGTTTAAGCTACAACACGGCAGTGACATGAGCTTCACAAAGTGTAACCACATCAGGAATCAAACATGGACCGTTGACGTGTCGAAAGTATGAAAAAGAATATAGATTATTTACAGACTGCCGTCATAAAGCTGGAATACTGCTGATCGCGGCGTTAGGCAAACAAACAAACATGACTTACTGGCTGAGTAGAGGTTGTGTGTTTGTTTGTTTGTTGTTTAACGCCGCACTCAGCAATATTCCAGTTATATGACGGCGGTCTGTAAATAATCGGGTCTGGGCCAGATAATCCGGCGATTGTTGTTTCACACTCCCGACAGTCATCTTATGTTACAGATGTGTTAGTCTTCCGACCACCTAGCTACTTCAGATCCACTGTCATAATGGCTGTGAACTTGACAAAAATGACCTTTTTAATTTGTCTGTTAGTCCGATAGGACGGACGGACGCCGGACAACGCGCCACGGGATTAAGCTCAAGTTCCGGTTCAAGTTCAAACTATCTGCTCTTCATTAATTGAATATGTTTACTTCGGGAAATGTATATTGCGAATGTGTCGCTTTAAGCCTTTAAAAGCACGATAAAAGTTTCTTCGATTCAACCACTTTAGGTTTGGCAAACAAATCTGAAAAACCAAAACTTAAACCTTTGATCGTTTATCATTGCAGGCTTATCTAAGATCAATATTAGTTTCGGCTTTTTTAAAACGCTGTCTTAATATAAAAAAGTGATATGTAACAGGCATACATCACGAATAAAGGGCAACCTGGTTTAACAAAATATGAATAATGAATCTAACCGGTATCAAAGACAAAAAACTAAATATAACTGCCATGACAAGAGAACCGATTTCCGGATTTCGATGTATATTTCTCCTTACCTGTCACGTCAAGGGTGGTGTGTTCTCCAGCCATCCCCCGCCATCCGCATCAACACTGCCGTGACTACAACAGCCGCGAAGACGACCTCATGAATGTTCATCGCCCGTTATCCGAGCCGCTTCGCTTTGATTTCCGATCACAGGAATAGTTCAGATCGAAGGCTCCACATCAAAGATCCTAGCGGCGGGATGGGTTCCACTGGCTTACAGAATAAACATTAGGATAGAAGCGACCGATATTACGAGTTGCTTTAGTCGTGTATTCGTGATAATCTAATTATATTGTCTTGATGAAGTTAAGTCCGCCGTCTTTGCGCCTGATATAGATAAACTGTGACTCACGTGTTGCCATTGTGTTCATGTTATTTACGGCGAAATATTTGGGTGTTTTCTTCGAATGTGTTTGTTGTTGGTGAGGAGTTTCAGAACAACGATACTGGTAATCACAACTGATATCGTTTTGGAGAAGAGGTTATGTATTGTGTTGAGATATCTGTGTAGTGAGAATATACTCCCCGTTTATAACTGTACTTTTGCATAATCCACCTTTTATCGCCAATGTTTAGTCACGGTAACAAGGAAACTAGTGAATGTTGTTTTACCCTGCTGCAAATAACATTCCAAATATATATCTGTAAATGATCGAATCTGGTCCAGGCAAACCAGGCTGTGGTTGACAGCATGAGCAAATATCCCCACCGTCGGAACACGATAGAACACAATCAGCGATGTCACACATTGTAACAAACCGATTCTTACGTCAAACAAAGGAGAGCAAGACGTCTATTTATCTCCGTAATACTGACTCCGAGCCGATCAGTCCTTGTTTTATCCCGTTAATGCCGAGCGTCAGGCAGGGTAACAACAAGTACCATCTTTTAACGTCTTTGGATATGAGGTGGCCAGGGGATAGAACCACCCGCCTTCCGCCTTCCGCCTTCCGCCCTCCGGCCCATGACACTAGTAAAGCATATGTTACCTTTGTTTGTTTGTTGTTTAACGCCGCACTCAGCAATATTCCAGTTATATGACGGCGGTCTGTAAATAATCGAGTCTGGACCAGACAATCAAGTGATTGACATCATGAGTATCGATCCATGCAGTATGGGAGGACGTTTAGCACTTTTGTAACATCTAAGAACAGGCCATTATCGGGACGAATCGGGACTTCAAGCCCATGACAAGTGAATCTTATCGTATGAGAGAACAACTGCGCGTCTGCAAAAGACAAATTTTCGGTTGGCCAAAATATGAAAATTCTCAGAAGTAACGACAGGTCAGGTGAGCTGAGAAGAGGTAAGGGCGTACCACGTGAGCCTCATTCATCCGGGCGATTACTTTTGGGAACGTCGCTGATAACGGGATCACTGTTTATTGCATTCTTTGTTTTTTGATTAACGCGGTATGTAAATAATCTGGACCAGACAATCCGGTGATTGACATCATGAGCATCGATCTAAGCAGTTGGGATACGATGACATGCATCAATCAAGTCAGCGAACCTGACCGTCCGATCCCGTCAAGGCCTCCTTCTAGCCCGGATGTTCGCAGGGGAGACAAACATGGGTGGCTGAAGGTCACTTCTAACCCGGTTCTTCACGCCGGGAGACAAACATAGTTGAAAATCAGGAAATCACTGAGTCTAAATTAAGTAACACATCGTTTTAAAAGCCAGTGAGTGAGTATGATTTTACTCCGCTCAAAGCATGGGCGGATACAGAGGAGGAGGAGGAGGAGGAAAAAAATCTTTATTTCTGTATAAATTACCACCAAAGACAATAAATGGATCTTAATTGTGCACCCCCCTTTTAAAAAAAGCTGTATCCGCCCATGCAAAGCCCAATACAAGTCGAGGGGTGGTTGGGTAGCCGCGTGCTTAAAGCGGTCGCTAGTCACATGAAGACCACGGAGTTCAATTTGTCAAGCGGATCCTTGGTGTTACCCACCGTGATTTTGCTGTACCACTAAACTGCCGGACAAAATAAAATATACAGTTGAAAATTTGGTTAAAAAATTACAAGGCTATCAAAATGTTACTGGACTGAAAACATTCGCCGAAACACCGCAAACTTAAGGTCTGAAACACATAATTCCCGTATCAAATACATCGCAATCGAATAACCATTACTCGCTTGTTTCATTTTTAGCCACCATCAAACAGTGATGTGTACTTTCTTTTGTCCGGTAGTATAAACCCCGTTCACAAACTCATCCCACTGTCAACTCAAAAAAACATCTGTTGCTGCGTAAGACGGATCGGATCCTTTTTTATAATAATGTTATCACTACCAAATATGTAAATATATTTTTGTGGAGACGGTCCCTGTCTTCTGTCTTGGTGTCCCCACCACCCAGTCTATACTGTCAGTGCACTGTGTGACTCGGCTTATCACGGGGTCATGTCAAAGCTTCATTGTAGATATAAGTGGATTCACTTCGTCCACGACTGCTGGTGGCGTTGTATGGTAATGCACTCATATTATATTCCGACCAGTACGAGTGTTTGATATGTCGTATATTCAACAGGGGCTTGTTTCATTTCAGTGTGATTTATCGATTTCATATGCAAATAAATCTTATCATACCCCTACATTATATTCCACCGAATATTTCTATGAATATATTGTGTATATGAACGTCCGTAGTTTCGTTGTAAAAAACGATATTATATGTTCCCAAAACACTTTTGAAGATAACAACACTGTCGTTATTAACGGTTAGTCAGGAGAATGTATCGCAAGCTAATATATTATTCAAGTAGTCATTGCACAATCCATTTCTTATACAACCGTGATATATGCCCTTGTAATAAGCAATGCCATATCAAATGACATAGAAACTTTGAGTATTAATCAGGAACTCCATCATGCTAATAGGTAATAAATTAGTGAGTAAGTGAGTATGGTTTTACGCCGCTTATGGGAGTATTCAAGCAATATCACGGCGGGGGACACCAGAAATGGGCTTCACACATTGTATCCATGTGGGGAATCGAACACGGATCTTCGGTGTAACGAGCGAACGATTTAACCACTAGGCTACCCTACTGCCACCGAAGTTATTATATGAACTTTTGGGTTAAATAGAACTCCCATAGGGCACTATAGTAGGGTTCGTCATAGCCGAGTATTCGCTAAATGCGACTTCGTTCATTGCGGAGTTGAATTTTTTGATATTGTACATTGGCCATGTTGTGATCATCACGATCCAGTCTGCCCACAGATTCACGGAGTATCCTCCCGGTTCGTCCCGTCTAAGGCGCCGCGATTCGCTGTGCAGAGTTCCGTCCCTTGGACACGCCAGGAACCTATGATTTTGGGTTAGAATCCCGGTTCGCCCCGATTATGTTTCTAGGTGTGAACACCATACCCGTGCTCGTGGGTTTCACCAAAGCAGTAAACTTCTAAGACCATCATCACTTAGGGCTTTCCTCCCACATCAGTGAGTGAGTGAGTTGGATTTAACGCCGCTTTAAATAGTATTCCAGTTATATCGCGGCGTGTCAGCTTAATGTAGGAGGAAAGCCCGAAGTGATGCAGGTCTCAGACGTTTACCACTTCGGTGAAACCCACGAGCACGGGTATGATGCTGACAAACCTAGAAACATAATCGGGGCGATTCTAACCCACAATCATAGGTTCCTGGCGTGTCCAAGGGACGCAACTCTGCACAGCGAATCGCGGCGCCCTAGACGACAGGGCCACCCGTGCCCCCTCCACCCACATCATATAACTGATATAACTGGAACACTGGAACACTGTTCAAAGCGGCGTTAAATCCAACTCACTCACTCGTTATATAGAAAAGAGACCACATAGGCGAAGTCCGTGCGTGCGTGTGTGAATGCGTATGTGTGTGCTTTATATTGTACATACGATATACACAAGATAAAATATTAGATCAGATGGTATATACAGAACATGGTACAAGGAGATATATTCATAACGTCTCCGGTCTGAAGTCGTACATTATACAGTAATTTCAACAATTGACAATTCTTTTTTTTAAACACCGTATACGAAATAACCAATAATCACGTGAATAGTGCCACACATACCTATTCACCAACGCGTGGTTCACGTTGTACCTCTGTTCACACCAAGTCAACCGTTCACCCAGCACAGGTCATGCCAAGTACCCTGGATTGTTTTGTGACAATACGGGTTGTAAAATATGTCAACGGATACTTATAATATACATAGAAGTGTCGATTTACAAACGTGGGTCATAAACACATGTGTCACCTTCCACGCCGGTCGTCAGGACAGTCTATATACTAGTATCACGCCCCAGAGCCATGGACACAGACTGGGGTGGACTGTGTTGAGGGTACGATATCAAGGTGATACTATATCCATTTGAAGTCAGAACCAATAAGTTTAACAACTTTAGCTTCTACTACGATTCACAAACTGAATCAAACTTGGCCCTAAAATAAAATCAGGCGACTTACTATAATTGTAAATGCCGGGGTATTAATTTAGGCACTGACGGATCCAGGGTTACCACGGGTCATGACCTGACCTTCAACAAGATTATGTGGTCCGGAGTGAGTGAGTGAGTGAGTGAGAATGGTTTTACATCGCTTTTAGCAATATTCCAGCAAAATAACGTCGAGGAACACCAGAGTGAGTGAGTGAGTTGGATTTAACGCCGCTTTTAACATTATTCCAGTTACATCACGGCGTGTCAGCTTATTGTGGGAGGAAAGCCCGAAGTGATGGAGGTCTCAGACATTTACCACTTCGGTGAAACCCACGAGCACGGGTATGGTGCTGACAAACCTAGAAACATAATCGGGGCGAACCGGGATTCGAACCCGCAATCATAGGTTTCTGGCATGTCCAAGGGACGCAACTCTACACAGCGAATCGCGGCGCCTTAGACGACTGGGCCCCCCGTGCCCCCCGGAGTATTAATTTAGGCACTGACGGATCCAGGGTTACCAGGGGTCATGACCTGACCTTCAACAAGACTATATGGTCCGGAGTGAGTGGGTATGGTTTTACCTCGCTTTTAGCAATATTCCAGCAAAATAACGTCAAGGAACACCAGAAACGAGCTTCACATATCGTACCCATGTAAAGGGGAATCGAACCCGGACCTCCGACGTGATGAGCGAACCCTTTAACCACTAAGCTACCCCTGTGGTCCGTGGTGTGTAGACCATCACGATACACTAAGATACAATTGTTATAGATGTACAACAATTGCTATAGTACTGTCCTAGTATGACGAGTATCTTCACCTCCCTCAGTAGCACATCGTTCCTATACTCTGCACTCCCTATAGGCACTGTACGTTATTACAATGTGAACCATGTGTTTAGCCATCGAACACATGCTTAAAATGTTTAGCCCTAACGAGTTCCTACATGGAACAAGCATGTTTCGTGCCTTATCGTAAAACGATGTAAAGGCACAGGAAGCTGTATGAGCTTTCTGTATATGTGTGTGTGTGTGTGTGCACACTGGGGAAATATAAATGAGTGAATGAATTCTGTTTTACACAGATTCTTGTTGTATCATAGCCGCCGGTCTATTAGAGACTCTGCACTCGTCAATAGTCTACACCTCTATCATGGCGGCTTGCAGGCAATCGACTCAAGACTGTGCCATCGTTTGTTTTAAATAATAATTTTATCATTTAAAATGAAATTTAAACAAACTGTGATGTATTTCGTAAATGACTGTGTCACATGTAAACAATTTGCAAGAATTCGTTAAAAGATTTTGTTAGACATCCTGATGCGACATGTTCATGTACTGAATGAAAGTACTGACTGCTGTGTTTAGTCAGCTGTTTCTACAGACATGTTCAAAAACCCTGTATAATTACACGCAAACATATTTTGCTCTGTAATAAATTCGAGTATATTTTTTCCACGCTCCGCGAACAAATCAGAAGGCTAGCAGAGATAAAGGTTGTGAAGGAAAATATCTTAAATCTTAACTATGGGTAATTATGTGATATGTATCTCTACCTCATTCTAACATTCCAACTTAAAGAAACCCTTAACAACAGCTGACGTGCAATATATGCACCGTGCAAGTCGTTCAGTTTCCCGCGCGATCACCTAATCTACATATAACTAGCATATTTAACACAGTTCAACCGATATCTATGGCATTATGGAACCACATACTGAGTTAAGATGAATATATATACTGATGGAAACGAATAAGGGAACAATGAAATATATAGGGAAATATCTTGAAATAGCTCGAATACAAATTCAACACATGTCAGAATCAAATGTTGAGATGTGTTTGTGTGCATTGTTTCCAACGTGTGGTAGACGTGTGGTAGACAAGGCTTGGAGTGAGAGAGTGAGTGAGTGAGTGAGTTGGGTTTAACGCCGCTTTTAACATTATTCCAGTTATATCACGGCGTGTCAGCTTAATGTGGGAGGAAAGGCCGAAGTGATGGAGGTCTCAGACGTTTACCACTTCGGTGAAACCCACGAGCACGGGTATGGTGCTGACAAACCTAGAAACATAATCGGGGCGAACCGGGATTCGAACCCACAATCATAGGTTTCTGGCGTGCCCAAGGGACGCAACTCTGCACAGCGAATCGCGGCGCCTTAGACGACTGGGCCACCCGTGCCCCCCGTGCCCACCGACAAGGCTTGGAACCCAGGATAGCATATATATACTGTGTCTAAAACTAAGTGTTCCCTTATTAATTTCCCTCAGTATATCTAAAAGCGAGAAATCGCTTTCCATAATTTATGAATTCTCTGCTAAAAGGATCCGTGAAGATCCGGGGTAGGATAGGTTTTCAGCAACCCATACCGCAAAAGCGACTATGCTTGTACTCTGCTAAAAGCATATTCCCATTGTACGACCCCGCCCACTTCATGGGCATGTGTTTATGAATCACTATCAAATAGTGATGGTACCAGATGTTCGCGAAAAGGCGGGCGTATCCTGTTCCACCGGTGACACCCGTCACAAACACATGCAAAGACAAGTCAATTGTTCACCTGAAAAAACACGGGACATATGGTTCAAGTCAAAATAAGGAATTGCATCGGACACCCTGAAACACGGCCAAATCCACCTGTAATGAAAAGTAAGAGTAAACGGTTATAACGAACTCAATGGAGCCACTAACTTTAGTTCGTTATAACCGTAGTTCGTTATAAGCATATACAGCATATGTACAGCAAATGGTCTGGACAACAACAAAAGTTCGTTATATCCTTCAGTTCGTTATAGGCATGTTCGTTATAAACGTAGTTTACTGTAATTTGAATATTATTCATAATTCAGGACTTATCGTTTATTGACGGTGTGGGTGTGGGTGGGAGAGAGAAAAGACAGGGCGGGGGGGGGGGGGGGGGGGGGGGGGGGCATAAGAAAATAAAATGGGGGTGAGTGGGTCGGAGGATCCAGCATAATATGACACCGTCCCATAACCAATCTCATTGCAACCAGTGATGTCACCAATAAAGATACTTTTCAAAGATAATCGTATTATGAAAGAGACATTAGGATGGAACTTTTTACGGAGTTTTGCATGTTCGTATAATGATGGTGAGGTCGAACTGTCTTGTTAATTTTTAAAGAGCCGGAACTTACATAAAATACTGGTATCCTCCTTCAAACTGCTCGTTATGAAATAGAAATTGAATACACGCATCCAAAACACTTAAATCTACACCATCGTCATAATCACTACATTATTAACGTTCAGCATGTGAGCCCACGTATTACCATGGCAACATGCAGTCTCACATTTCCGTCACCGTGGAAACGGAAACTTAAACAGTCTGCACACGTTTGAAGCATGTGCTGACTGTTGCAATAAACACGGGCGCGATGACTGATAGGTGATATTGACACCAAGATCCATATAGCGGCCATGTCCTTCACAACCCGCTCCTTGCTCTAGAAGACACGATGACCACTCCTAATGGTTAAGTTTAGATGAAGGCACACGAATTGTATCAATATATTAACAGTATGATAATTATATTCATGATCCGTCTAACCCCCAACCACCAAACATATATAACATGTGTATTTTTGCGATCACACGCTACATTTGGCACAAATATTATATAGCATTGGTGGATAAACTTTGTAATCGGGCCCAGATAACACAGTTAGAAACATGCGGCCAGGCCACACAACAGGGATAATTTGTTCGACTTGACAAATATAAGCCCCATTACCAAATATTAAAGACTAGAAAAAAACCCGATTAACCTCAAAACTCACGGGAAATACATCTTCATGAATCTAGGGCAATCAATAAGTAATGGACGCATTAACATCAATTAAACTAAGGTTTTTTCCAGATGTATTTTCAGTTGGAATTAATTGTCATTTCAAACAGAACCTTCGCCAGTTTAACTATATTAATATGATTAATAAATCTACAAACAAAACAATGAATTGTACATAGTCTTATATCGTAATAATGCTTAACCCGTTCCCAAGTTATAACCAATCACATCCAATTCGACCCATGACCTTCAGAGATTGTGTTATCCCCTCTAAAGATGCCACAGTGTTGAAGAAAAATGGCCTAGGACATGCTCAAACCTAGAGAGGTATCCATTGCGAGGGATGTATGATGAAAGAAAGGAACACCACCCAACAAACACAAGCATATTTTATACCAGTACATCCACAGGTCTCATAATCTGAGCTTACACCCCATCCAGAGCTCACAAGACAGTCCCTCTCCCTTAAAAAGATAGTTTACGACAGCTGCAGTCGACCTGGAAAGTATCAGTGAGGAAAAGGCTTGCTTATAAGGGGCCAGGCATATATTACAGGGGGGAAATAATGACCCTCCCTTTTAGCCTGTCATATTTTCGGATTTTCTTGTCATATTTTCGGATTTTCTTGTCATATTTTCGGGTTTTCGGATTTGACCATCCCCACGTCCTTGTAAACTGACGTCCAAAAGAAACTTTTACCAGAGTTTGAAATCACTCTTGCTCAAAAACAACAAAACATACATGCATGAAGTAAAGTGTATTGAGAAGATCAATATATCAACATAATCAACACTGAAATGACAATCATACTGCGACCGAGAATGACGTCAGAGCCCCCCAAAGTTGGGTGTGGTACAAAACTCGAGCTTTCAGAATCATGGACAATAGGCAGAGTACATAAACAATCGCTCACGTTCAATAACAAGTCATTAGTAGCGTGTGTGACCACCAAATGCCTTCGACGCACAGAAGAAGTCAGTCGTCTGATGAGGCCACGTGGGATTTGACGCCATTCGTCTTGGAGGGCCAAGATCAGTTCTTGCCGGTTGGCTGGAGAGTGTGGTCGTTGTCGAACACGACGATCCATCAAGTCCCAGAGGTGTTCTAGGGGGAACATGTCGGGTGAGCGTGCAGGCCACGGCAGGGCGTTGACGTTGTTGGCTGTGAGGAAGTCAGTGACAATTCTGGCTGTATGGGCTCTAGCGTTGTCATGCTGATAAATGACACCACGTGGCTGCTGTTGGAGAAATGGTAGGACAACTGGACGAAGAATGTTATCCATGTAACGCTGAGCTGTCAAGTTTCCGTCAACGATGACCAGCGGTGTCCTCACCTGCCCACAGATCCCTCCCCACACCATGACACTCCCTCCAACATATGGTACGACCTCCTGCACGCAACACGCCGCCGTTCGTTCATCCCTTCGGCGGTAAACACGTTGTCTTCCATCAGCCCTAAACATACAGAATCGACTTTCGTCAGTGAAGACAACCCTCTGCCAGTCACGTCGTTGCCAACGTTGTACAGTCCGGGCCCATCTCAATCGCAGACGACGATGTTGCGCTGTCAATAGCTGTCCTCTGTATGGTCTAAAAGCCCTGATTCTATGAGCCCTGAGTCTCCTGGCCACTGTCTGTCGACTAACCCTGTGACCTAAGGCATTTGTCGCCGATGACGTCACTGTCCGGAAGCAATTTCGGAGGTGCAAGGTACGCAAGTACCGGTCATCATGGGGCGTGGTTACCCTGGGTCAACCTGTTCTTGGCCTGTCAGCGATCCGCCCTGTCTGTCTGTAACGTTGCATCAAGTTGGTAACGGCAACACGGGAGCAACCGAAGGTTCGTGCAACATGGGCGTGGGTGGCTCCCATCTCTACCATACCCAAGGCTCGTTCACGTTGTTCGACTGTGAGTCGTGGCATTTCTTTTGTGTTATTTTTTTATCACTGTGGATGTCTGACTTGCCGTTGCAATCGTTTTATACCCTTACCCGCACGTGCATTTGCAGTTGTGCGTGGTGCACGTGTTTTTTCCTTTTTTCGCGTGTTATCTCGCAAACATGTAACAGACGATTAACATTTTCTGCATACACTATTGTTGTATTTAGGTTATGTGTTTCAGATAGACTTCATCGAAAAAATATTTACACTTTGTTTGAAATTTATATTTTCAGTTGGTAAAGTTTCTTTTGGACGTCAGTTTCCATTTTATTTCATAACCCTCCGTGAAAAGACAAAATGCAAAAGCACTTGATATTTTATTATAAAATGTTCATTTGTCATGACACCCAATATGTGTATGTGTTCTGATGCGTCAAATTTGGACATGGCTGGCTACCTTGAAACCTTTTGACAGCGTTACTGAGGCCTTGAATGTTGTAACCTTGATCAAACAACACTGACGCTCTTTGGAATCATGGTAGAGAGAGCGTGCTCGGTTCTCCCTCAAAGGTGCGAAATGTAGACACCAAGGGTTGGAGCTGCAGGAATATTGCTCGACATAAATGGAAAGTTGACAATTGGAAAGTTGAAGTCATCCCTCTTGTCATACAGTCTTGTTTAAAGTCTCTTTTTTTTCACTCTGAATCTTTATGCTTAGATGTAAATGAAACAGATGAAGCGGTCTCACTGGTCTCCTTTATTTCTTGTTCAGGTGGGTAAATCTGTGGAAGTGAATTTTCTATCTGCTGGTTATTGAACGATATCAGATCAGCGATATACCTGATGCTTAAATTAAATGTATTGACTTTCCCAATTGTGATTCATATGCATAGAGAAACAGATAACTAAGAAGTGCTCATGGGGATGCATTCTTCTTGCCTAAATGTCTTACCCCCAAATTTTACATAGATGCTATCAATGAGGAAGTTATAACCCTTCTCTGATTCGCTCTGAGCCCCAGCCCACCCCCACCCCTATAATAAATGACCGGTCACTTACGTGGAGGGTGTATATTATTCTATATTCATAAAGTTACAAATCACTGAAGGTTGAACTCATTCTGTTACTTGATGATTGTTACTTCTCCCTGCGTGAGTAGATGTATGTCACTACTGTTCGGCAGGTTGTGGACATTATTTACGACGCTTTCTTCTGGGTGATCATTCGTTTGTTTGTTTGTTTGTTTGTTTATTTCTTGTTTAACGCCGCACTCAGCAGTATTCCAGCTATATAATCGGGTATGTACTAGAGTACCCAGTGATTGACATCATAAGCATCGATCTACGCAATTGGGATCGATGACATGCCTTTACATGTCAACGAGCCTGACCACCCGATCCGGTTAGTCGCCTCTTACGACAAGCATAGTCGCCTTTTACAGCAAGCATGGGTTCCTGAAGACCTACTCTCTTCCCGCATCATCACGGGCCGGTAACCATTGGTACAGACCATTGACCAGGATGCAGTGGTTGACTGGTAACGAATGTTACCGTCTTGTTCATGTCTTGCTGCTGGGGATGGGGTCAGATTAACTGTCACTGTATTGCTGTGTACATTTACTTAAAGTCGTCTTGGACAAACTCTCACAATTAATAATGATCCGAAACAAAGACACCGATTTGTAAGACAATTCACATATCCTTTGTGTTTAATTTTATATATGTTTAAATTGAATTGAATACTGAATACACAGGGGGACCATGCTCCGTTGTTGGTTCTAAATGCATGTATCCAGTTTCAGAAAGGAAATGACAGCCACATACTAAGAAACACTGACATATGTGTGCACGCATAAAAGTCACATCCACTCTCATTGAAACAATGAAGAAGAACCCCAAACCAGTCTACAAGTACTCAGAAGTTGCTTTCACTTTGACACAAAGGGGAACATTCACGCCATGTAACCGCCGTATTAAGGAAGAAGTCCTGTATACGTTGCACACGTTGTATATCCTGTACACGTCTTAAACCGTCACCAAGAAAACGTCTTAATACAACGTCGTTGAATCTATATACAGCACAGTATGTATATTACAGTCAATGTGTAACATGAAATTCTCACTGAGGCAATTTACAAAACGCCAAAACATCATCCACAATACTTTACATTTTCAATTAATTTCCCGTCAGATTGACTAAATGTTTTTAAGACATTCAAAAGGGCTCAAAACATCACAAAAGCCTAATTATGCTAGGATTATAGTAGCCCCAAAAATAATAAAATATACATTGACTTTCGGTTTTTTTTAATCCTAAAATTTTCAGTCACTTGGTGGTGAATTAATAAAGAAAAATAATTGTAAAATGACTGAAATATTTTGCATTTTTTAAATTGGCTGAGTGAAAGTTTCAGTCATGTAACACAATGGCCGCAACATGTACAAGCTTCCATAGATGAACACCCGTGTCTAGTAACCGTCGTACCGCAAGAAGTCACCCATCCTGGTGATGATGTTGTAGCATCCTCCAGCGCATGCGCTGTCCTCATAAACACCTATCACAAAGCAGGAACAGCATCTGTAGATGACACAGCCCGACCCTGAAGCAGCCGACCGACCCACCATCGTGGTAGAATTGACCCTGGTCAGAGTGTACTGGGCGCAACCCACACACAGACCGTCTTCCCTCAGCTTGGCACCACAGTCTTCAAAGCCTGCTGCTATGGCCATTACTTCCGCCGCAGTGACGTCAAACCCAGGACTCGCTGCCCATCTCTTACCATCCTTGATGGAACAAATGGCGGCTCTGGTCACGTATCCTTTTTCGAGAAGGGCGCAGATATATTGTTCCCAAGTTGGTGTCTGTTTAGCACTCATTTTGGCGACGGGGTGCTCTTAAAGGGTTCCGTAACAAATTTCATTCAATATGAGATGCAAATCAGAAATATCTTTCCAAAGCAGACGACAATTTGGTCACTTCCTGTCTTGAAATAATATTACAATCAGTCTTGTGGAAGCATCAATGAATATTGGATGTTGGTCGTTTTTTCCGAACGGCGCAGGGAATATTTTAAAGAGCTGTTGGTGAATATTTCTGAATAAGAAGGCTCGCTAACGGGGCTGTTTTATCATCCAGATCCTTTTTACGAGCAGCACAGACCTGATTGTCACGGCTCAGATCCGATCACAACTGATCCGTTTTGATATACGCATAAATATGTATGAATTAGTAGGCTCACAGGGCCCGCTCCAATATCACTCGCAAATGACACTGCGCTGTCTTTATAATAGAAGAATATGTCAGCTTTAAACACCTACCAGTATTTGTCCTCACCGCACGTATTCCTTTAACTTATTAACACTGTAACCAAAGATGAACACCCTTTAAGGGCAGCAGCACCAACATGCTCAAAACACGAAAAGCATCAATCCACTAGTCTTCGTGCAAATTTCGTCAGTTTGTATTCATTCAATAATTAATCAAAATATCACTTTCACTAGACATATCCAGGAACGGTCTCAGGTGCTTTCTCACTAACCAACTGTCGCTGTCATTCTAGCTCCAATGTTAACTGATCGACCCGCCATACAAAGCGGGCGTGCTCACACGACGGGCGCCTTTTCTCTGTATGAATGCAATACCTATCTGCTATCTATGCCTATTATCGAGAGTGTTTACCCGAGTTACCGAATAGTACAACGCCGATTTAGCGATAGCGCAATAAAGGGGGCCATTATGGTCTTTGAGCACACATCTGTTGGCTGCTATCTGACCAACACGTTGCCTTTCATTGAATTACACTTTGAATTGTATCTTCGGTCGGAATGTCACGTGGTATAGACATGACAGATCGCTTTACCTTTCGCATGAATATTTCATTTTAGAGACGGTTTTGCCTCATATGTATTGTACGGAGAAAGACCTCATGTATAATGCTGTACTTTACTTATAAATCTATGAACATATGATTAAATGAGCACAACTTAACTTGGATTTGTGTAATCGTAAGCAATTGTTTTATTGATTTCTTTGCAGACAGAGAAACAGCAGTTCTTCGGCAAAAGGCTATTATATTATATTATATTATATTATATTATATTATATTATATTATATTATATTATATTATATTATATTATATTATATTATATTATATTATATTATATTATATTATATTATTGTATAGCACACTTTCCAAAATCACTTCAATTCAATTCAATTCTTTATTGTATGAAAGGACACAGGCCCATATACAACGGAGTAACATAACCTATTTTATAAGATACGAAGTCATGTGTCATGATACTTGAATAAATACATTTAATGTATTTGCGAAACAAAAACATGAGTTTTGAGTAAAGGAACATATTCGCGCCCATGGGCAGGCCCATGGGCGAGATAGTGTAAATATTGAGTTTTTTAACAATTTTTTTTTCATTTTTTCTTCCTTGGTTTGTTCCCATGAAAACAGCATGTTTAATTTTGTAAATACCTTTGACCGAGAGTCGGCAAAGACCGTAGAGTTTCTGGACTTTTGGGTTTCCAGAATTAAAATGGGACGTGTTTATCATATCATATCATATCATATCATATCATATCATTAATTTATATTACATTATTAATTTGTATAGCACACTTTCCAAAATCACTTCACTTCAATTCAATTCTTTATTGTATGAAAGGACACAGGCCCATATACAACGGAGTTACATAACATATTTTATAAGATACAAAGTCACGGTAACAATTCACTTCGTAACAAAAACGCATGATGTATGTACAAAGCCAGTTGATTTTGTGTTAGAAGATCCTTGCAGGACAGTAATGAAGACAATGTTATAGCATTGAAATGAGATATAGACCACTGCGGTAAGTACTTGTTTCTGGTTTAAGCAATGACTTGAACTGGCGATAAGTATCATATCTTGAACTTTCGTCAATATCTGAATGCCATTTCTGATGAAGCATATCAATGGCACGCATTAAACTATTTATCTTATCATTACCCAATGGATCAGTGTACACGTGATTTTCATTCTCAGCTCCAAAGGGTACAGATGAGGCGAAATGGGGTTTAACCTCACGTCCAAGATTATTTCACATATAAATAGTGACGTACCATGCGCGCGTGCGTGTGTGCGTGCGCGCGTGTGTGTGTGACTGTTCTGAGCCCCTTAATGCCGAGCGCCAGCCAGGCAGGGTAACAACAAGTACCATCTGTTCACGTCTTTTGGTATGACGCGGCCGGGGATCGAAACGGGGCCGATGCTCTATCACTAGACCACGGAGGCGGTTCCCCAGGGTACAAAGTATAAGTGGTATACGCATCATGCCTCACCAATGTAACACTGTCCTCTCCAATCTCTCACCGGCAGCCGCTTCACATCTTGGCGGGGCTGTGTGGTGTGCCACTCAACATACCTGGTTACCCATGTAACAAAGGGGTTTGTCTATGATGCCCACCCAGCTACTTCTAGCGCAGCTAGCTGCAACTGGTGTCCCTACCTACAGCCGATCTTGTTTGTTTGTTTGTTGTTTAACACCGCACTCAGCAATATTCCAGCTATATGACGGCGGTCTGTAAATAATTGAATCTGGGCCAGACAATCCAGTGGTTGACATCATAAGCATCGATCTACCCAATTGTGATGCGATGACATGCATCAACCAAGTCAGCGAACGTGACCACCCGATCCAGTTAGTCGCCTCTTACGACAAATATAGTCGTCTTTTACGGCAAGCATGGGTTGCCGAATCTTCACGGGACCACAGCCTATCTGTACTGATGGTCCTACTGGAAGCAACACCTACAGCTACTGACTAGTTTTGGAAGGTCCGTGGTTATGAGCAACAATATGGATTTTCTGCTCACATCTTTGACAAGGGCCATAATCAAGTCTTTGGTAGGCATTCAGAAGTTGGAAGAACATGAAACATGACACTTTTTATGGATAGCAAGTTCTTTTATTCTGTCATGATGTTTCAGAACTACTTCTTGCTCCTTCATCAGGCGAATGCTGAGCAGGTGCATAAAGTTAACATGTACCTATTTAAGTCATAATCTCTTTGATGTTATTTAGTCAAACTTTGTTTCTTTGATGACCTGTTTCATTTGACCCCATTTTGCTCTTTGATATTTTAGAATAATAAGTTTGCTGCACACAAATATATGCCACTCAATAATGGTATATCCAGTTTGATATGTGATGACCATCAAATACTACTGAAGCAGAGATGTCCCGAAAAAATTCAAGAGGGCATTGGCAGGTTTATCCAGTATACAAGAAGTACTGTTTGAAATCTCAAATCTGTGATCAATATTTTGAAATTTGGTGCTGCCTAACCAATACATGCAGGCACCAAGCAATAGTCGCAGAAACAGAATTTGAAGACCCTTTGTATTTTTCATCCTTATGGGGACACGGGTGGCCCAGTTGTCTAAGGCGCCGCGATTCGCTGTGCAGAGTTCCGTCCCTTGGGCACGCCAGAAACCTATGATTGTGGGTTCGAATCCCGGTTCGCCCCGATTATGTTTCTAGGTTTGTCAGCACCATACCCGTGCTCGTGGGTTTCACCGGAGTGGTAAACGTCTGGGACCTGCATCACTCCGGGCTTTCCTCCCACATTAAGCTGACACGCCGTGATGTAACTGGAATAATGTTAAAAGCGGCGTTAAACCCAACTCACTCACTCACTCATCCTTATAAAACGTTTCACCGCTGTATTCACCAATTTTGAAACCTCTTGGGTATCAAAGCATCTATGTTGCTATACTCTTTATCACCTCTGCTGTCTCAGCAAAGTCTTTTAGTAAATTATGTTTGTGACTGAAATGGCCTTGGCCTTATTCCACAGGACAGACTGTATAGGTATGTGGCTGAGGTAAAAGCACCATTTGTTTTTTTTGTTTGTTGTTTAACACAGCATCTGTAAATAGTAGTCAGGATCAGTTGGTTTATTGTTTAACGCCACACTCAGCAATATTCCAGCTATATGACAGCGGTCTGTATAAAATCAAGTTTTGAACCAGACAATCAAGTGATTGACATACGATGACACACATGAACCAAGTCAGCGAGCCTGACTACTTGATCCGTTAGTCGTCTCTTACAAACATAGTCGCCTCTTACGGCAAGCATGGGTTGCTGAAGACCTATTCTCTACCCGTATTTAGGGGTCCGTGACAGACTATTGACCAAGATGAGGTGGTTGACTGGTAACGAATGTCTAACCGCCGTGTTCATGCCTCTTTTGACATGCATAGTTGCCTCTTACGACAACCATTTGTTGCTGAAGACCTGTTCTAACCAAGATCTTCACAGGTTGTCAGGATGAGACAAACCGGTGATTGATATTATGAGCAAAATCCTGCATCATGGGGCATGATAAGAACAAGCATAGGTTGCTACTCCAACCAGGAATCCCCAATGTTTCTTTTCTTTTAGGGCATGTGGATCAGAGTGAGTGAGTTGGGTTTAAGGCCGCTTTTAACAGTATTCCAGTTATATCAAGGCATGTCAGCTTAATGTGGGAGGAAAGCCCGAAGTGATGCAGGTCTCAGACGTTTACCACTTCGGTGAAACCCACGAGCACGGGTATGGTGCTGACAAACCTAGAAACATAATCGGGGCGAACCGGGATTCGAACCAACAATCATAGGTTTCTGGCGTGCCCAAGGGACACAACTCTGCACAGTGAATTGCGGTGTGGTAGAGGACAGGGCCACCCGTGCATACTTGACCTTGAGAGGCATGGACTACTGGGGACAAAGTCTTCCTCGTTATGCCCACTGGGCACATGTTAGTCTCGGCTTCACTGGCTTCTCTGTACATCCTTCATCTCAGTCCAACATGAACACAACACAAGTAATAATAGGTTACGATACCTTTATTAACATAGTTAACGGTATCAGCAATGATCAATGGATCAGTCAACATCAGGGCACAGCTCAGCGAGTCCGCCACCCTCACAAATTCCTAGGAATGAACTACAATCAACTACAACTCAAATAGGATGAGAATATATAACATGATAACATGAAGGTAACTACAGCTCAACTCAAAATGATAAAAAATGACATGAATGAAATGGACTAAAAGTGACTAGTGTTATTGTACATATTCACATGGTGGGTGGGGGAAATGGGATTTCTCTTAAGAAGCAGCATGATGGCACAAGCAACACTGCTATAGCCTGTTTGATTTGAAATATTAACCTGCAACTAACCAAAATAAAAAATAGAGTGTAACTCAAAACAGTAATCAGTCACAAAAACAATTTTGAAAACATAAATTTCTAAAATAGAGTCAAACGCCAGTTTGCATGATATGGAAGTGATTGTCTCAGTGACAAAGACTATTGAATAACACAGCAATTGTATGATGTGTGTATTGTATGGGTGCACATCCTTGGATATGAGGAAGGTCTTATGATGTCCTCCTCTCCCACCCCCCTGAACTTATGGACAGTAAATTGATAGAATTAAGCTTCCCGCGAAGCATGCCAGAGCGAGTGACTGAGAAAGTTGTGTTTGAACCGGCTTTGAACAGTATTCCAGTTTTATAAACATGGCGTGTCAGCTTGATGTGGGAGGAAAACCCAGTCATGTAGGAAGTTTACTACTTTGGTATGGTGCTGACAAACTCAGAAACATAATCATGCAAACAGGGACTCGAACCCACCAGCATAGGTATATGGTGTGCCCAAGGGACACAACTCTACACAGCGAATTGGGACACCTTTAACTGGGCCTTCTGTGCCCCCAGAATGTGAAGACCCATCAAGCAACTGCGAAGAACAGCAATATAAAGGTTCATACTCAAAGTATATCTTTTCCTGCTTTAAGTAGTTTCAAACAATATCAAGGACTTATTTTAACTTGCTCTTAAACCAATTGCAAGACCCAAGTCTGCAGCAAATTTCCCTACAAATTTTCACATGGGGATTCCCAATTAATGTTCATATAGTTACAACTAGTTACAACTTTCTTTCACTGATAACAGGACCAATAAACATGATAAAGAGAGTTTTCATGCATAATCTTATGTTATCACATTGAATGCAACGTTACAACGCAATGCTAAATTACGTCTTAAGTAAAGAAATTTAGTTCGGTTTTTCAAAATCAAAATATTGAACAAGATGACATTTCTTTCCCAGTTTGCCTGCCAAGGGCTCTTATTTCGGAATAAATCCCTGTAAATTATTTCTTTCAACTTCTTTGATGACCAGAAGTTTTTTATCAAACAAAGGTAAGATGAAATACAGGTCAGGGTAGCAGTACCTCAGAGAATCCAAGGATGTTGTGAGTATAGATGTTGGGTTGTATCACAGTAAGATGGGAGGATGAACATACATGAGATATAAAACCATTTATACAACCATGTGTGGAAATATCTTATAAGCAACTTGGGATCTGGTCAGCCACAATGCACTCCCTGTTGCCCTTTTACTCAAACTATTTGGTAAAAGTATAGGCTGTGGGTACACTATGATCCAAGACACTGTGTGGGAAGTTAGATTTGAACAGTACTGTATGAGTACACCTTGACACATGAGGGAAGTTATATTTGAACAGTACTGTGTGAGAACACCTTGACACTGTGAGGGAAGTTATATTTGAACAGTACTGTGTGAGAACACCTTGACACTGTGAGGGAAGTTATATTTGAACAGTACTATGTGAGTACACCTTGACACTGTGAGGGAAGTTATATTTGAACAGTACTGTGTGAGAACACCTTGACACTGTGAGGGAAGTTATATTTGAACAGTACTGTGTGAGAACACCTTGACACTGTGAGAGAAGTTATATTTGAACAGTACTGTGTGAGAACACCTTGACACTGTGAGAGAAGTTATATTTGAACAGTACTATGTGAGTACACCTTGACACTGTGTGGGTAGTTATATTTGAACAGTACTGTGTGAGTATACTTTGACCCGTTGACTGAGGGAGGTTAGATTCCAGAGTACTGTATGAGTGCACCTTTAAAGTGTGTGGGAAGTTAGATTTGAACAGTACTGTGTGAGTATACTTTCACCCGTTGACTGAGGGAGGTTAGATTCCAGAGTACTGTATGAGGACACCTTGAAACTGTGTGCAGTTAGATTTGAACAGTACTGTATGAATACACCTTGATCAACCCCTTTGTCTTTTTTTGGACAATAAAATATGTTTAATAATACACCTTGACTCATTGACACTGTGAGGGAAGTTAAATTTAAACAGTACTGTATGAGTGAGTTCACATTGATCCCTTGACACTATGTGGGAAATTAGAATTGACCAGTACTGGCAGAGACAGGGGCCAAACACCATGACAGAGGCTGAAGTGGAGCCATGTTACAGGGTAGACAATGTGTGTACGTACATTCTTCATCCATAGTTACATACACTAATACAGCACTTACACAGTAGGCCTACAATTTAAAATTGACAAAGATGATAGTGACGGATAGTATCAAAAGATGTGTAAAATAGGAAGTCATCTTTGGTATGTCACCAGAGGTGTTTCGGGAGACACACTTTGCAGGCATGGAGATGTGACCTTTTCAAGCTCTACTTGAATATGCTTAATGCCATTATTTCTCATAAACACAAAAACAGACAAACTAGATCAGTCATCCCAAGGTTACCTGGGTTACAAATGCAAGTCTAGTTCTGAATGGATGACTGGATCTTAAGCACTGGTATCCTGTTTTACCGAGCAACTTTAGCCACATCTATTACCAGTACAGGAAAAGAATTAAGGTTTTGCAGAGCTAAACTGATAGTATGAACACTGCTTATCTTAATCATACTTTCGAAGAGCATAAGAAGACTAGATGGACTGAAATTGTTTGGTTATATTGACAGTAAATGATTTTTTTAATAGCACAGATTGCTAACGGCCATCATGTCCCTTTGCAAGGATCTGACTCTTGAACATAATACCCAGTGTTTCAGATTGGTTCATTTTCTAGGACACAGACAGTCATCCAAGATGCCCTGTAGATATTGATTTAAAATTGGTAGAGATATGGAAGAATAACCTATCAAAAGATGATAAAATCATGAAAATGTCCCATTGAAATTTGTCTCAAACAAAATCCCTGATATAAAAAATCATCATAATGCGAGGATATATACTACGGTGTATGGCACTAGCATTTATTATTGAATTTACATCAAATAACTGTTAAAACCTTAAAACAAAAATGCTTATATTGTGAAATTATTTATCTCTAATTTTCACATTTCAAAGAAAGTTGCATTAAAAAATTATTTTATTTCAGCCAGATTTGTTATAAAATGTGGTTTACGAATCCACTGACTCCACAAAAAATTATAAGTGAAAACAAATTTAAAAAATGAAAAGCAGTGGGTTTTTTCTTCCACAAACCAGAAATAAGTAAAAAAAACAACACTTATTTACTGTGGCTATCAGCATCAATAAATTATTTAAGATACTATAACTAAAATCTGTGGAAAATGTTGAAAACTTCAAAACAACGACTCACGAGAGGAAATGAATAAAAAGTATCTATATGAAATTGGAATTAAAAAAAAAACACATGAAGTTTTAGGCCAAAAATCCATAAACCCAAAAATGAAAATGAATGTTACTGTTAGTAGCAGGATTTGCTCAACCCATGACATGAACTAAATCAGTAGGCCCTGATATGATATCACTTGTATGCAATAATAGATTACTGTATTTACTGTAGTAATCACCCTGGTCCAATAAGCACCCAAGACCAACTTCTAGACCAATCTGTAAGTAATCTTTATAAGGTCGAAAATTTACATATTACACCTTTATTACAGAAAATAGGGGAATCTAATTACCAAATGACCATTATTGAAAAACTTTTAAGTATTTGAACTAAATTGTTCACTAAAAAAACAAAATAACTCCACCCCCACACCCTCCCCATCTAATGTATTTTCTAATCACTGAGGGCACTTCTTACAACTAATACTGTAACATGTAATATGGACTGACACAACATTCTCCCTCAAATAACCAGGAACACCCCAGTAATGACCATGACAGCATGAAATCTGATAGAACTGATGTGAGTGAGTATGGTCTTACGCCGCTTTTAGCAATATTCCAGCAATATCATGGCGGGGAACACCAGAAATGGGCTTCACACATTGTACCCATGTGGGGAATCGAACCCGGGTCCTTGTCATGACGAGCAAACGCTTTAACCACTAGGCTACCCCACCGCCCCTGGTAGAACTGAAACTAATGGAACTGTACCATGTTTATTGGTCTCTTATGTAACCATGTTAACAGCCCTGGGAGCACTTCACAGAGCATCTTGGTGTGACCAATGAGTAGCACCACAATGTCCTTTAACTAAGACATCACTGAATTGTAACCTGGAGGCACTGTCATGACAACAGGACAGGGCTTCACACAAGCTCCTCACAGCGATAGTCCGTTCACGGAGCTCTCTATACTATCGCTGCCACCAGTCAAAACTCCCCACTGTGATAGGTGGCAACAACCATGCTTGGAGTTGGAACTCGCAACCGAATGACCGTTATGTTTACAAACAAATGATGACTGTCGTGACCCCGAACTCACTTACCGCTGCTAAATTACTTTCTTTGTCAATTTGAATTTTTATTTCATTAAAAGTATCATCTTTAATTGATATAGAAAGAATGTAAGGGAGAAGATGGTTGATTTTCCATTAGTCTGCAATCTCGAACCAATCTGATTATTAAAACAACGAAGTAAATTCATCTGGAAAACATGGTCAGTCGTAAACCTTTTCAAAATGAACTATGATGGCATTCCCAAAGACATAAACAAAAGTATTAACGTTACTACATATGGGGTTAAAGGGCAAATTTCAAGATTCTTGTAATGGCTGCGCCCACACTGGTGGCAGCGATGTTACAGAGAGTGTAACGAAGGTGTCACGCGCTGGGAAGGAGCTTGGGCTTCACAATAGAAAGGGACACAACCTGAAAATAATGTGTAATTGTACCAATATATTAAAGTTGTGACCCGTATTGACAAAGTGAAGATTGTTCAGTATAACTGCTTGGCAGGATCCTTACTTTATTTGCCAATGAAAGGGGAAGTTAGTGTTGTTTGTTATGTAATGCCGCACTGAGCAATACTCAAGCTGGTGTTTTGAGACATTCATCAGCATGACTCTCTAGATGGTTGCATGAATTGTTTCTCTAAAATGAGTGTTCTTACAAGAAATCAGACTTCATATTTGGGGTAATTTATATTAAAAAGCTAAACCTGTGCAGAAGCAGCAAGATCCCAACAGACAGTGATAGCCGTCAAGAAATCAGAACACGAAAGTATTGTGACTGACCCTCTATGTGGACAACAAGGCCCCTCATTTAAAGATATAAATGCTTAAGAAATGCTTGTAAACATGTAAACTTGGACTGACTTGATAAGTACATATTCCTACACCAGATATTAGTATCACTAACACAATACAAAATGGTAACCATGGTAACTAACCAACATCAAAAGGAACAAAATAGAACACCGAAACAGAAACTACAGGGAAAAAGGTAAAACATAACCATTGATAATACTGTACAGTTATAGTGAGACATCAGTATTTTGATTTTTGCAGTCTGCAATTTACACCAACAACAATGGACTTTACATTACATATACATCATATCATTCATTGGTCTGTGTAGATAGAAGTGTGTTCGGAGTGGTTCCAGTACAGAGGAGGATCTTTCAACATCAAATCTTTCACAATATTTTCTGCAGGTCATCAGCAAAACCAACTGGGATGAAATGATATTGTCGTACTTCTTGCAGTGTGATACTCAGATCCCAACATGCCACATCAAAACTAACAAATACTTAGTTTACTATTGATACTTTCACTGTTTCCAATTGGTTGAATTAAGAGCCAGGGCCCTGTTCCACAAAGCAATTGAAGCGCTACGACTGTTGTAAGAGCCTTAGCGCTACAATCGCTTTGTGGAACAGGTCCCTGAACATTTCCTTAATAAGGTTGGACAATTCATGATACCTGACTAATGATACAATACATGATGCATATATAATATATATCTTCCTTACCTTCTTTGCAAAAGTTTTATTTTTAACAGTGAGTGAGCGAGTATGGTTTTACTAAGCTTTTAGCAGTATTCCAGCAATATCACAGGGGGGGGAGACAGAAATGGGCGTCTCACATTGTACCCATGTTTTTAACAGATTTCCATGATATACTACTCAACTTTTCATAGGGATAATCTGAGAGTCTATGTACAGACTGAAAGCAACAGATTGCTTGGAGATATTGGCATACAAATAGTATCTGACGTTGTCATGGAAGTGGCACATTGAAAGTTTCATGTCAAGTTAAAATAATCCAGGGTACCGTAAACAACGCTTGTCCTCTTAATTAAAGACCACCTCCATGGTTTAGTGGATAGAAAGAGCATCTGCTCAGAGAGCATAATGTTGGTGGTTTGATCGCTGATCGTATCATACCATAAGTTGTTAAAAGATAGTTGTTTCCCTACCCGGTTTTCGGCAAAACGGGGCTTAAACAAGGACTGGTCAGCTCAGAGTCTGTATACTATATCTGAGTGGGGTTTCTATGTTAAACTGTGGCATGGTATCTCAGTGAAATTGCATTATAAAACCGACGCAAGTGTGGACTAGTACAAGCAGCCACACACCTATGCATGCACGTTGCTATACAAGTGCTATAATTTTGAATGCAATGTTAAAACCCCATTTCACCTTACCTAACCTTAGTTGAAAATTTCGCAAGAAATATATCAGTAACCTTTTCAAAAGCCGAATAGTATAGTTATATCTGCATCAAGTCATCACTAGTGCTCAATACACACATCACCTCATTGGACATCACAGACAATACAATGCCAGTCAACAAGCTAGCATTAACGCATTTCTGAGAACATAAACATTTACGTGGCAAAAACCTTCTGTCCGAGGACGGTTCAATGTGAACTTGTTATTACCCTGCAGTCATGTGATGTACAACATATTGTTCTATAAGTCAGATATCATGATATGTATTACCCAAGGCTGTATCATTGCCAGTGTTTACCAAATTTAGGCCAGATTGTTTTTGATTAGATTTTTGGTCCACGAATTCAGGCTGGTAGGACAAAAAAATGAAACATAAAAATGTCCAAATTCAAATATATTTTTTTATTCCCTTTAGGGATATGTGATTTATTGTCATAATTTGTTGTAATCTGATAAATTTTCAACAGTTTGTAGTTATAGTATTTAAAAGAATATATTTATATTGACAGCAACAGTAAATGTGGTGTTTTCAACAGTTTACTTTATTTGGGTTGAAAAACAATTTTGGGGGGGGAAGACAGATTCGTAAGCCAAAAACGTCTGGCCTTACTAGAGTGAGTGAGTGAGTTTGGTTTTACGCCGCTTTTAGCAATATTCCAGCAATATCACGGCAGGGGACACCAGAAATGGGCTTCACACATTGTACCAATGTCGGGATTCGAACCCGGGTCTTCGGCGTGATGAGCGAACGCTTTAACCACTAGGCTACCCGACCGCCCCGGCCTTACTAGACTAAATAGTGGCAACATATAAGGGCACCCCTAAAAAAAACCTTAGAAGTCTTGTGCCATTTTATCATTGCAGTCCTAGTTCTATTCCACCACCATATAATCTCAACAATCTTACTGCTTCCATTAATGGTGCAATATCTGTCTCATCATAGCCACCCCTTCATCTCACATATTCCAGGCTCACCATTCATCAACTCCACTGCAGGCCTTGTGTTCCTTCCAAATATTTTTAACATGTCTTAAAAACAAAGTCACATACACACTCCTCATAACATTCCGCAGCTACTAAAACAGTTTGCAGACACAACTAATGAATCCTTCGTTGATTTTCTTAAAACCTTTAATTCCTTACCTGGGTTCAAAAGGCTTTTGAACTACTTGACTAGTTATCCGTTAACTGGCTAATTATTTCAATGATGAACATAACTATTTTAATCATTAATCAAACATAATATTTGAATAACAATTTTGGTGATTAAGGCTGACATGTTTGATTTGTTTTGCACCCTTCTCAGATTTGCAAAGTAGACACAATTTATGGATAACAACTTCCTTAATTACTGAGAGGGCGACGTTTCGGTATTGATCCTCATACATGATCCTTGACTCTTGATCCCATGACAACGGTATAAGGATCTATACCAAAACATCACCCTCACAGTAATTAAAGAAGTTGTTATCCATAAATAGTGTCTACTTTGTCATCTGTCAACTTCTAAGTAATGCCTATCAAACAATTCTCAGATTTAGTGTTACTGGATACTAAAATATACCACCAGAAGTGATTTCCAAAGATTATTTTTATGAACACGATTATATGTGACGGGTAGCCTTAATCACCTGGTCCCCGTTTAACAAAGCAATCATATTGCTATGACTGTCTCAACTATCATACCTCAACACAGACTTGTGATAGTTGTAGCCCTACGATTGCTTTGTGAATCAGTGCCCTTTACATCCGGTTTGATGAAATGTTAAAATGCCCAAGTACCTTCAGTCATGGGTAGCCTTGTTTCCCAGCGGCGATAACGACTCACAGATCACACAACACAAAGAATGTCAGCATGGTCTGGAGACAAAGCTCAGACATCTTCCCGAGGCAAGAGAGTTAACTCACTATAAAAGTCCCATCTTCCCGAGGCAAGAAAGTTAACTGACTATAAAAGTCCAGTTTCCACCCTTGCCGAACTAGGCTGGTATTATGGAGTTACATTTTGGCTGGACTAACGAGTCTATGCATAGTCCAATCAAAATCGCGCACCGAAATCGAAATCCGGTTCATGAACTGTCATGCAGATTTCAGTCCAATGCAGGATTTGCAAAGCATGTGCACCGCCAACTCGTCAGCAGATATTTTTCCAAATCTTTTCATGTTTTTTATCAAGGTGCTTACGTGATTTGATGCATTTCGTGATGTAAGACCCGTTTCATCACAATAAACAGATCTTGATTATCGATCAGATCGTCCTGACTGGGCGCCACCATTTTGTGTGAAGCAAACGCAAGTGATACGAGGGGTGGAATTTGATTGGTCTATAGGAGATGCTTAGAAGGGACATAACTGGTAATAGCCAGTGGTGGCGCTACGATCAAGCCCAGTTATTCCAGCCTAGTTCGGCAAGGGTAGAAACTGGACTTTTAAAGTCAGTTTACTCTCTTGCCTAGGGAAGATGAGCTCAGACAGCTGAGTTAACTCTAATGACACTCAAAACCATTCGTTATTTGCAGCAACAATAACACCTATTACCACTCATAGGGATAAAGAACTGTTTGTTGTAGCCAACTGCTGCATTTTCAAGGTGTTGTTTATCCAGAACTCTCTTTACTGAAGGTTATACTAAAATACAAATTTAAACCACAAACCATACCTTCCTTCATATATCCGCTGTGACCGTACTACACAAACTGTCAGTGAATTATTGAAATTGTCTCCTGCAATGTGACCTTAAAGCTGTCTGTATGGTAACACAGAGATCTCACACTGATTTCCAGTTATTACACATGTAAACTGTCGAGTAAGTAGAGGACAACATGAACCTCTAAACCATTTGTTCCACACACATTCTTGTAGCCTCCTCTTGCTTTCACAGTAAAATAGCAGTATATTGATATGGAGCTATCAGCATGGGCAGGGAACGGCCTGAAATGGAAAGGAAACATTTATGAATTGAATTAACAAACATTTGTAGGGCTAAAATAAATAATAGTCACCGCCCGCATCATCATAAAGTTTTCCACACGTTTCATTCTTATTTCCATTTGAAAAACAAGCAAAAATATCTTTAAATATTCCAAGTCCAATGGTATTCAAATACTGTATTCCAGTGTTTTACTCATCAAGGAAAACATTTATGCAGGGAGGCCCTTTCCCAGGTTTTTTGGACACAACTGTTTATTTGGTTACAAGACTGTTTATTTGGTTTCATAATAGTTTGAATAACAACAAAACAAAACAAAATCACTGCCCGCCCGTATTATATTTTAAAAAATATTGCCTGAGAACCAATTCTTTTATTTTTTTAAGCCTAGGCTGTGACAAGACCAGGATCACACGTAATATGTATAATCTGAATATAAATAAGTCAAATCTGGACAAAACTGAAAATCAAAGAATATCTGAACACGTTACCATAAACGAAACTGTATGTTACCCTTGGTCCATTGGTCGCAATATACATGGGGTCAATTTAAAAAACGTCGATCAGAGGGGGTATTATTTTTAAAAAGAAGCCAATGAAACGAACACAACAACATTTCTTAATATGTAAGGTCCATGGTGACAGTAGAGCTGTCATTGGCTGCCACTTGTCATGCTTGTTGTTCAGATCTCTGATCTGAATTCCATAATTTGACTGTGGCACTCCACAGCTGACTCACTTCTCCTTGATCAAACCGTAACATGCAAATACTTTTTCTGCAGTTCGTAATCTAGCTAATTATCCATTACTGACTGAAGCTTTACTCTCTGGTAATTAGAGTGAACTTCATGATGTCTAACATCAAAGCTTGATCAAACTTTTACATAATAAAGTTTGTTTGATTGTTGTTTAATGCCGACATCAGCAATATTCCAGATATATGATGGCAGTGTAGATAATAAAGGTCGGACCAGACAATCCAGGCACGATCCATGCCATCGAGGTATGATGACACACAATCATCCATGTTACTGAACCTGACCACCTAATTCGGGATCCCAATGGCGTGGATCGATGCTCATGATGTCAATCACTGGATTGTCTGCTCCAGACTCGATTATTTACAGACCGCCGTCATATAGCTAGAATATTGCTGAGTGTGGCGTTTCACAACAAACAAACAAACAAACCTAATTCGGTCGCCTATCATGACAAGCATTGGTTCCTGGGGTCCTTTTCTACCAGGGACAATGAAAATGTGTAAGATCACTTTAATGCTTTGAACAGTATTTCAGTAGCTGACGCAGGATAACAAATATGTCGACACCTAAACCATGGGTATAGTGCTGACGGACCAAGGATCATGTTTGTGGAAACTCAAACCCACAGTCATCAGATCCAGTCTCAGCCAAGGGGTGAAACTCAGGACAGCAACTTTTATCACCATACTATTGTCACAACAAACAAACAAAGGTAACATATGCTTTACTAGTGTCATGGGCCTTAGAACCTGGGTCACAAGTGCTTGTTATTTCAAAAGTTGACTCAATAACCAAATAGAATATATAGGTTATTCGCTCAGCAACAAGATGTCTATACAGCTAACAAGTCACCAAGAATCAGTGTAGGTGATGGGTGTGAAACTAATGTCTTGAAAACACCATCTACTTTCCAAACCATAATTCACAGAGAGCTGAATCCAAGTTTTCAACATAATAAAGAGCCAGTGTTATTTATTATTAGGCTTAAATAAATAAATTAAATGGTCCTCAGGCAAAGGCTTTTGAAAATAGAGTGTGGGCGGGTGGTGTTATTTTGTTGGGTTTTTTTGTTGTTCAAGCTGGTATGGAACCAAATAAATAGATGTGTAACCACATAAACAGTTGTGGGAAAGGGCCTCCCTACATAAATACATTCCTTGATGAGTAAAATACTGGAATACAGTATTTCACTACAGTTGGACTTGAAATATTTAAGGATTTATGGGAGTTTCTTAAAAACTGAAATAAAAAAGAAACATGCAGTGAACGTTATGATGATGTGGGCGGTGCCTGAGAACCAAGACTATTTTTTTTTTTAGCCTTAACAATCTACTTCAAAATGAAATCTGGTTTTTGGTCCACATCTATTTTTTCTTAATCATGCTCATCGTCAAGACTGTGTCACTGCATACCCAGAAATGATGGAACAGAATGACTAATTAAGACACTACTGTTACCTTTGAAGACAGCTTCGTTGGAGAGGATATGTACACTTCTGTAGAAGGACTGAGGGCAGTAGCTCTTCCTCCTCAGCTGGCCACACTCCTTGCTTCCTGGCTTCCACTCTTTCCTGGAGGAGAAGTTTGCCATCAGTCATGCACTGTCATCAGCAATGAACCACAGCATGGTTTATGTCTATCATGCTCATAGCAAACTCAAAATGTGAGTGTGTGTGAATGTTTAAAGCTTTGTTCAGTGAAAACATTTCTATTGAGATTTAGTTCCTACGTCTTCTGTTGTGTCCAACACAATAAATTTTGTTAACTGCATCATGGAAGGACTCGGATGCTGGTGTTCTTACCCTCTCATGATCTGTTCGTTCATCTCCGTCAGTTCATCTATGTGCAAAGTTGAGTAGTTCCCTGAAACAAGCACAGAGGGGTATTAACAATGTCCAAGGCAAAGGACAGAGAGCACTCATTCATGACACAACCACTTCACCCTTACAAGCGTCAGCATGCTTTGAAGTGTACTTGTGGCAATAACAACAAGTAAGTGAGAAATCTTTACCTTGCAATTCTTCAAATGTCTACTGATATACTGCTACCATTCAAACAAGCAGTGAGTGTGTGAGTATGGTTTTACTCTGCTCTTATCAATATTGCAGCAATATCACAGCTGGGGAAACCAGAAATGGGCTTCACATATTGTACAAGTGTTGGCGTTCATACCTCATCATAACGAGCAAACGCCTTAACCATTAGGGTACCCTACAGCCCCTTGAACATGTTCCAACAAGCAATACTTCAATGCTGTGATGTATAGAAATCAACTTACCTGTACGCAGATTCCACTCAAAGGTAAAGCTGGTTTGATATGACTTCACTGCTCCTTTGCTGAAAACACAAGCATTGACTCTTTGAAGACACCAGATCATCTTGGTCTTACTCACGTGAAACTTCCATCAGCAGACAACCGACAGACAACTAGCTACACGACTGCTTGAAGGGGACTAGACTCAAATCAATAGCAGTAACTAACACTAAACCTGAAAACACTCGATCTGTCTGCAAATGTTGTGCCATCTAGATAAATTGATCCATCAATGATTACAATAATGAGATCAAGAAAATTTCACACAAGGTTCTTAATAAAACAGCTAGGCCAACACTGAAAATGTGCTGCACACTGTTGAGACAAGTGTTTCTTGAAGAGGATTTAACAATGTATAAATAGGCTATCATGGATAAGTATGGTGACTTATAGGTATAGGTATGTGCATCACAGTGGGGACACCTGGAATGGACTTCACTCAATGTTCCCATCACCATGGGGACATCAAGAACAGACTTCACACAATGTTCCCATCACAGTGAGGACAGCAGGAATGGACTTCACTCAATGTTCCCATCACCATGGGGACATCAAGAACAGACTTCACACAATGTTCCCATCACAGTGGGGACACCAAGAACAGACTTCACACAATGTTCCCATCACAGTGGGGACACCAAGAACAGACTTCACACAATGTTCCCATCACAGTGGGGACACCAAGAACAGACTTCACACAATGTTCCCATCACAGTGGGGACACCAAGAACAGACTTCACACAATGTTCCCATCACTGTGGGGACACCAAGAACAGACTTCACACAATGTTCCCATCACAGTGGGTCACCAAGAACAGACTTCACACAATGTTCCCATCACTGTGGGGACACCAAAAACAGACTTCACACAATGTTCCCATCACAGTGGGGACATCAAGAACAGACTTCACACAATGTTCCCATCACAGTGGGGACACCAAGAACAGACTTCACACAATGTTCCCATCACAGTGGGTCACCAAGAACAGATTTCACACAATGTTCCCATCACTGTGGGGACACCAAGAACAGACTTCACACAATGTTCCCATCACAGTGATAAAGCTTTGTCAGAAATCTTAACATGTATCTCACCCTTGAATTCTGAATGTTTGAATTAAGTTTTCAGAATTGAATATGTGGTAAAACCCTTAAATTTGACATGCAAGTCTCTCGAAAACAACTGTTTTTTTAGAACAATATGCAGACATGACGCTTAACTGACCAGGGATGAGAAACACAACTTTATATTTGCATTTCATGAAAAGACTAGGATTGGCAGTGACAACAAGTACATACCTTTGTTTGGTTAGCCTATCTCTGGCCTGGATGAGAGCATGAACTGTGCCAAAGACACGGAAGCTGTCAGGACACACCTGCAACAGACATGTTACTGCTGCACAGATACCTGGCTAGTGTACAACACGCTGGGCGACTGACGCACACTGAAACCCTCCTAATCCAGACACATCCACCCAAAGATTGTCATCATCAAAACGAGGTTCCCAAGCTTAACAGTTTGTCTGGTTTGGTTTGGTTTGGTTTGTTGTTTAACGCCGCACTCACCAATATTCAAGCTATATGACGGCGGTCTGTAAATAATCAAGTCTGGACCAGACAATCCAGTGATTAATATCATGAACATCGACCCACGCAATTGGGATCGATGACATGCATCAACCAAGTCAGCGAGTCTGACCACCCGATCCCTTTAGTCGCCTTTTACGACAAGCATAGTCACCTTTTACGACAAGCATGGGTTGCTAAAGACCTATTCTACCCCGGAATCTTCATGGGTCAACAGTTTGTCAGTTACACAAAAGAAAGTGCCAAGTCAACAATAATGGATATGCACAGACAACTGGAAATACATCCACCAATCTCCTTAGTGAGGTGAGGTGAAATGGGGTTTAACGTCGCATACAAGATTATTGCACTTATGTAGCAACCTGCATGCACGTGTGTGTGTGTGTGTGTTTGTGGCTGCTTGTACTAGTCCAGACTGTTGCCCATTTATAGTGCTAGCACACTGAGATACCATGCCACCATCACAGTGGGGACACTGCCGTTTAACATGAATACCCCACTCAGACACAGTATACTGACTCCGAGCCGACCAGTCCTTGTTTAAGCCCCTTAATGCTGAGCGCCAGACAGGGTAACAACAAGTAGCATCTTTTAACGTCTTTTGGTATGACGCGGCCGAGGATCGAACCCCGGATCTTCCACTCTTCGGTTGGACACTCTACCACTTGACCACGGAGGCGGTCTCAATCTACTTAGTACTAGTACTTACATCGAGTATCTGCAGGTCGTAGTTACAGAAGGCCACGTATCTCGGGCCCCACTCAGCCTCCTGGTGGATCACCTCCACCATGTAGTGCTCGATGTCAAATGTCATCTGAAGCACAGTCACCTACAACACAAACCATGAACATTAATGTCACAAAGATGCTTTTGTAAAGTGGCAAAAAAATCAAAAATATCTTGTCAGTGGCACACATGTTATTTTCAACCAACAAAAAAGAGGTACAAATGCAATGAGATGTTTCAAGTCGAGCTGCATATTACCTGTCATTTAAGCGTGATAACAGCACAATAACCCTGAACTTGAATTGTTTGAAAGGCATTTCTTAAAAGGTGACGAATGACAAAGTAGAGACGACTTATGGCTAACAACTTCTTTATTACACTATTTCTGTATAAATCATTATACCATTGCCAAGGAAGATTGTCAGTCTTGCTTGACAACGGTATAACGCTCTATACCAAAACGTAATAATAGAATATATTAAAGTAGTTGTTATCCATAAATTGTGTCTACTTTGTAACTAGGAACTTTCCCACATTTCAGAGTCAATATTGAAAAAACAGTAACCTTTGCAGAAGAAAATCAAAAAGGCTTTGAAATTTCTAAGTGTATCTATTCACAGATTGTGAATTTCAACTTGCAGCACTAAAACATCCAACATTCTATAAATGACCCGTGAAGATCCGGGGTAGAATAGGTCTTCAGCAACCCATGCTTGCCGTAAAAGGAAACTATGCTTGTTGTAACAGGTGACTAAAGGGATCCGGTAGTCATGTTAATCACTGGATTGTCTGGTCCAGACTCGATTATTTACAGACTGCGTCATATAGCTGGAATATTGCGGTCTAAACAACAAACAAACAATCAAGAAAACAAAGTAGAAATACTTTCGCCATGTTATAAAGTGAGAGGCACATTTGATCCTCAATTTTCCCTCCAAAGAGGTCACACACGTTATACTACTCATAAGAAGTTAAAGAACACCAAAAGTTTTCATATGACTATAGATCATGTTTGGTGCGTAGTGTAATACACAGTGGGTGTTCTTTAACTTGTTTTGAGTAGTATATTGCACGAAACACCATATCACAGCACGCCACAGTGGAAAAGTAACACTATCTTGGTTCAAACAAACAACAACGAGGTACCAGTGACCTTTGTCAGTGTGTTGTCGTGGACTTACCGCAGGGTTCTCTGGCATCATGGACCTGATGATGGAGAGCTGCTTGCTGTCACACCACAGCACTTCCACTGGAAGCACACTGCGGTACGCCAGGTCGTAGTCATCTGACACACAGAACCTCACAATAATCATCATCATGAGCTTGTAACACACATAAAATACATGCTGGACAAACTTTAGGGATCATGAATGTTGGGGGGGCATGTTTTTATGAAATTGTGTGCTCAGCATGCTCAGTCCTCACCATCAAAAATATCCAAAAAAATATTCATGATCACTAACTTGCCAGGGTTAGAAACTAACAGTTTTTGTCCACTAGTCCTTACAATGATAACATGTAGCAAAACCCTTAAAATGGGCCAATTTCTACTAGTCCTTAGGATACCTTTACTATTGGGCAGTTTGGTAAGGACTACAGGACTAGTGCCAATTTCTAACACTGCAATTGCTAAATCGAAAAGGCGCAGTTAAAAAAACCTACCTAATGCTAGAAGGGCAGCATTAGACTTTGTGATAATGTATGTCATACGAAGTCACTGATAAAAGTTCTTGTGGACAGTATGATTCATAAAATAAACCTGAGAAATCAGAAATTTAATAGGCTGCTACCAATCCGAATGAAAAGGAGGAGGCAAGCTTTCTAAATTACAACCACTTATGTATCTAGCTCTTTGTGAGTGAGTGAGTTTGGTTTTACGTCGTGTTTAGCAATATTCCAGCAATATCACGGCGGGGGACACCAGAAATGGGCTTCACACATTGTACCCATATGGGGATTTGAACCCGGGTCTTCGGCATGACGAGCGAACGCTTTAACCACTAGGCTACCCAACCGCCCCTAGCTCTTTGTGAAATGACATTCACCGTGTTCAAAGATGGATCACAAGTATTCTCCTTATTGGCACATGTATTTCTAAAGGGCACATGTATTTCCAAAGGGCACAGCTAAATATCTGTGTCAGTGCCCTATTATATGGCACACTGGAAATCAAATTCATTTCTATCCCTGTACATGAATGCTTGTATCATAAATGAGAACTAGAACATGTTAAGTCTGAACAATGCTGACTGTGCCCTAGACCATGTAGACCATGTAAACATTTGACTCAGTAGAACATCCTAAATTTGAGTATCTCCCCAAGGCAAGGGAGTTACCTGACTTTAAAAGTCCAGTTTCCACTCTTGCCAAACTAGTCAGAAATTCCAGAGTTAATTTTTGCTGGACTAATGAGTCTAAGCACAGTCCAATCAAAATCCTGTAATGAGTGAGTGAGTGAGTGAGTATGGTTTTACGCCACTTTTAGCAATATTCCAGCAATATCACGGTGGGGGACACCAGAAATGGTTTTTCACACATTGAACCCATGTCGGGAATCGAACCCGGGTCTTCGGCGTGACGAGCGAACGCTTTAACCACTTGGCTATCTGACCGCCCCAAATCCTGTAATGACATCAACATCCTGTTCATAAATAACATTGTGACTGCTGTGCTGAATTCATTCGATTGGAGGGTTTGCAGAGCATGTGCACCATGGTGCACCCTCAACTGGGCGTCGACAAAACTTTTCCCAATATTTTCATTTTTTTTTATAAAGGTGATTTTATCAGGTGATTTAAAGTGAGGTAAAACCTGTTCTCTTTTCAATAAAGATCGTAATTATCGAATTATCTGAATAGCAGGTCTCAAATTGTAAAAGTATAAGTGCATAAAACAAACTGACAAAAACGCCATCAAAACCTTAAACTCAACAATGGTAAGGTGAGGTGAAATGGGGTTTAACCTCGCATTCAAGATTGTTGTACTTATTTAAATTAGAGACGTGCATGCACGTGTGTGTACATGTGTGTAGCTGATTGTACTAGTCCGGACTATTGCCAATTTTATAATGCTAGCCCACTGAGATACCATGCCACAGTTTAACATGATTACCCCACCCAGACACAGTATACTGACTCCAAGCCGACCACTCCTTGTTTTGCACAAGGCAAGGTAACAACAAGTCCCATCTTTTAACGTTTTCGTTGGTATGAAGCGGCAGAGGATCAAACCCCCGACCTTCCACTGTCCGGGCGGATGCTCTACCACTTGACCATGACCTAGACCTTTGACAGACATGCTACTGACCCTTGACATGTTTGGTAGGAATAAGATTTATAAAAACATGTAGACATTAAGTTGGTTAAGACATAGAAACTGACATAATAAGCATGCCCTATGATAAACTGAACAGTGTCTTTGACCTTCGATTGTTCCTGACCAAAACCTTTTCAGAGCTGGGCTAAATCATAGGAGAGAAAAATTTGAGAATGCGTAAACACAATAAAATAAATTAACTACTGTACCTTCAGCTGGCAATGGTGACTCAGACGAGTCTTCAGTTGTGTACCCGTACTTTCGAAGTGAGAATGTAACAGTCCGAGAATGATTTGTATGTACAACCACACTTTCAGAGCTCTTGGATGAGCCTGTCGTGCTTGCTCCGCTATTGCTGGGCGAGAAAAACGATCGTTGGGAAGACAACTTGGATGTTGAGCAATTATTTACAATATCGTCCAAGTCATGCAGGTTGGCACTGCTGCAGCCAGCTCTCATGGGCTGCTCGGGGCTGTGGCACTTAGTATCAGTAAATGGACTATATGAGTGGGAGCACTGGTTCCCGGGGGAACCCACGGGGCAGGTCAGCTTGCCACATGCCCCCATGGGTTTCATACAATCAGAATGTTGACTATTGCTCTCGCCAGTACAATTTTTAGCTTTAAGAGCGGGACGGTAACTTGGTCCATGGCGTGTTTCCTTAGGGATGTGACGACAATGTTCACAGTTTTTAGTTGACTTGCACTCGGAACATTCGAGATCAGAACCCTCAAGCTCAGGAGAATGCACATTTTCCTCATCATCGTCGGCAGTGATTTCCTGCATGCCCTCCAGGAATTCGTTGACTCTGCCTATTCCTCCTGTATGGTCATGACACAGGGGGCTGTTGCTATCCTCTATGGTAAAAATAGATGTCCGAGTTTCTAAAATAGAGAGTTCAGCACCAATATAGGAGTTGTCATGTAAGTCACTTTGCATATGTTCAGTGTTTGAGGTTGTTTCCCCTAGAAGGGTATCGTCTGTTTGATTAAAGCTACTTGGTGAGTGAGTTGCATCCACCTGGAGGGCTACTATTGAGTCGCCGGTGTTGAGGATGGCGATGCCATCTATCTTAAGTTGCACTCTTGGTGAGAAGGCAGGGAACGGAGGTGCAAGTTCATACTTCGTATGAAGACAGAAGCTGTGCTGAAGACAGGTGCCAGGGTTACCTGAGGACTCTGAAATATTACAAACACCAATAACATAATTTTATGGAACCTAATTACTGAAATATTCTCAATATTCATTGTACTTCTCTTGATATACTACACCATCATAGTTTGGACAATTCACTCAGACACTTAGGTACAGAGGATAAGAGCATAACATTCTTCCACCATTCATGTTGAAGTTCCTATAACCAAGAAGATGTTTGTGGATCAGTGGCAATGAGACTTTCAAAGAGTTAAATTGATCCAGGGATAACACTTGCCTGAAATCAGTCTACAATAATCTTTCAAACGTTAATGCTATGCTTCAAGTAAGTAGAAAATTATAAAAGCTGAGGTTTTTCCCATCGGACCCCTAATTTCAAAGTTTTGAGACTAAGAACAGAGAGTGAGTGAGTACTGTTTTACTCCGCTTTTAGCAATATTCCAGCAATATCACTGCAGGGGACACCAGAAATGGGCTTCACACATCGAACCCAGGTCTTCAGCGTTGCGAGCAAACGCTTTAACCACTAGGCTACCCGACCACCTCTAAGGACAGAGGATTGTTGAACACTATAACATTTGCCAACAGCAATCCAGACTACATGGACTAATTCGAGCTTATCTCTAAGCATTACTTCCTGTATATTTTAGTGATAAAACATGAATAAGTATTAATTTGGCTTAAGACCGACAAAGACATTTTACATCCAACAAATAATTTGACTGAAAGCATTTACGTGCAGAGAGCTGTTTTATTTTAATGTTCGATATTGAGTCCGAAAGTCAAGGGTCCTTCTCATAACCCCAAAGTTGAAAACTGTTAAAACTTGCAGTGTAAAATTGTAGTAACAGGACAAAAGCAATAAATTTTTAAAAACTCATCAAAGATATTACAATGGCTATGCTAAACATGCTGAATTCGTTTACACAGATTATATTTTGCAGAAGTCTTTTAGAGTTTCATGTCACTGTAAGAAATCTTGCAAAGTGTTTCACATATTGTTCACCCTAATCAATATGCATTCGGAGTCTCACACATGCAGAGTTTGAAACTAAGGGGATCACATTAGGATCATGACAAGGACTTTCATGCTTAACACAGCCCTTGTTAACATTTATTTGACCCATATGATGAAGCTTTACTGAAGATGTCAACCACAAGTCAATCAAATGAAAACCTTGAGGTTTTTCAAAGTTGTATCACAGCAATACGACTACCCAGAGTGAGCGAGTAGGTTTTTACACCACTTTTGCAATATTCCAGCAATATCACAGCAGGGGACACCAGAAGTGGGCTTCACACATTGTACCCATTTCAGGAATCGAACCCAGGTCTTCGGCGTGACGAGCAAACGCTTTAACCACTAGGCTACCTGACCGCCCCCAACTACCCAGATGTAAAGACTACACTTTCAACTTTCCTCCATGACACTTCCTCTTAAACATTGTTAAAGTTCCTGAAATACAGAACTATTCATCAAAAGAATAACTACAACAATAGTTATACAGACAAGCTACAATCATGATAATTGTGATCACAAAAAGTCCAAATATATCTTACCTTTCTTGAGTAGACGACATTCTTGACATCGTTTGAGCGACGGCACAGCAGTAACTGTCAGGTAACACTGACAGCTGTCGTCCCCTCGACCAGGTACACTGAAACAGCATGTTTTGTCGCAAATCTACACAATCTCCTTTCTCTCCACGCTTCTATCAAGCATGAGTCAAAGAGTAACTCTCACAATCAGAATTGCTGTGTGGTCCAAATAGCTTGTTGCAAGGAGGTGAGGTGAGGTGAGGTGAGGTGAGGTGAAATAGGGTTTAACGTCGCGTCCAAGATTATTGCACTTATATAGCGACGTGCATGTACGTGTGTGTGGCTGCTTGTACTAGTCCTGACTCATGCCGATTTATAGTGCTAGCTCACTGAGATACCATGCCGCAGTTTAACATGAATTCCCCACTCAGACACAGTATACTGACTCCGAGCCGACCAGTCCTTGTTTTAGCCCCTTAATGCCAGACAGGGTAACGACAAGTACCATCTTTTAACGTCTAATGGTATGACGCGGCCAGGGATTGAACCCCGGACCTTCCGCTCTCCAGGCAGAGGCTCTACCACTAGACCACAGAGGCTGTCGTTGCAAGGAGGTACATGGGCAGGGTGCTTACAGGGAGTGTTCACTGAGGATATAGTCTCTATCATGCACACCAAGTAATACTACGGGCAAAATGTTTATGTCCACAAGCACAGGCAATCCATCATTATATATTTAAGAAGAAAAAGCACCTCGTGATGAGAATATTTTTCACACACAATAAACTGAAACATTTCTAATCACTGCCTCATCTACTTTTAAAACATTTTTCGACTCAATGGTGCAGCGCATGTAACACATGCCTTTTCCCTATGTTGAGAACTCACCAATGGCCGTACACAAGAACCTTTGTGTCATCTTCTGGCCACTCACAAAATGCAAGGAACAGATCTTGGACTATATCTTCTTCCCCAAACAACCGTACTTCAGACACCTACACAAAAACAACATCAATAGTAATTGCCCTATGTAGACATGGCTATGGCAGAACAGTTCTGAAATAATTCTCCTCTCTAAACTTAAACACAAGAGAATGCCTGTGAATTGACATGGTTGAGGATGTAACTCCTATTTTAAAAATTAATTCCCTTCTTACAGTGTCAGTACTGTCGCTTAGAACATGTCGATTTAAACGTGCTAAGGAAAGAGATTTATTTCATTTATTTCTCATGAAGGAAAGAGTGAGTGAGTATGGTTTTACGCCGCTTTTAGCAATATTCCAGCAATATCACGGCGGGGGACACCAGAAATGGGCTTCACACATTGTACCCATGTCGGGAATCGAAGCCGGGTCTTCGGCGTGACGAGCGAACGCTTTAACCACTAGGCTACCCGACCGCCCCCATGAAGGAAAGAGTAGAATTTACTCACACAAAATTTAATTTCTAAGAATAGTGTCCACAATGGTCTATGCTGTAAATGTTATTGTCACTAAAAGCACCCACTGAATTTCATTATTTTATATCAGATGTTTGACTCCTCTCTGCAAGAAGATCTGAAGGCACCGCCATAGGAGGTTGCATTAGGTGCAGTTTCTATCAATCACTGTAAACGCTTCTAAATTCTCAGTACGAGTGAGCAAAGCATTTAAACCACCACATTTGATTTCTGATCTCAAGGAGCAAAGACAGATACCGTATTGAATGTAATAAGGCGCTCTCAAAATTAGAAATAGGGGGCTCTTATTAGAATATAATTTTGGTGGGATAAAAAGCAGAGTTGAAAGATTGTAAATTTTGTGGTTTATGCTGACAGCATGAAATGATATTGAAGAAGATTCTGTGCGTACTAAATACAATAAATATATTAATAGATATAATTAAGGGTGCATATAACACACGAGTGTGTATTATACCCGAATAAATAAGTCTTGTGTAAATTGAGCAATCGGAAAGGGTGCTAATTGGGATTGTTCCCAATATATTAGCAAATATCGCCATGGGCGCTTATTAGAGCAGGGCGCTTATAACGTCAAATACGGTAAGTTCCCAAAGTGGAAGGTATAAGAGCGCCATAATGTAGTTGTTGATATTTCACACACCCTGTAACTTCTGATCGCCAACACCGGCATCCCCACCCACAAGGGAGAACCATCAAAAGAATATTTGTGTTCTTTGTGCGTTTCCATTGGTACAAAAATGAAGATCAGTCTCCTTCTAGAAGGGACGTTAAAGTTTGGTCAGGGTTTACCTGACATGACCACCAATTGGAGAATCCTTCAGTCTTCAAGCAGAGAAGTATCATATCAGAGTAAAAGATCTGACTTTTATGAGATTGTAAAAATACCATAATATGTCTTGCACAGAACCGAACATATTTCAATTTTAATCCCTGGATTTACAAGCTTGCATACACTCTATATGAGATGAAAAAAATAATAAAAACTCTTCAGCAACATGTCTTTCTGAAAGCTTAGGTAAGACAAAATGTTACTTTCTCGGGAAGGATAAGATCATTTAACATTGTCCAAAATAAAGCATGAAAATCAAGGGGTACAGTAATTGTGAGAATCCCATGCTAAAAAAAGAATGAATTTGAGATCCCTTTGATTAACATCCTACAGCAGAACACCTCAAGGTCTGCATAACATTTCTGTCTTTGAGCTGGCAAGTGTGACAGCTCACCAGTTCTAGCGGCCTCTCCGGGACAAACCTCCACCAGTGCAGCCTATAGACGTAGACAGGGTAGGCTGTGTGTTCATCAGCATCCACATGAAGGGAGTAGGACAACACAAACTGACCTGACTTGGTAAAACCTAGGAACACATGTCTGCAAACAAGGAGAAAAAACACAGTGAGCAATATTACACCTAGATAATCTGAAAGCAATCAGGCCTGGTGCCATTAAACAGACAACTTCAGCGCTATGACTGTCGTAAGTCTATGTTACGGTATGGGAGTTTCGATCACCTTAGTGCTAAGATCACTTTGGATAATGGTACCCAGAACCCGGCCAATCCCGCTATTCTCCTTTCACTACAAGCATTTCGTTGCTGAAGACGAATTCTAACCCGGACCTTCACGGGTTTGTGGTCAATAGTATAAGGAATAATAAGACCAATGGGTCCTATATATTACAAGGTCGCCATGGTCACAGGAGAGAGTCTTCTTTTGCCTACAGTAACTGATAATCTACAATAAATGTCCTCATCATGAAATGTGTATCACCCTATCTGCTACATATACATGATGAATCAATGACAATTTTTATCAATCCAACCGATTCACTTGAGCATGTTAAGTGGATTAAATTTACTTCTATCACAGTCAGGGTCCATACAAAGCTTCAGTCACCAAATTTAGGCCTTTTCAAAGCCCTCGCACACAGATCTAAGGCCCTTATAATGAAAAATGCAACATACTTTCAACAGATTTAATGACCTAAAACGGAACAGAACTTGATAATCCTTGAACCAATTAGATTCAACAAACAAAGATAAATGTTTATCAATATTTCACATTCTAAGCAGTCAAGCAGGTAACAATGTATTTTCGCAAATGCCAAAGAATGAACTATCAAAAACTGATGAAATCATGAAAATATTCTGGAATGTCTGTAAAGGTTTTTTCTCTAAGCAAAATCACTGCTACCTTGATAGTAACATTAAGCTCCATGAAAGCTCCAGGCTTCAATCACACAACACTGTACATACCCTTCTTCCAGGACAAACTGGGGGACAAGAGACTTGAGGCGATAGCAAAGTCGGCCAGGAATTTTGGTGAAAGGTTTCCATGATAATGATTTCTTCTTTACTTTTAATTTACCAGTTTGCTGAAAGATAAACACACATGGTCAGTTAAAAAGTACCAACGATTTAAAATCAGCATGATTAAGCAACACCTGATAATGACTTTCCATGACAGTGTAGCAGGGCGTGGAGTCATCCCACAGCTGACATCCTTACCTTGTCAGCTTGCTGACGGGGTTAACCTCTTTGGTCATGTGGACAAGGCGTCCGACCTCAGATCAGAAGGTCCGTGGTTTGAATCCCATCACGGTACTCAGAAATTTTATGGCCGCGACATTGGCGCCCAAAGTGGGGCTGAGCACGTTGATATTAAATTTGAGCAAGATAAGCCTCAGTACCCTACTATGCGGCCCGGGATGTGCCTTCTGTTGACGGAGGAGTATGTAGCAGGGCGTGGAGTCATCCCACAGATGACATCCTTACTTTGTCAGCTTGCTGACAGGGGTAAACCTCTTTGGTCATGTGGACCTCGGATCAGAAGGTCTGTGGTTCGAATCCCATCACGGTACTCGGAAATTTTATGGCCGCGACAATAGCATGAAACCTCTATGTTAGATGACATGCAGTAAACCAAGTAACTGAGTCTGACCACCCAATCCAATACAGTTCACAAACCTCCACATGTTTTATAACAATGGTGCAAAACTGAAAGTAGATGACACAAATGTGCTCCAAAGTTTGATACCTCCATCATATGAATATTCGGATACTGTCACCTTGTTCATACTGAGTCTTTGATTGGAAAGGCGAGGATGAAAACTCATTACTGATGACAAGTTCTTTATCATAAGAAACGATTACATTAGCGGCACCCTTATTATTCATGGTTGGTTTATTCCCCTCCAATGTTAGAAATCAAGGGGGGCCATTCGTTCGTTGAGGTTTTCTGCTTTAGTATTTTTTATCAAGGACTTCCTTTGATGTTGATTTATCACATTAGGATAATAGCAAGGGCCCCTTGACTTTCATGCTCAATTTCGAATCTATTATCTATCAAATAAAATTCATACAATCATGGCAAGGGCCTGAAGTAGATCTCTAAATAATTATGAATGAGGCAACTAGTTACCAGGAATTTCAGAGGGAAAAGTAATCAGAATGGTCATGTCTTCCACTGAAACTTACCGATGTAGAGGAATTCAAATAATACATGTAATAATCAGGTTTCTACTTTGACCTACAAAAATAGGGGCCCAGGGGACCCTAAATAACAAATAGGACATGTGTCTCGATTTTGAAGTCAAGATACAATATGTATCTCGATACAGCAATACCAACCTTTTATGTATAAATTTAGAAGCAAATGTTATAATTACATATCACATTCGGAAATGTTTGTGTTCTAATCACTATCAGTAGATTATTTTGTAAAATAATAATACTTAGAAAAGGTTGATTCTGTTTATTCAAACAAGCGTCAGACACTAACAAGTTTTCGTATGTGTCAAATTCAGAAAATATGATGACATTTCGACTCGAAAAGAAAAATCAATCAATACGCGAACAAATGGATACCGATTTCAATAAAATTTCGTATTGATAGAAATTTACATCTATCTCATGTCATATCATGAGAATTATCTACCGATGCATCGGTACAACTGGTGAAACATGACATCCCTAGAAAATAATGTAAAAGTTCATTTCTACTAGCCTGCTAGTTGACACTACATTCTTACAACACTGAATGTATGTTACCATAACAAAATTACGTCACCACAGGCTTAGGATAATGAGTATTCGTTAAGCTGGGTTTTGTTAACATCCCAAGTCTTTTCTTACAATTAATTTCTCTATTCATCTTGGTCTTACAATACAAAGTTCTAATGAAAGGAATTTCAATCTTAACAGCCTGGATGTGAACTTAACCAGGTAATACACGCTACTTAGGACTATATAATTTATAATATTCGTTTGAGTTTTATTGGAGGTCAAGAGATTGTAATTAGGGTCTTTTGTTCAACTAAGACATGGAATTAGCATAATCCTCATTGTTTTATTGATACAGAAGGGAAAAGTATTTGTTTGAATTATAAAAATCAACAATGAATATCCAGTGGATAACTTAGACTGTGAAAATAGGAGTCGTCATGACTCATTGCATTCTTTTTGAGTCACGATTACATGAAAATGATGAGTCATGAGTATTTGTGTACAAGATATTTTCGACAAGGAATAAGTCATGATAAGTTAGTCAACGTGGTTAACATCCCAAACATTCTGTTTATTGAAACATGTTAGAGTGAAAATAGAAACAATTTCTGTTACTACAGTCTTTTGTTTTTTGACCCGTGAAGATCCGGGATAAAATAGGTCTTCAGTAACAAGTGCTTGCCGTAAAAGCCGACTATGCTTGTCATAAAAGGCGACCAACAGGATCGGGTGGCCAGGCTCGCTGAATTGGTTGATGCATGTGGATCGATGCTCATGATGTCAATCACTGGATTGTCTGGTCCAGACTTGATTATTTACAGACTGCCGTCATATAGCTGGAATATTGCTGAATGTGGTGTAAAACAACAAACAAACTTTTGGTCTTATTGGTACAAGTTCTGACTGATAAAAATTTGTTGTACCAAACATGACTTACTGAAAGTATCAATAACAGCATTTGAAATTAAGGTAGTTCATGGTGTCCTTGAGCCTTGCCCTTATATTGGGAGTAGGGACTACCTAAATCTTTATCCTTTTAACCAGGGTTAGAAACTAACAGTTTTTGTCCACTAGCCCTTATAATGATAACATATAGTAAAATCCTTAAAAAGGGCAAATTTCTACTAGTCCTTATGATACCTTTACCATTGGGCAGTTTGGCAAGGACTATAGGACTAGTGCCAATTTCTAACGCTGGTTTAACACAAGAGTTAGGATGTTTAAGACAAGTACCCCTTGACTCGCATTCAACACACATTAGGTGTAATTTGGATGAAAATTGCGTCAATAACAAATGGGTTCCTGCATCATGTGAAACTATCTTTGACATATCCCCACATCACATGTTATCGAGCCTCACCTCTTTTCCAAGGGCCTAAACAAACTTACATTTTCACTAATGCACATTTTAATAAAACTTGATCTTATGGTAAGTTTGCATCAGAACAATCGTTTGCGACGACGATGTATCAGCTGCTGTTTCCAAACTTCCTGTCGTTAATGGCATAGGACCAACCATGTTGTGCATCCATTTTTAATAAAGAGGCTCGAAATTATGTGACGGTTAAAAGATGGCGCCTTATTGACTTGTCTCGCTCAGCAAGGCATTATCATCATGATCATTATAAAATAACAAGACATGGTAATTTGACCATCCAAGTATAAACAGAAATAAATGTTCTCAAAAGTAAGACTTAAGTTTAGTGTATTGGGATTGTTATTCGACATGTAATCAGAAATACTTCTTAGGGGCTTGAAAACCCATAACATGAGGATACACTTATACCCATGGATGAGGAGACATTTATAAGCATGGTAAGTTTATAGCTATTAGAGGCACAAGATATGTGAATTTCAACGTTTGTGTTCTCTCTATATAACATTTCAAGGCTACTTTTGGCCCCATCATCAGTGAATTAAGAGGTAAACTGCTCCAAACTTTCTGCGATTTCAAAATGATCCGAGAACATAGGTGCCGATGTAAATATTCTTAAACAATACAGTCAAAGCTTACAACAATCATTATGGTGTTGAATCTATTCTATTAAAATATTCGACTTTACCATTACGTCTGAAAAAAAATAATGATCACGATAGAGATTAAAGCGACAAAAAAAACAAGCATGTTCAGAAAAGAGAGGAAAAACACCAATCAAAGTGAATAGAAACATAAAGGTGATAAAGCAACCTCAAAGACAGGTCTGCCATTTGTTTTAAATATCCTATCTAAAACATCCATATACAAAACTGCCAACTTCCGAAACAGTATCACCAAAAGGGAATGAAATGACAGACAATCGAACCAGAAGTGTCAATAATGACATTTTGTTATTGACAACAAACAGAAAGCTCTCAATTTCAATTCTTTGGCAAATTAAACATCTGTCAGATTAAGTCAACTACTATCATTAAGATGCTATGTCGCATGTGTGGCTTATGTCAAACTATGAACCTCCCATTAAAGTTGACACAAACTTTGACAATCTAACGCCCTCACGAATTTAGGTGACTATATCGAAAAACAATAGGGTAGTCGATTCTTCAGGTCGGAAGTCTTATCGTGATGTGGACTTGAGCAGAATCGGTGGCATTATTCTAAAATGTAAAAAGGTACATTCGTCCTTGAAATTTGTGTCACATCACTTTATCGATTCCTTACCTCTCGAACCGCCAGTTTGTGAACAAGACTGGCCGCCATTTGTTTCAAACATTGCACGCGATCAATGTGGATGCATGTGGGGCGCGCACCTGATTGGATCTTACTGGTTATCTCCCCTTTATCTTCACCACCTCCGCTGTTAAGAAAATTGATTTTTAGGTGGGATGGTATTAATTTATTTGTTCATGTTGTGAATGTCATATGTTTCACACACACACAAATTATAAAAAATAAAAGCGTTAATTGTTTTCAATACTTAATCTAATTTGATCACATCTATTCATTTTATTTCCGAATTTAAATTAACATTGTATAAACGATATGTCTTGAAAAAGACATTTCTGAAAATACTTTCATATGGCACGATTAAAACAAAATTCACTGGCACATTATGATACTAAATGCCAACGTCTAAACTTTAGTGTTTTCATACTGCAGCTAACAGTTACACGTAATGTGCATTGCTCACGTGTGTGTGTCTGTGGCTGCTTGTACTAGTCCGGACTGATGCCGATTTATAGTGCTAGCTCACTGAGATACGATGCCGCAGTTTAACATGAATACCCCAATCAGACACAGTAAACTGACTCCGAGCCGACCAGTCCTTGTTTTAGTCCCTTAAGGCCGAGCGCCAGACAGGGTAACAACAAGTTCCATATTTTAACGTGGCCGACGCTCTACCACAACACCACGGCTGAACAAAGGAAAGTGACAAGTCATCTAGAAACCGTATGTGTAACAAATAACTTGTTAACTACATGTTGTTCATCATTATAACACTGAAATGAAACTTCACAGTTTGTGACACGTTTTCCTTGCAATCTCCATGTACATGCATCAAATGAATACTGATATGAATTTCATTTTACGGTCTCTGATAAACGTTATGTTTGTTTTTAATATTATACGCCTACAGATAGATGAAAAAATCAAGCTCTGGAATTCAGAAAAGAGGTGTAGATTAATTTCAGTCACATCCACTCAATCAGAAATATTAACACGACGGAATAGACGGTTCTATCAAACTATTGCAATTCGGGTTATTTCAGCAAATGACATCCGACCAGTGTCCACATTTCCCGAGAAATCGAAAAATCGACGACTAAGGTGCTGACAAACCAAGGTACATCATCGGTTCCATTCATTCGTTTTTCGAAGCCACGGCCACTGGATCCCGGTACGACTAAGGGGCGCAACTCCGGAAAGCGAACTGCGGCTCTTCATACTTTTGTGTCGACCGTACGGAGAGTGCATACTTACCTAGCTATACAGGGAATGCTCATGTACTTTGACTTCAGTAGTTCCTCCTGAGATTGTGTAACGTCAAGGTCACGACAGAACAGGCGTTTCTGATATCTTTAAATCTCCGTAAATATAGGACGAGGTTGGAACGATGTCCTTAAAAAGTGGTAGTTGTACTTCACTGTGCCAACGTTGCCATTGTCCCTTGTGGTACATTGACTTGGTTTAATGGATCCATGATATGTCTTATCTTTACCGTTACTTACCAACTTCTAAAAATGACAACTGAACAGTTGATTTTGGTTGTTTATATAAACTTTACATCGATAACAAACTATACTGAAGATAAACAGAGGGACATCATGAGTTTCTTTAAATGTGTACTGTATATAAAATATTTCATGATCATTAACTTGTCTTGTTCCGTATATACGAGAACCCGCTTAACCCTGTTGAGTATATCACTATTCAATAGTAAATATAAAATAGTTTTGTTACCTATCGCAATACAGTGACATTAGTGAGAGGATCCCAAGTCCCTGTATATATGCATGATTGCACATACATTCCTTGATAGCACCACGATATATTTGAATATTGATACCTATACAATTTTTTCCAGGAAACAGTCACACGTTACCTGTTAGATTTATACATGCAAAATATCGATGGAGTAAGTGATTATGGTTTTACGCCGCTTTTTGGAATATTCTAGCAATATCACCCTGGGAATCGAACCCTGGTCTTCGGTGTGACGAACGAACGCTTTAACCACTAGGCTACCCGACCGCCCCGCATATCATCCACTGTCTCCTTGTCTTGTCTCCTTGTTAGCGCTGAAGGGGTCGTTGTCGGCGGCACGAGTACTACATATATGTACCCAAGATACGTTTGAGTATACAGAAATGTACCCTAGTTAAAATCAGAAAACAAAACTGTACCCAGACCAGTACCCTAAACGACGGACGGGTCAATTCTCCTCAACCCGAAACCGGGGCGGTCGGGTAGCCTAGTGGTTAAAGCGTTCGCTCGTTACGTCGAAGACCCGGTTCGATTCCCGACATGGGTACAATGTGTGAAGCCTGTTTCCGGTGTCCCCCGCCGTGATATTGCTGGAATATTGCTAAAATTGGCGTAAAAACTAACTCACTCACTCACTCAACCCGAAACCGAAACCGGTTCATGTTGTAGTTCCGGTACGCCAGATTACGAGTGCATGTGGGATACATTCGTGACCAACTCGTCCCATTCCGTGACAAGCCGAATGTAGCCTTGTTGAAGGTTACGGGAACATGCGAGTGGTGACGAATGTGTGGGATAATGCTGTGCATCACGGGATATAAGAGTACTGTACAAACGTCACTGTGTATTCTCGCTTATAATTTTATATGGCAGGTTCGAATACATCTGCGGAATGCGGAATGGACTCATCCTTGGCAAAGACCATGAACTAATTTATTTTATGGTTGCTGTCCTAGGGCACCGTTCTGTATTCTGATTTTGGCTATAGGGTACTTTTCTATATTCAGAAACGTACCTGGGACACATCTCTGTCTTGCCCGTGTGACAACAGCCCCTTCAGCACGAGTAGAGGGAATTATGAGCATAGGCTTGCTAAGTATTTTATGATATTCATGTTAGCTCAAGGGAAATTTAGATTTATCTTTATAGTATCCCCCAAAATACGTAGGATTAAACTGATATATTAAGATGACATAAAACTGAATTATATTTGCTGTTAACATATCACAATTTGCTAAATTGTTTTAAAATGTTTAAAGCCACAACAAGGATACTCATTCTCAAATGCGAGACTCAATACATCTTCCCGAGGCAAGGGCGTTAACTGATAAGTACAGTCCAGTTTCCACTGGAAAATAGACTTGTATAGTTAGGTAACGCCCTTGCCTCGGGAAGATGGACATAATACAGCTGGACAGAGGGATCCTTCCCTTCGCTCATCAGATAACAGTAACTATATGGCTTATTGTGGCGACAGGCTTAGCACGGATGGTTGGAAAACTGCAGGGGCCCGAGGGCAGTAGTGAGTGAGTGAGTAAGTTTGGTTTAACGCCGCTTTTAACAGTATTCCAGTTATATCACGGCGTGTCAGCTTAATGTGGGAGGAAAGCCCGAAGTGATGCAGGTCTTAGACGTTTACCACTTTGGTGAAACCCACGAGCACGGGTATGGTGCTGACAAACCTAGAAACATAATCAGGGCGAACCGGGATTCGAACCCACAATCATAGGTTTCTGGCGTGCCCAAGGGACGCAACTCTGCACAGCGAATCGCGGCGCCTTAGTCGACTGGGCCACACGATCCCGTTAGTCGCCTCTTACCAACAAGCATGGGTTGTCGGCGATCAATAATTTTAACCCAGATATATATATGATCCCGTGCAGGTGTTGCACTCTTGGGATAGTAACTATAGCTACAGGCGGCCTAAATAAACACCCTACTACAATGTCATACTGTACAAATACTCTTGAAGCGTCTGGTTAATGTTGTTAAAGGCAGCCATTGATCGCTAATTCAAAGCCCGTCATATTCTAAAACACATGCTTACAGAATGGTGCTGGTTTCTGTGTACACTATATATGTGCTTACCTACAGCTATAACACTAGTGTCATGGGCTAAAAGGGAATCTCAATATACTTAGGTCACATGTTTATTTAGATCTTCAAGCCTTTGGGTATCGCTTGATGTTTTCCTTTAAGTTGAAATACAGTAATGGAACATTTATAATGTACAAGATCGCAAACAGGATGTCTTATATATAATTCCATTTACTGATGAAAGCCTAAACATAAACTATACTTGACTGTTATTCTCACTACATATGAATGACACTCAAACATTTGTAAAGTTTAGCTGTCTCCCAGACCAAAACATTTCACTTTTTTATTAGAAAGGGAATACAAGGAATATATATTTGTATTATGATCACTGATGAGCCACAAAACTGAATATCAAATATATTTTAATATGGGTTCAGAAAATAGACTGCTTTACCATAAATGGATATTGATTCAAAGCCACTAACACACATTAGGTATATAAGAAGCAAGATGGAACGCCTTTTCATCGTGTACAACTAGACATTTCATTGACCTGAGTTGTCTTCGACCCGACTTGATAGTGTACAGACTTCCCTGTTACAGGGGGAATGTTGCTGGCACCAGCGTTATGCAACATTCACCCTCACTCACTTCCATATGGTTGGGGGCGGTCGGGTAGCCTAGTGGTTAAGACCCGGGTTCGATTCCCGACATGGGTACAATGTGTGAAGCCCATTTCTGGTGTCCCCCGCCGTGATATTGCTGGAATATTGCTAAAAGCGGCGTAAAACCATACTCACTCACTCACTCCATATGGTTGGTTGGTTGGTTTATTGTTTAACGCCGCACTCAGCAATATTCCAGCTATATGACGGCGGTCTGTGAATAATCGAGTCTGGACCAGACAATCCAGTGTTTGATATCATGAGCATCGATCCACGCAATTGGGATCGATGACATGCATCAACCAAGTCAGCGAGCCTGACCACCCGATCCTGTTAGTCGCCTTTTGCGACAAGCATAGTCACCTTTTACGGCAAGCATGGGTTGCTGAAGACCTATTCTACCCCGGAATCCACTTCCATATGATTTTACACTAGCGTTTTATTATCCCTGGATTCATTACATCGCTATGCAGAGTGACAGAAACATGTGACCGTGGGTTTGAACCCAGGTGTGCCCGTATTGTGTTTTTTGTTCAGGTTTGTCAGCACCATGTCCTTGCCCCTGGGTTTCACCGAAGTAGTAAACATGGGGGACCTGCATCACTAGTAGTTCCATCCAACATTAAGTATCTAGTTTTTCCTGTGATCAAATACAATACAATGAAACCTCGTTAACTCTAACAAGGGGCGGTAGGGTAGCCTAGTGGTTAAAGCGTTTGCTTGTTAGGCCGAAAACCCGGGTTCGATTCCGAACATAGGTAAAATGTGTGAAGCCCATTTCTGGTGTCCCCCGCCGTGATATTGTTGGAATAGTGCTAAAAGCGGCGTAAAACCATACTCACCCACACACGAACTCTAACAAAAACACGTGCGACTTTTTCTCCAGAACCGGTTGTAGTCTATTGGTGGACCGAGCATGAACGGTTCTTGTTGTTCCGTTCATGGTCATTTCAATTGCAAACAAAAGTACATAAATCTTCCACAACTGGTCTGTCTGAACACATCTTCCTTAGGCAAGAGAGTTAACTGACTAAAGGTCCAGTGTGGAAACTGGACTTTTAAAGTCAGTTAATACTCTTGCCTCGGGAAGATGGTCTGAACATCGTCTCCATTCACAATTTAGTGTGATTGCAAACCATACTGAAAAAAAACCCTCTAATTTATTTATTTTCCATCATTTGGGGCATATTACTACATACAATGCCCTGAAGATCCGGGGTAGAATATAGGTCTTCAGCAACCCATGCTTGCCGTAAAAGGCGACTTACGGGGTCGGGTGGTCAGGCTCACTGACTTAGTTGATGCAGGTCATCGGTCCAGACTTGATTATTTACAGACCGCCGTCATATAGCTGGAATATTGCTGAGTGCGGCTTTAAACAACAAACAAACAAAACATATGTGTGACCCCATTTAGGTATTTAACTACCTTTTCCCTCCAAACAATGTGTGACGTGATTACGTGATCGTAAGTCGTGTAGATCCCAGCTCATGCTATCAATCACTGATTTTCTGCCTGTGGTTGATGAGTTAGTCAGAGCAACACGAGCGAGATCCTCCGTTCCTATTGATATACCGTACCTCTTCTGATAAGCGCTAGGGTTATAATAGGCACCTCCAATAAGCGGTCCATCACTTCATGAATTAAGAAATAAATATCTCCCGAGTTATTATTGTAAGTATCCCACTATTGAAAAATTTAACCAGCTTATGGTTTGCTCCTACAAACCTCTTGTTATAAAGCTGGCGAAATACTTAAAGGATGGTTTACAACTTTTTAAGTAATAATTCAATTACTGTATATACTATGTTTGTAATTACTTTATGTTTATGCACACTGATACACGTCTGTAAATATAAATATGTATATTGTATGCTCTATATCACAATACGTGATTCATGAGTAATAAACTTCTGTTCTGTTCTGTTCGGTACGAAGCAGCATACAAAACAATAAGCGCCTGGTGTGTTTGATTTAAATTACGTCTCCCCGGGATAACAAAGACAGCATAGAAATCAGCTGCAAAACAGCAGTTGAAATAGTAAGCGATGGGGCTCCTTTCCATAAAGAAGTCTTAGCGCAAGGACGATCGTATCTCCCATACCTCCCAGTCTTATGTGTGACACACGTAGATATGGTGTTAATTTGACTACTTTCTCTAACTATCGCCGGGGTTGGAAGTTAATATTCCAGATCGTTAGAATCATTACATTCTAGACATAATCATGATTTTCAAGCTTTACATTGTCCCAATGGTAACATTTCAACCAACGTTTTGCAGTCGTCCCAATGAGATTGACATAAGACAGGTGCTTAAAATTTCCTCTGCAGGACGTGATCAAGGCCAACTGGTGTGTGCACAAGGTGTGCTTTGTTTGCCGATGTGCAGATTTGCCCCGCGTCAGATCAGGGATGCTACCGTGGACGTCAGTGTTAACAATGCGTGTGAGGGTGTGCGGCAACTCCAAGGCTGTTGTTGTTCGCAGTCGCCTTGTTATTGTTGGTATGAATGAGTCAGCGTCGTTTATCCACGAAATCCGCTATCGTTTGGATTCACCAGCAAAATATGCATTGTTCACAGTCAGGCTCTGTGGCTTTTTGCAATACTCCGTCAACAAGAAGACGGCTTCGGACATACAATAAATGTAAGCACTGCCCTATCTGTATGAATGATTGAATATGGGTTTCGGGCCATTTTTGGCAATATTCTTGCAATATTCGGAGGGATGGGTGGGGTGGAGGAGCAACAGAAACGGGCTTCACCCATTGTACTCATGTGGGGACTCGAACCCAGGTTTTCGGCGTGACGAGTGAACGCTTAACCACTAAAATTTCTTTATTTTTTTTGGCTATCCCATCGCCCCCTAAGCTCGTGTTTTAACTTCAACGTAACACACGCACAGTGAATGATTTGTTATATGACGCTGTAGTCAGACGTATTCAAGCTGTATCACTGCAGTTTCAAAACAATGGAGTCTGGGTCAGCCAAACCAGTGAATGATAGCACGAGGAACTATCAATGCCATCCGGGCACTGGCTCAACCCACACACGGCACGTCGATGTATACAGCGACTGCAGTAGAAATCAGACGTCGGAGCCTACTCCCTTTAAAATCTAGGTATCTTTGATCTGGGAGGTTTGCCTTGCTCGTCACCCTGTTTGATTCCCCACATTGGCACAATGCGTGAAGCCCATTTCTGGTGTCTCCCTCCGTGATATTGCTGGGCTATATTGCTGAAAGCATCGTCAAACCATACTCACTCACTTAAAAGTATATGTGCAGTTCAGCCAACCGAAGGGAGACAACTGTTCTTAGCCATTATCAAATACGTAACAGGTTTTACAGATACTGTTTTATACATTACTTTTGATAGGGGTATTCTGAGCGTGGGATCTGAATGTGTGATTGGTTACTTGGAGATGAGGTCATACAAATAGTTTCCCATATTGCCAGGCAACGGGAGCATGTTCAGCTTAAATCAAAGTTAATAAAAGTACACAATTCAAGTACATCAGCTACTGCTCCCTAGTTACCTAACAGTATGTTTTGTTTGTTTGTTGTTTAAGGCTGCACTCAGCAATATTCCAGCTATATGAAGGCGGTCTATAAATAATCGCGTCTGGACCAGACAATCCCGTGATTGATCTCATGAGCATCGATCCACTCAATTGGGATATGATGACATGCATCTACCAAGTCAGCGAGCCTGACCACACAATCCTGCTCCTTACGACAAGCATCGTTGCCTTTTACGGCAAGCATGGGTTGCTGAAGACCTATTCTAACCTGGATCCTCACAGATCCCTAACAGCATGAAATAGCCCTGTATGCCTCTCAAACGTTGAGTAGTATATTCACTCTGCACCTTGATATAGCTGTTATATTACTGACATCCATTTTCTGATACTAATGACATGTTTATTTGTGTCACTATCATGTACAACATGTCTCCCATGCTGTAAATATTGGCCTAACTTTTCACCATCAGTTAATATACTGAACTTATAAGTTAGGAGTCAAGATATTTGTCATTGTGAAGACAGAGCACACAATTTCATTACAATATCCCCAAAATATTCATGATCCCTAACCTTTTTTGTTCAGTATATAATATACTTATAACTTAGTGTCTGAAAAAACACAAAACAAGGGCAACATTAGAACATTTTATTTACATGATGTAGGCTATACTAAGTAGATGTGTAATAAATTAGTAAACACTGATAACAGCACAATACACAAGGAACCTGACAGAATAAACATAACAGTACTCTTACTTCAACTACAATGACCACGGCCTACACCACTGCATTTTAAGCTGTTAATGTCCTCATGTCTCCCTGGGACAATGAATAGCTTGATTAGTTTTTGTATTTACATGAAAGACATTTTTAGGAATAGCATGATTTAAAGGGATAAAACTTTCATACTTTTTAACATAAGAAAAAAAATTAATTGCTTTCTAATCATAAATTGATTACTTCATTGATGTAAACATCATTGTAATGTTAGTATAACAATCTATTTTGTCAATACATGACAAAAGTGTTTAATGAGAAAAAAGTCTTATTTAGGAAAATGTAATATTTTAGGCAACAAAAGCATTTGAAATCCATATAATTTACAGTATTTGAAAGAACTATCTCTCATAACAACCTGAGGCTGTCATAAATTGCTAACGATTAGAACAAAGGGTTGTCACAACCCCAAAATGGGTCTCGGAGACGCTGATGGTTGTGGAGTCCAATGATGTGAAGGACCTGTCACCTTCGACATACATGTACTTACGACTACATCTGTATGTTGGATATTTTAACTGATATAACAAAGGTGCCTTCATAGGGTTTCAGTGCTCTCTGAAATAGCACAGACATCTTACTAGGGTTGCAATTTAGGCCAGGCATGAGTGTCCACTAGCCTATACCAAAGAAGACTTCGATATGGGCTGTTGAGATGGGATGGTAATTCGGGTACTCAGGTTGGGTGGGTCCTGAGCAGGACCTGGTACCCACAGGATTACGCGGACCCATGGTTAGTCATGTGATATGTTGCTTATTTACAAAAATTCCCTACACCTCCATGGTTACATGACAATTCACTATGGTTCACACTTCTTTCTTACTTTTATATGTTTGAGTTAAAGCTCCAGTCAACTTCTGTGTATGCATCATCAGATTAATTTATAGATGTATCTAAATACTTTTCACCAGGGCTCCAGTAAACCAACTCCAAACTGGACATTTTGTACCCTAATTTTGTGACTTTCTGTGGGTACCTGGGTATGGTCATCTTCCCGAGGCAAGGGAGTTAACTGACTATAAAAGTCCAGTTTCCATCCTTGCCGATATTATGGAGTTACATTTTGGCTGGACTAACAAGTCTATGCATAGTCCAATCAAAATTGCGAACTGAAATCAAAATCTGGTTTGTAAACTGTCATGCAGAGTTCGGTCGATTGCAGGATTTGCAAAGCATGTGCACCGCCAACTCGTTTATCTTAATATAGATCTTCATTGTCGATTAGATCGTCTTGTCTTGGCACCACCAATTTGTTTGAAACAAATGCATGTGACACGAGAGGTGGAATCTGATTGGTCCATAGGAGAGGCATAGAAGCGACATAACTCGTGGCGTAACACTGGTGGCGCTACAATCGAGCCCAGGAAATCCAGCCTAATTCGGAAAGGGAAGAAACTGGACTTTTAAAGTCAGTTAACTCTCTTGCCTCAGGAAGATAGGGTATGGGGAAGATGGGGTATGATCGAGTAATTGGGATTCTGATAATTGGGATTAAACTTGGACTTGTCCCAGCTCTAATTGGCTGGTGGACTCGGGAGGGTTGCAGGGTTGTTCCAGAGAGTATCCATGCCAACATATTAGGGCTGGGAGGTTTCTAAATTTACTACCCGGGTACCCACCACCCTATTACCAGACCCTACCTGGGTACCCGCTGTAGATATTTCGAGATAGGTACAAACTTGTCCAATTTACAAAAGTTTGACCTTAGCCCTGGCAAAATGTATTTAGATACATGTGTAAAACAATCTGGTCATGCATACACTGAAGTTTACTGCATGAAGTTTTTTCTTTATTCAAACATATAAAAGTCAGAAGGAATGGGTGCATTGTCAGAAAGAAATGGGAACATTAGTGACTTGTAGTGTAACAATAGAGTTTTAGATATTTTTTGTCATTAAACAATATATCACGTGACTAACCACAGTTCCGGGTAGTCCTGTGGGTACCCGGGTCCTACTCAGGACCCACCCGACCCGAGTACCCCGTCCCAGCCTTACAACATATCTAACTAATTGTGACATGATGATGGCTATGTACAAGCTGGCTCACTTAAGCATATTGATGGAAACAAGTAACATTATTCGATCACAACACTCAAATACATGTAACACGAACCATTTACATAGTGTCAATCTAGAAATAAACAAAACTTGATGACATCTCAATGAGTATCTTGGCCTTCTGGAAGCTGAATGTTGGTTGTATAAGAACTGTACACCCACAACACTGGCAGGGCAGGTAAACATGGGGGGTGGGGGGTGGGGGGCGGGCCCACAACACACAAAGTTCTACTAGATATGGAAGCGGGCATTTTACTGAAATATACTGCTCAAAAGAAGTCAAGGACCACTACTCCTTTCATATTATTTTAGTTAATCTGTCATGTCATCCTTACCTTCTTTTGAGTAGTACATATGAATGCTCTATCAAATATGGCAATGAAATGATGGTACATCGCATAAATATTAAAAGGTGACATCTCAGAGAATATTTAGTTCATCACAACATGATTCTCTGGAACTGGGTATAAAAAGAAATTCAGAGTCATGAATGTTCTTCTTACACAGCATCAATAACATTGAAGCACTAAGTGACTATACCTTTTGCCATTTCATCGGACATTTATGAAAATGTTTTATTATGTTTGTTTGAACTTGAAATCAAAGCGAACATTTGTCAGTTCAAAGCATTATATAATATACATCATATGGCAATATGTCAAAGCAACAAGTCAAATTCAGTTTCCACGAAAACACTTATCTCCTATCTTAAGAACTAATATACATATCAAAAGTTTACATAGCATCAATAACATTGAAGCACTAAGTGAATATACCTTTTGACATTTCATCGGACATAAAAACTAATATCCCTATCAAACGTTGAGGACTATGTCATAGCAATATGTGTTCTTGACTAGAAAATATACCCTTCAGATGTGAGTATGGATTTATACTGCTTTAGTAATATTCAAGCAATATCACGGAGACACCAGAAATTATTTCTTAAAGCCTCTGACTTAGTTTAAAAAATGTAATAATTGTTCAATGAATAAAAAAGCCACCCAGCTCTTGCAAGTAATCAGTTCTAGTCACATTTTACTACCCACCTGGAAAATATGCTTGACGGCAATTTAAAGCTGATATTTTATCCTTTCATATTTCACATGTATCAGTAAAAAACAGACTTGCGGAACACACACTATGTTACACCAGACAGTCCTAACAAAAATTGACACAGAACATTATTTCAACATTGCTTATCTGTTGTAGAGTTTATTGACATCCTTGGTGAGGAGAGGCAGATTGCCAGCCTCACACAGACCAGTTAGTATACAGCCATGACAAAGGGAGGGGGGATAACTCTGCTGAAACAAGGATACCATCATGAGTGAGTGATTGAGTGAGTGAGTGAGTGAGTGAGTGAGTGAGTTTGGTTTAACGCCGCTTTTAACAGTATTCCAGTTATATCACGGCGTGTCAGTTTAATGTGGGAGTAAAGCCCGAAGTGATGCAGGTCTCAGACGTTTACCACTTCGGTGAAATCCACGAGCACGGGTATGGTGCTGACAAACCTAGAAACATAATCGGGGCGAACCTGGATTCAAATCCACAATCATAGGTTTCTGGCGTGCCCAAGGGACGCAACTCTGCACAGCGAATTGCGGCGCCTTAGACGACTGGGCCACCCGTGCCCCCGATACCATCATGAGGTGAGGTGAAGTGAAATGGGATTTAACATTGCATCCCACATGACATGGGACCAAGCTATACATCATTACAAAAGAGATTCCTCAAACAATAGCGACTAGAAGGCTGAAAATTCATACCAAGTTGATTTGAGGAAAGAAATCTTGTACTTCATTTCCTACTGGTGAGGGCTAAAAACATGACTACTTTCATTTTAACAGTATTTCAGTTGTATCATGATGTGACAGTTTAGTCAGAAGGCCCTAAACAACATAGTTCTTGATAAAAACTGTGATTCAAACCCTCCACCAGTGGATCCTGGCATGACTAAGGGATGCAACTCTGCACAGCATACTGCAGTGCCCTTGAGCACAGGGCCACTCCCTGCCCACAAGCTTGTCTTGGAGAGTGTGTGAGGATACATATACATCTATATACACGAAGAAAAGGTGAGGCAAATGAAATGCAATGGATAAGTATATTTAATTTTTAACATAACTGCCATTTGATTTATTGCAAGCGTGTTAATACTGATAATGAGGCCTGTACAACTCTCTGACAAGTCAATATAACTGCCACTGAACATAGAGAAAAGCCTGCAAATGTGTGATCATATCTGAGAGCATTTTGAGAGCATATTATTTATGGAAGCTTTTTTAGCATTTTTAGTAATTGTTCACATACCCGTCTAAGAGACTATTCACTTATTATAACGGTGTGGGGTGTGGGGTGTGGGGGGATGGGCTGTGGTGTCCGAGGGCATCAGGGGAGGGTCACCCGAAAATATGACAGTCCCTTGTAAATAATTCACATATTTGGGAAGGGTCATGACATTTTTTTACAATAAAATATAAAGTCCTATTGCATTTTTGGAAAGGACATAGGGAGGCTTATCCCAAAATATGACACGCATTGGGGGAAGGTAATTATTTTCAGTACATTAGTGCATCGAAAAACCCTGGAACAGACTCTGCACAGCAAGTTACGGTGCCGAAGACCTTTGCTGATTTGGGCCCTGATGTTTGATAAATGTGAACCATGTTGGAAGCATTAGCTGTGGATAACTATACCTGATCAACACAAGAGGGGATAAGCTAAGAAAAAGACAGTATTCACCAATTACTATAAAATAATAATTTAGAACTTTATCATATTTATGTTCATTACTTTTAGAAACTTATCCCCTATTTTTACAAGAACAATTTCAAATTAGGTGAAAATTTGTTCAGAAAATTTTATACAAATGTATGTATAACAGCATTATGTTATGATGAGACACACAACATGCTGTTATTGAATGCACATGGACGGATGTGAATTTATCAGATATTTCCCGTGTTTGAAACTTTAAATGAAAATAAATACATGATAAAATACACATGGTTCCGAAAAGAATAAAAATAATGAGTTTCAGAAACATTAACCTGAAACTAATGCTGCAAACATTGACTATGCATAGTACTTGGTCCCTACAGAAGGCAGGAAAACTGATGGTTCTGGAGACTTGAGGGATCAATCAAGACAGCAATATTTAATCTCTCTCTGCTTTAACCCAATAACAGTCAATAAGTGAGTGAGTGAGTGAGTTGGGTTTAACGCCGCTTTTAACAGTATTCCAGTCATATCACGGCGTGTCAGCTTAATGTGAGGGGAGGCCGAAGTGATGCAGGTCTCAGACGTTTACCACTTTGGTGAAACCCACGAGTATTGTGCTGACAAACCTAGAAACATAATCGGGGTGAACCGGGATTCGAACCCACAATCATAGGTTTCTGGCGTGCCCAAGGGACGCAACTCTGCACAGCGAATCGCGGCACCTTAGACGACTGGGCCACCCGTGCCCCCAACAGTCAATAAGATCCCAAAGAAATGAACATTAAGATTCTCTCACAAGTCATATGGATGCACATCGTCAATACTTCATAAGCTTGTATACACAACGTTCGTTCATCACCCATGAATACAGATGGACGATTTGCGGTGATGGTGCTAGTGTTTACGAATCAAGTCATGGCCTGGTAACAGCAAGAGGGAAACGTGCTCAGACTAATGAGAGCTCAGATTACATCGATAATATTCTCACGTAACATGTACAATAGCCTTGGGGACATTTACTCAGAACAATGGTTCGCACTAGCTCCATGACGGGTTGGGCTTGTTTGACCTCTGTGAGTGAAACACACCCTCATTTAAATACATGACTAAAACTAGACACATTACTACGACACTGCATATCATCTGTATTTTTTCACTGGTGATGGAGGAATGTCATGTATTCATTCTCACGATGGAGGAACGTCGTGTATACATTTTCCTATTGTATTGACAACGTAGAAGGCAGTCACCACGTTCTACCTATGAAAACATAATCTACATGAAAACCAGAGTTCCAGAGTTGCTTTACAAAGAAAAGCAACACACTTCTTTAAGAGGAAGTACAAATGAACGAGTCATTTGGGTTTAACACCACTTTTAACACTATCCAGTTATATCACGGCGTGTCAGCTTAAGCTTGCAGACATTTACCACTTTGGTGAAACCCACGGTGTTGACAAAACCTAGAAACATATTCGGTGCAACCAGGATTCGAACCCACGATCATAGGTTGCTGGTATACACAAGGGACGCAACTCTGCACAGCAAATTGTGGCTCCTTAGACGACTACACTCCACGAATCCCAAGGAAGTACAAATAACATTCAATTTGAAGTATAAAAGTTATGACAAATTGTTTGATGATATCTTTGGCAAGACTGTCAATTCTGAGTACAAACATGGTGACAATTAAACATGTAGTTAACATTTAGTCCGCCACAACATAATTGTCTCTTGTCACAGGTCATAAATGCAACATTTAGCAAATACTATCACCAAAACAGGAACTTAACTAATACAATAAAACACACATAGCAGGAAGTCAACCACTCCTCGTATATCTATCCTTGTATTATTTTGAGCAGAATGACAAATATGACGATGCTGAATAACGGCAACACAAGTAACAAACGGGCTTCGGCAGACACTGAATACACCACGGACAATAACAAAGACAATCACATCATTTACATATGTACAAGATATGTATCAAGAACTGGGGGAATCATGTAGCCGTGTTGACTCCATAATGTTAATGATTGGCTGCCATGGAGATTGTTCATACACGTCAATATTGTCATTAGCAGGGGTTTACTGCTCAATGCTATTTATAAAGTTGAAAACCAAGAATGTCTGTCAGAAGCAGGATGAACTCACAATAGAGCAGCTCCATCTGTAAATGTCTCTCTCTAATATAACGTGAGGTTTTTAGATGCTATGAAGACCAATGAGTAGTATATTCTAAAATTCAATGAGTTGTATATTCTAAAGTTCAATGAGTTGTACATTCTAAAACATTGGTTTCTTTCCTTATATTGAATAATTATATCAGAATGAAATTGTTTACACATTGTTATAATGCAACAAAATATTTTTTAACATCATATATGTAAAAGCAATTTCATTCCGAAATAATTATTCAACATTGTTCAATACAATTATTCAATATATGTTATCAAAATTACAATGAAACAAATATTTCTTAACATTATACATGTATAAGCAATTTCATTCCAAAATAATTATTCAATACAATTATTCAATATATGTTACAAAATTACAATGCAACAAAATATTTCTTAACATTATACATTTCAATCCGATATAATTATTCGATATACCATATTTGACATAATAAGCGCCCCGCTCTAATGTGCGCCCATGGCGATAGTTGCTAATATATTTGCTAGTGAACAATCCCAATTAGCACCCCTTCCTATTGATCAATTTTCACAAGACTTATTGATTCGTGTATAATACGTACTCATGTGTTATATGCAACCTTAATTATGGGCAATTAAATTCTGGAAAATATATCTGTCATGTATGATACGCACATACTTTTCTTTTGTATCATGTCAGGCTGTCAGCATAAACAGCATAAATTTACAATCTCTCAACTCTGTTTTTGTTCTCACCAAAATTATATTCTAATAAGAGCCCCCTATTTCCAATTTTGAGAGCGCCCTGGGCGCATATTACCTCGAATACGGTAAGGAAAAAATACATACATAACCATATTTAGTTCCAAGGAGTTGCTCGGTTTAATGTGCACAATACATCAATGTACATAGACTGTAAGTCTTAAATTTGTAGTTCAAGTATTAGGTAAAGCTTTCAATCATGAACCTGCAATCAGTGTTTAACTGATTGGTCCTGAAGCCCATTCTTTGTGTTGGCCCATTGTAATGTGGCTGTAATACTGCTGAATTTGGCAAATAAAATCTTTATACTGATGTAATTGTATATTTAACGATAATAAACTAGTAACACATATCAGGTGATGAATATTTGATGTATGAAGATTTTGGTACATTACCAAAACCTAACCAAACAAACAGGTCATACTGGCTGATGTTGTGTGTTCATACCAGACTGACAATCTTTTCACATTTTATTTGAGATGGTGGACTGTATACATGCAAGCCATGCTAAAGAAAATATTAATGGCCAAGTATTCCAGATGCGTAAAGCTAACAATGCATTTATGTTGCTGTTCTAAAATTGCAGCCATTCTGATGTTAACATTGCAGGGAAGTCCAAAAGGCCAATTCATGTTTCAATAGCACATACAGATGCATGTGACATACCAGATTCCACTTCTGGATGAGCAGACGCAAGTCAGGGATTAAATGGGTGGCGGATCTTCCAGATGTATTGTCCATGGTTGTCATGCCGCAACTGATGAAATGGCTGAAGGATCTTTTTATGTTTCAGTGGACTCAGATAGCTACGATTTCATGATACAAGTAGTGTAATGGCTGAAGGATCTTTTTTCTGTTGCAATGGACTCGGATAGCTATGATATCATGATAAAGGTATGATATCATGACACAAGTATTCTAATGGCTGAAGGATCTTTTTCTGTTACAATGGACTCGGATAGCTATGATATCATGATAAAGGTATGATATCATGACACAAGTATTGTAATGGCTGAAGGATCCTTTTCTGTTACTATGGACTCGGATAGCTATGATATGATGAGAAGTGATGTCATGGCTGAAGTATCTCCCTGCTGTCCTGCCACAAGGGCTGAAACTGATGTTTGATCTTCATCTTTTCCTGACACTCGTGGTTTAAGTGGTGAAGTGGATGACAGATCTTCATATATGATCTCCTGAAACAGGTGTTGAAATGAGTGATGGATCTTCAGATTCACAGATGACATCGGTGACAAGTCCTAGACACGCCTGACCTCCTTCATCGCGTCCTCCTTCAACTTCCACTGCATAAGCTGCAAACAGGCTACTGCATCCTCCTGACTGTCATGGCCGCCAACTGAAACATACAAGGCTTCAGTGTCTACTGAGGCATATTTCTTTACAGGCATAACTTACAGAATATCCCTATCTACTTAAACCAAAGCCACTTAGGGACCAACCATTTGGATATTTGTGTTGAGATTAGATTTTATTCCAGCTTCAGCTACGAAACCAGATATTTTTATTTTTAAAATCATAAGCCTGATTTTCTTTTCGTTTCAACAGTCTGAAGCATATTTATCTTTTTTTCAAGAAATTTTCAGGGACAATTTATTTCTGATAAAATCCCAGGCCCTCCCCAAAATATAAAAAAAATGGTTGGTCCCTTAACATATATTTTGAAGTGAGGGGTGAGGGGTGAGGGTATGTTTGGTATACTGTTGCTTTGAACAGAGAGTTTGTGAGTTTCGTTTTAAGCCAATTTGATCAGTACTTCCGCATATCACGATATGTTAGCTTAACAGGCGAGGAAAGCCCAAAGTGATGCAGGGTGAAGAGGTTTACCACTTCGGTGAAACCAAAAAGAAAGGTATGGTATTGTCAGATCATAATTGGAAAATACCAAACAATAGTTAGCATGGTTAGCATTGTTGATAATTCAAAGAATACTACCTCTATCACATCGCAATAAATCTTTATTTTGGCTGTCATCACACTACAAAATCTTTAGATTTTTAACTAAAGTCCTCTCCACTGTTAACTATCCATAACTAGTTGAGATACTAATAGTATGGTCAAACCAAGGATCATCATTGATTTGAACCCATGACAACCTGGCTAAAGAATAGACAGCCTAAGATCATTGCGTGCGTGGCTGCGTGTACTAGACCGGACTAATGCCAATTTCATAGTGCTAGCCCACTCAGATACCATGCTGCAGTTTAACATGAATACCCCACTCAGACACAGTATACTGACCAGTCCTTGTCCTTAGCACCTAAATGCAGAGCGCCAGACAGGATAACAACAAGTACAATCTTTTAATGTCTTTTGGTATGACGTGGCCAGGGATCGAATCCCAGAACTTCTGCCGTCCGGGCAGACGCTCTATCACTAGACCATTGAAGAGATAAAACACCATCAGTAAGGCACCTGTTCACCTCCCTGATTGTCATTCAAGCAAACTATTCATTTCCTGAGATATTTCAGAGTAACGAACTAATAACAATAATATAACATCAGCTGCTGTAAGAAACACTGAATGTATTGTAAGCATGGCAAGAGGCCCTATAAGCAAAGTTCCTGCATAGAACAAAGAAATTGATCTCACCATCGTCTTGTATAATCTTCTGGAGGAAATCTACCATAAGGTTGCGGAGAGCTCTCTTGTATGGTGGCCCAAGTCGATGGGGGAACACTACAGATGTGTCCACTACAGTGTTGTGTATGATCTAAAACACAGAAAATGTACATAGAAAATAGGATATACTATTGTCATAAACATTACATTCGTACCCATCCATGTACTGTCTACACCCATCCAAGTACTGTCTACACCCATCCAAGTACTGTCTACACCCATCCAAGTACTGTCTACACCCATCAAAGTACTGTCTACAACCATCCAAGTACTGTCTACACCCATCCAAGTACTGTCTACAACCATCCAAGTACTGTCTACACCCGTCCAAGTACTGTCTACACCCATCCAAGTACTGTCTACAACCATCCAAGTACTGTCTACACCCATCCAAGTACTGTCTACACGCATCCAAGTACTGGCTAAACCCGTCCAAGTACTGTCTACAACCATCCAAGTACTGTCTACACCCATCCAAGTACTGTCTACACCGATCCAAGTACTGTCTACACCCATCCAAGTACTGTCTACACGCATCCAAGTACTGTCTATACCCATCCAAGTACCGTCTACACCCATCCAAGTACTGTCTACACCCATCCAAGTACTGTCTATACCCATCCAAGTACTGTCTACAACCATCCAAGTACTGTCTACACCCATCCAAGTACTGTCTACACCGATCCAAGTACTGTCTACACCCATCCAAGTACTGTCTACACGCATCCAAGTACTGTCTATACCCATCCAAGTACCGTCTACACCCATCCAAGTACTGTCTACACCCATCCAAGTACTGTCTATACCCATCCAAGTACTGTCTACAACCATCCAAGTACTGTCTACAACCATCCAAGTACTGTCTACAACCATCCAAGTACTGTCTACACCCATCCAAGTACTGTTTACACCCATCCAAGTACTGTCTACACCCATCCAAGTACTGTCTACACCCATCAAAGTACTGTCTACACGCATCCAAGTACTGTCTACAACCATCCAAGTACTGTCTACAACCATCCAAGTACTGTCTACACCCATCCAAGTACTGTCTACACCCATCCAAGTACTGTCTACACGCATCCAAGTACTGTCTATACCCATCCAAGTACTGTCTACACCAATCCAAGTACTGTCTACACCCATCCAAGTACTTTCTACACCCATCCAAGTACTGTCTACAACCATCCAAGTACTGTCTACACCCATCCAAGTACTGTCTACACCCATCCAAGTACTGTCTACACCCATCCAAGTACTGTCTACACCCGTCCAAGTACTGTCTACACCCATCCAAGTACTGTCAACAACCATCCAAGTACTGTCTACACCCATCCAAGTACTGTCTACACCCATCCAAGTACTGTCTACACGCATCCAAGTACTGTCTATACCCATCCATGTACTGTCTACATGCATCCAAGTACTGTCTACACCCATCCAAGTACTGTCTACAACCATCCAAGTACTGTCTACACCCATCCAAGTACTGTCTACACCCATCCAAGTACTGTCTACAACCATCCAAGTACTGTCTACACCCATCCAAGTACTGTCTTCAACCATCCAAGTACTGTCTACACCCATCCATGTACTGTCTACACCCATCCAAGTACTGTCTACACCCATCCATGTACTGTCTACACGCATCCAAGTACTGTCTACACCCATCCAAGTACTGTCTACAACCATCCAAGTACTGTCTACACGCATCCATGTACTGTCTATACCCATCCAAGTACTGTCTACAACCATCCATGTACTGTCTACAACCATCCAAGTACTGTCTACACCCATCCAAGTACTGTCTACAACCATCCAAGTACTGTCTACAACCATCCAAGTACTGTCTACACGCATCCAAGTACTGTCTACAACCATCCAAGTACTGTCTTCAACCATCCAAGTACTGTCTACAACCATCCAAGTACTGTCTACACCCATCCAAGTACTGTCTACACCCATCCAAGTACTGTCTACACCCATCCAAGTACTGTCTACACCCATCCAAGTACTGTCTATACCCATCCAAGTACTGTCTACACCCATCCAAGTACTGTCTACAACCATCCAAGTACTGTCTACACCCATCCAAGTACTGTCTACACCCATCCAAGTACTGTCTACAACCATCCAAGTACTGTCTACACCCATCCAAGTACTGTCTACAACCATCCAAGTACTGTCTACACCCATCCAAGTACTGTCTACACCCATCCAAGTACTGTCTACACCAAGTACTGTCTATACCCATCCAAGTACTGTCTACACCCATCCAAGTACTGTCTACAACCATCCAAGTACTGTCTACACCCATCCAAGTACTGTCTACACCCATCCAAGTACTGTCTACACCCATCCAAGTACTGTCTACACCCATCCAAGTACTGTCTACACGCATCCAAGTACTGTCTACACCCATCCAAGTACTGTCTTCACCCATCCAAGTACTGTCTACAACCATCCAAGTACTGTCTACACCCATCAAAGTACTGTCTACACCCATCCAAGTACTGTCTACACCCATCAAAGTACTGTCTACAACCATCCAAGTACTGTCTACACCCATCCAAGTACTGTCTACACCCATCCAAGTACTTTCTACACCCATCCAAGTACTGTCTACACCCATCCAAGTACTGTCTACACCCATCCAAGTACTGTCTACACCCATCCAAGTACTGTCTACACCCATCCAAGTACTGTCTACACCCGTCCAAGTACTGTCTACACCCATCCAAGTACTGTCTACACCCGTCCAAGTACTGTCTTCACCCATCCAAGTACTGTCTACACCCATCCAAGTACTGTCTACACCCATCCAAGTACTGTCTACCTCCATCCAAGTACTGTCTACACCCATCCAAGAACAGTCTACACCCCTCCATGTATTATCTATACTCATCCAAGTACCAAGTAGCACTTCCCAAATATGCAACTAATTTTTATTCCTGAAACGAAAACAGTTTGTTATCTTGAAAATCCATCACTATTAAAGATATTTTTTAAAGAAAAGTGTGTTGCCCCATCAATTATGCCAACCCTTGACTCTTTAATTTGGTAGACAGGATTTCTTCACGGACTGATAAGCAGCCATCCCCTCAATCAGAACTAAAAGCAGTCACCTTGACCGATATGAGATCACTCTCGAGACTGTGACCAATCAGAATCGTCTTGTCTGTGAAGAGACTGAGGAGCACAGCTTGTACATCCCGAAGACTTGTCTTCACATCCTGTAGATCCTTCTCAGTGATTCCGCTAAACCTGGTGTTGTAGTCGATCACAGGGAAGCCTGGTTTAACCATTGTCTCGTACACTGGTTTGGACTCGGGGTCGATCACTGTCACCCTGGCAAGCTCCATGCCGCCCTTTGTGTACACCTACATCAAGACACTGATTCAATAACCTCTTCCACTCTTCAGCATCTGTTTCTAAATATCTCATGCTTTCAGTAGCATCATATTCAAATTTCTCCCCGGCAAAACAGGCAAAACATGTTTCAGATAACAAATGTTCAAAGTTGATGCTTATTTTACTATATCTTTGCAGAGGACACGTTTGTCACACAGCGAGTAACATGGAAAGTTTGTTTGTATGTTTGTAACACCGCACTCAGCAATATTCCAGCTATTTGACGGCGGTCTGTAAAAAATCAAGTCTGGACCAGACAATCCAGTGATTGACATTATGAGCATTGATCTACGCGATTGGGATACAATGACATGCATCAACCAAGTCAGCGAGCCTGACAACCTGATCCCCTTAGTAAATGAACAATCTGTTCAGACAATTTCTCTAAAGATTTCATGTGTTTACCAATGTCCTGTTTACAGTACTGAAGAGAAGAAGCGTTAAGGTCTCACCATCTCACAGTCCATGGCATAAACACCATAATCCCCATCTATTGGTGGGGACGAAGGAATGGTTTTCATGTATCCTGTCACACTCTCAGACTTGTTGGACTCGAATACATGGTACTGAAATTTCAAATTTATTCAAAGATTACCACTTGAATATTTAACAGACACTCACTTTGACTCAGTCAAACTATAAATGCTATAAATGCTTGAAACCCTTTCTACATTCACTAAACCATACATAAAAACTATAAATACCTTCTTTGGTTAAAAATTTACAATCATGACGTTGACGTCCTTCTAATCTTATTGTGAAGTGAGGTCGGAATGACTTCACACTGGAAATGATGTCATAGCTGAAGATTGTTGCTGCCATTCGACAAATTGTCGTTCTGCTGCTGTTGCGACTTGCTGTCCTTATAGGTAAACACTCTGTATGAAGACATCTTCTTTGGTAATAAATAGAACATTTTATTCGTGTTCATGTCATACTGTGTTTACGACATGAGTGTCTAAATACCGAAATGTAGACACTCGTGTCTTAAACATAGTATGACATGAACACGAATCAAATGTTCCAGGTTTATACAAGAAGCGTGAGAGTTCACGTCATACCGTGTTTACGACATGAGTGTCTAAATACCGAAATGTAGACACTTGTGTGGTAAACATAGTATGATATGAACTCTCACATAATATCCTCTATATCTGACGTAATTGTTCAGGAATTCAGTTGATCAAGAGACACACATTTCAACATTGTTATCAAACAAAATGACATGATATATATTTTCCATTTCACCCTAATAGCAACCCAGCCATACCTGCAGGGGACACTTACCTTGCACACCTGACAGCCCTCGGCCCCCAGGTCCCCCCCACAACAGTTGTAGCTCGACACCAGGGCACGGTCAACTGGAAATGGAAGTAGTGGATAGTGTCAAAACGTGTTACACTTGCTTAAGGTGTGAGTTGTCAATCTCTGATATCGTGTATTCCAAACTGTAAGCTTATCATAGCAAGAAACAATGTCCACTGACTTTTCTATTTCTCATTTTTATTCTCGCCATTCCTCATTTTACATACACCACAGGAAGTACCACCGCTTCCTGTATAAACATGGACTATTAACCAGACTAAGCCATTTTTGTGCTGCAGTCAGCAATATTTCATCTAAATCAGCAAAGGATGTGAATATGGGTATATGACAGCGGTTTGTAAATAACCAAGTCTGGATCAGACAATCCACTGATTGACATCATTGAGCATTGATTTCTAGGGCTGGGACGATACACCAACTGTGAGATCCAATACATATCACGATACGTGTATGTGCTCGTATCTGTAGTGTGTAACCGATATTTTTCATGGACAGGATAGTCAAATACCTGGCAAAGTGATGATTTGCAGTTGGCAGTGTCAGGTATGGCGCAATGGATGAAAATATTTACTTTTTTACTACCAATTTTTACTACTAATTAGAGTTTGGTGTAACAACCATTAAAGTAAACATTTTAGGTATGAATCGATAATTTTTTACTTAGTGTGCAACTGTGATCGGTACTTGTATCGGGAAGTAAAATATCGCGATTCATCGATGCATCGGTGTATTGTCCCACCACTATACATTCATGTGTGAGTGAGTGAGTGAGGTTTTACGCCGCTTTTAGCAATATTCCAGCAATATCACGGCAGGGGACACCACAAATGGGCTTCACACATTGTACCCATGTCGGGAATCAAACCCGGGTCTTCGGCATGACGAGCGAACGCTTTAACCACTAGGCTCCCCGACCGCCCATACATTCATGAGATTGGGATACAACGACATGCATCAACCAAGTCAGTGATCCTGACCAACCGATCCCATTAGTCGCCTGTTTTGGCAACTATGGGCTTGAGAAGACCAATTCTAACCAGGATCTTCATGTGAACAGTAAATATGTGAATAGTTTGGACCCAGAACTAGTGGTTGATAACAAGAGCAATGTTCCATGCCATTGGGCACGATGTCACATTTTGGAGTTGTCACAAACTGATACAAAGTGTTCAGGGTTATGAGGAGTACTGTATGATGCCACAAAAGCTGAAACAAAAGCAAGATAAAGGGAGCAGGGACAAAGATGGTTGGTTAAGATGCTTTTTCATGAAACATTTATTGGTATCATAAGGTTTGGTAATGCACTTTATGACCGACAGACAAAGGGGTACTTTCTGCCGAATTACGGTACTGTGCAACATGTGTACCACAGTGTCCTCCCTCACCTCTCTTCTTCCAGGCCTTGCCCCAGTGGTAGACACACTCCTCCTCTCGATTGTAGTTACCATTAGGGAACACGATGAACCTCTTGCCGCACCGTGCACAGTTCTTCTCATGTTCTGTAACATACATTCTATAAACTTAACTTCCAGACTTTTAATAACTCAAGAACAAACATTGAGGTATGTTATTTTCATGGTTGAATTGTAAATGGTACTCATCCACTGGGTTGATATGTTAAATGGGTTGATATGTTAAATGTCAGACACTGATTGATTGGTTGGTTGGTTGGTTGGTTGGTTGGTTGGTTGGGTGGGTGGGTGGGTGGGTGGGTGGTTGGTTGGTTGGTTGGTTGGTTGGTTGGTTGTGGGTGGGTGGGTGGGTGGGTGGGTGGGTGGGTGGGTGGGTGGTTGGTTGGTTGTGGGTGGGTGAGTGAGTGAGTGAGTGAGTGAGTGAGTGAGTGAGTGAGTGAGTGAGTGAGTGAGTGACACCGATATTAATAGTATCTGAGTTATATCATGACATGTCAGCATAACATCAGAGGAAAGCCCGAAGTATGGAGCTGACAAACCTACAAACACAATCTAAGGGACACAACTCTGTACAGCCAATTGCCATGACCCCTTTTGTTGAGGAAAAAATCACATTGGTTTGTTTCTTTAACATGTTCACTGTTTAACGGAATGAAAACTTTTGTAGGTGAACAACACACTGCAAATCCAGACCTTACCATGACCAGCAAAATCATCCAGATTAACCAATTTCCAGATTAATAATTCACAGATACTGGCATGGAGTAATGTCCCTTTGTATATATGTACTTAGCAGTAGACATTTGTAGCCAGTCCTGTTTACATTTTCTGTCAGTTTTATTCAGTTCCAAATTGTAGCAAATTGAAGCATGGAGAACTGGTTCAGAGTTATAGGCCATAAATGCTACTAGTCAATGAAGACTACCATCATTGGATGCCTACATGTTATCAGCACAATTTGGTAATCTCGGGCTACTGGACTTGCATCAATTTCGAAGTGTATTAAGGTATTGCCAATAGTAATTGTTGGGACAAACAGCGTTTCATGGTTTATAGACTGAATTACTTTCTTACGTTTTAAAATGACATCCTTTTCTTTCCTGTCAGCATAGAACTTGGCATGTGATCCTCCTTCGTCAGAGGGTCTGGGAAAACCATTCTCCCTCAACTGATCCTCAGTCAGGATGTACTTAGACAACCGCTTGTACAGTTCCGCACCTGTAGGAGAAAAAACACACACCATTAATCAACAAGACAGAGCAATTCAGCATCAAATACTGTACAAAACATATGTACACACATTCACGACAAACGTGCAAAGCCATCTTGGAGTAGTTTTAATTAACAAAATGTCATGAGTTTGTGAGTATGGCTTTACGCCGCTTTTAGCAATATTCCAGCACTTTCACAGCAGGGGACACCAGAAACGGGCCTCACACATTGTACCCATGTGGGGAATCAAACCCGGGCCTTAGGTGTGACGAGCGAACGCTTTAACCCCACTACCCCCAAAATGTTATGACAATATCATATGAGAGAGGGTGTGGGGATTTGACATACTAAAAGAGTGTGGTCACAAGAATGGATTTTACACTCTGTAGAGCACAAAACCAGTTCTTCTGCACTACTGGCCAAGGGATTAAACTCTTCAATACCCAACCACCCTAAATAGAACTTAGAATCCTAAACATTTGAATGACAAAAATTCCTGACAAGAAGTTCAGATTTGAAAAAAAATGAGTAAATAAAGATTATTCCAATTTTCTCCAACAAGTAACAGAAACAAGTTACCTCTGAAATCATCAGTGTGTGTCTTGGTCCCGCCTCCTGATCGATGCAAAGTGTAGGTGGTTCTTGTGGCATTTTTGCCACCTAACATTGCCTCGTGAGACTGTTTAATAATCTTAGAAGGACTCTTGGTGGGTGATGAGCAAGATTGCTGTACTTCAACTCGTAATCTCTTTATGGCATTCACAGCAACTCGGAGGTAGATGTTTTTATTGGTGGCTCGCTTGTACACAGCAGCCTCTTCTTCTTGACCTTTCTTATACGCCTCTTCTTCCGTCTTACATATCTTGAGGCATTCGTCTATTATGAGATTCAGGTAGCGCTGACGAATGTTACTTGGAACTTTACTCCCAAACTCCGCAGGTATCGTAGGACGTTTCACATTACTCTGGAACGTAAGAATTGCCTTGTGGTAATATTTTCAAACAGATTCAAACCATAGTCTCAAAATTTATACATAAAACAAAATCTAATAGATTGTTTTAGTTGGTTGGTTTGTTGTTTAACGCAGCACTCAGAAATATTCGAGCTATATGATGGCGGTCTGTAAATAATCGAGTCTAGACCAGACAATCCAGTGATTGATTTCATGAGCATCAATCCACGCATTTGGGATCGATGACATGCATCAACCAAGTCAGCGAGCCTGACCACCCGATCCCATTAGTCGCCTTTTACGACAAGCATAGTCACCTTTACGGGTCAGATTGTTTTAGTCGTACAGCATAAATATCAGCTTGCCAATTATGACAAATTAATCAATCATCAGCCAGTCGCTGTGAACTAAAAGTACATTTTCAGAAAGACTTTTAAACGTACCAGTGTTGGAGCATGGGCTTTCCTCTTCTCCCCTCGGGCCACTGTGATAGCAACAGTTCTCTTGTCATCGTCTCTGTCATCCACACTTCTCTGTCTGTTTGCTTTCATCTTCGGGGTATGAGCTGTTCGCTTTTGTCCCCCTCCCATGCTATGAGACGAACTTGACCCTGATGCAATCTACAGAAACACATGTCATTTACTTTTAGAGATACATCATTCCAATTTTGATCAGGATATGTGAGTGAATGAATATTGTTTTATGCCACCGTCAGCAATCTCAAAGTGATATCACATATGCCCATAAACAATCAACTCAAACTTTGTCAACCAAAGCAGTGATTGACAGCATGAGCAGGTCACGATGACATAATAACAATAATCAGTATAAAAAAAGAATTCTTCAATACCATCAATTGTCATTCAACATCAACTCACTAAATATTACTAATTCAGAAAATAAAAAATAACCACATAGGCAAAGATATTCAAGGCTGTGGGTTGAGGCTAGTGATTAAATATTTCAAAAAAGATGATTCAAACAAGATACCCTGAAGGTGCTCACAGATTTGGCAGTTAATCTCCAGCTCTGACATACAGAAGCAAGCATGCATCTACATAATGTGATACTGTCATGGCTGTGGCAAACCAAATAAGCTTGATTTGTAATCTCCCTAGGGAGCTGACAAAAAAACTGAAATACACAATGACCCCAGTTAAAGTAGTGCCATGAGCACAAATGAAAGTGTATATAATGCCCCCCCGATTCTTTCATAGTGCTATAGTTATTCTGTTGTTGCATGACAGATCACTGTATGATCAACTATAGAAATATGAAAGAATCGGGTGGTTCTTAACTATGTTTGTGCAGTATCAATATGATTATTATGGACTACTGAAGCATTGATGCATCTACATACTGCAGCTTGGGCATCCGCCACAGCCTTCCTGGCCTCTGCCGCCTCCAAGGCCCGTCGCTGCATCTCCATCAAGCGATTGTGCATCACCTCTGCAGGACTCATCTTCACGGCCGGCTTCGGAGCTGCCCGCTTGGATGGCTGCATGGAGAGGGGCAAAGGACTCACTGCATGTGACTTCTCATATCATAAATCTCAAAGAAAAACTTCAAATCACAGTTCCAATATTTTAAATGATACAAACTTTGATATCCATCGATTTCACAGTAATCATGGTAATAATGTCTAGATTGACATGCAGCCATTGTCACACAATGATGACTGATACAGACTTATCTCCGCAGTGATTAGTGTGTCAGTTAAAAGGGGGAGTGAGTGAGTTTCACGCTGCTTTGAAGTTATATCTTTTACGTCAAAGCCTGTCAGCTTAATGTGGGAGGAAAGCCCGAAGTGATGCAGGTCACAGATGTTTACCACTTCGGTGAAACCCACGAGCATGTGTATGGTGCTGACAAACCTAGAAATATAACTGGGGTGAACAGGAGATTCTAACCCACAATCACAGGTTTCTGTGCCCAAGGGAAGCAACTCTGCACAGCAGTGCCTTAGTTGACTGGGCTGCCCACTGTAATTATCTAGAAGTGGCATCGCTCAATCCTAAACCAATCAGATGTCTCCGTTTGTTGGAACCCCAAAACGTGATTGTAGCTAACATAGTTTGATATGTTGAAATTGATTCTGTCTCGTTCTTGGTCAACATTTGCATTTTTCACAGAAACAGGTACTGTGTGTGTACCTGTGTTGTATAACACCACACTCAGCAATATTTCTCAATCCTAAACCAATCAGATGTCTCCGTTTGTTGGAACCCCAAAACGTGATTGTAGCTAACATAGTTTGATATGTTGAAATTGATTCGGTCTCGTTCTTGGTCAACATTTGCATTTTTCACAGAAACAGATACTGTGTGTGTACGTGTGTTGTATAATACCACACTCAGCAATATTTCAGCTATAGTCTGGACAAATAGTGAGTACAAATTCCCAAACTGACCAATTCATGTAGTTATAACCAATGATTACCAGTGTCACAGGACCAAAAAAGATGATCGAAAAGGCTTTAGTGCTTAGCTTTGCACTATTTCATTGAAAACAACATTAAAATACCTTCTCATTTAAGAAAAAACACACTTTAACTGTTAATTTCCCCAAGGTTGCTTGCCAAGGCCTTTAAGTTTGGAAACTTAGATAAATGCCGGATGATTGTACAGAAACGTGTCTCACCCTCACATCACCTGCATGTGCCAATCTCTTCTTCCCCACCACCTGGGAGGTGCCAGCATCTCTTGACTCACTGTGTTCCCTCTGAAGAAGACATGACATGTACACAATGATTCTAAAACTAAGTTGGAGTGAGTCAGTATGGTTTTACACCGCTTTTAGCAATATTCCAGCAATATTATGTTGGTGGCACCAGAAATAGGCTTCACACATTGTACCAATGTTGGGAATCGAACCCTGGTCTTCGGCATGACGAGCAAATGTTTTAACCACTAGGCTACCCGACCTGCCCCGGTGATCGCTATAAGAAGGAGTGAAGGACTTATCAGGTGTCATAGCACATACAATTTTTAAGCAGTTTTCCAAAACAAAGGGGATCCTGGGCTCCTTGGGGTTTTGCTGCAATGTTGAACCTAGGGACTGAACTTGAACTTAGCCTGAATCTTCTATTCCTAACATTGAAGCAGTGATAAGGACCCCTTGACTTTAATCTTCAACACTGGTTATACATGTATACTACTCAAAAGAAGATAAAGAACACATGATTATTTCCTATTTCTATAGTAAGTCTGTCATGGCATGTCATTTAACAGAAAACTAAGTTGGAACAATGGTTGGAACAAACTATTGCCTTAATCATGATAATAACTTCAACATGTTGAAAATAGAAAGACAAAGATAGATTAAGAAATATTTAATAAGTATCTTTATCTTTCTTCATACGACATATTCAAACAACAAGAGCAAGATGGAGGCATAATTAACTCAGAAACAATTTTGTGCTTCTCATTCTGAATAATTATTTTTGATAAAATCAAGTGACACATCAAATTTGCTATCTGAGGGTCCATCTGTATCATACTTAATAACATATATAATTGGTAACGGTAATGACTGTAAAATGAACAGATGTCCATTGATAAACAACTCTTAACAATTACCATGTGATTACCTATAAAATCACAAAGTCGATATTTCAACAAAATCCTCTTACCATATCATATACAAAGGTCTACGGCACATGAGCATGATGAGTACTTATACCAAGATATTCTATTTCTAAAACATAAATCTCTTTGTTTAAGTTGCAATGTCATGTATCATCGGCGATAGAAACTAACTGTTTTAGTCCACTAGTCTTTATAATGACATCATCACTGATCATATAGCCAAACCCTCAAAAATGGCAAATTTCTACTAATCTTTATGATATCTTAACTATTGGGCAGTTTGGCAAGGACTATGGAACTAGTGCCAATTTCTACCACTGTATCATGTGAACAGGAGCTATAAAAATGAATATTGTTTAACAAAGCAGTCAGTACTATTCCTGCTATATCACATGAGCCTGTAAAAACCCTACATATCAGATGATGTGAGCAACACCCAACACCTTCAGGGTAGGATGAAACGTAAATCAAACGTCACAGAGCCTAACCACCACATCCATCTTTTTGCTTCGTCTTTGAACTTACTGAGAAGTCTGATTACTGAACATGCTAAATAAAATATTTAAAAATGTCTTAAAAATTCAATAAGCAAAATATTTACTTTCAATTTTGTTGCCTTGATGATATTTCATCTCCATCTGGTTAGAAACACTTCAACAAATTAAGCTCTATACATCAAGTTGTCTTGGAGGAGTTATTAAAAACGGTTGACTGAGAGATGATGAAATATGACACCCTTTGCACCAGACACCCAAAATACATATGTAAATATTGGCTCAAGTGAACAGATAAATAACTTACTGCTGCCTTTTTCTCCCTGGGCTGTTTCTTAAATGATGCAGCCTCCTCGTTGAATATTTTTAAGCACTCCTCGAACGTGTCTGTCTCACATTCAAAATCACTGTCTTCAAGGAACATGGCCAACTCAGCATCTGTCATGTCATGTGAATTATTGTTGGACTTTTTACCCAACGTCCCTTCCTCCTCGCTTTCTGAACCAAACAAATCAGCATTGATATGTGCCAGATTTTGGTCCTTATCATTCTTACCACCTTTATCCTTGGGACTTTTAGAAGATGAAGATGAAGATGTTGACTTTTCATGTTTGTTTTTATTTTCCTTCTCTGACTTGGAGCTGCTTTTACTGGAGTGCCCATGACTATGAGAACTAGTGGAGGATCTACTGTGGCTACTATGGCTCTTTTTAACATCACCTTCCTTCGACTTATCTCTCGAGTCTCGGTGGTGCTCTCTCTGATGTGAACTGTCTTTGGAAGATGATCTTGGTTTATGAGAGCTACTATGAGATTTCTGAGAATCTGATTTATGCTTCTTTTCCGAACTTGAAGAGTGGGAGCTTTGTTTCTCCTTATCATGCTTAGCTGAGGAGTCTTTTGTTCGAGATTTATCTGATACACCATTTTCTTTGTGTCTGGATTTGTCTTTTTCTGAATGTTTAGATTTGTTATGATTAGCACCATTAGAACCATGAGATTTTTCACTTGAGGAACTTCTTTTATGACTGGAGGAGCTATGTTTTGTACTTTTATTATCCGACACTTTATTACTTTTGCTACTGCTAGTAGATTTGTCCTTCTTTTTAGAAGCATCACTTCCCTTCTCACTAGAACTAGACTTAGATGAACTAGAATGTTTAGAAGACTTGTCTTTCAATTTGTTATCAATATCTGTCTTTTCACATTTGTCTTTCTTATTATCACCAGATGGTTTATCCCCTTCTTTTTTTTCAGTAGACATTGATTTTCGAATTGGATGTTTCAACTCATTTTCGCAAATTTCAACTTTCTTGTCCACAGCTGGTTTATCTGAAATGGTGTCTTTGAAAAAAGACTTAACTGCAAAAATTTCACTGACTTCCTCATCTGACTCTTCCTCAAGGGGAGACTCATATCTCCCTGAATCCATAATTAATTCAGAATCATCCTCATGATCATCATCACTAAACATAGCATCATCCGAACCACCAAACTCGTCCATAAACATATCTTCCTCCCCTTCTATCTTGGAACGTTTTGTCGGCACATACACAACCTCTCCTACATCATTGGGAGGTTGATTGGTGGAGTACATATAGTTATTGACTGGATCATACTCCGATTCAGTATCTGGTGTCTTCTTCATCCTCTTCAGCTGATTTATAGGTGTGGGATTATACTGAGGCACAGCACTTGGAACATACTCAGGAATAACATCCGGTACTCCTGGAGGATTAGCTCTACGTTTCTTTGCCTGAGACTTTGACACTTTTGGTAACCCACTTGGAACATAACTGTCTAATTTAGACTTCTTGGCCACACTGCCAGGTTTGTACACAGGTGTCTTGTCTGGTTTGGTTCCGGGTGCATGATTTGGTTCGTATTCCGGCACCTCTACTGCAGGTCCTCCTGGCTTGTACTGACAGTCTGTTGAGTTCTGCCTTTTCTTCCGCCCACCTGTAATGTCATATTTTGGCGTGGGCTCATACAAAGGTCCTTCGGAATCGTGGCCATCGACAGAATATTCCTCAACATCGTCTGCCTTGAAAGGAACTCCACAAGTATTCCCTGTTGGACCAGATTTGCTTAGGTAACCTCCAGACCCCACAGGCTTTGATCCTGTTGGGCCACTGCACTGTAAGCCTCCATGAGTGAGGGCAGGATCAATGGGAGAAGACGGTCGACTTCCTCCCACATAATTGGAAGAGGATGTGTATGTAGATGATGCATCTACAAGCAAAGGGAGTTCAGTGTTAATTGATGTCGGTATAGTAAAGCGGTTTCCCTGCTAATTATCAGCATAAGTGGCAGTGTGGCAGTGTCTGACAAATGGCCTTAACATTTAAGGGTTTATGTGTGTAGGAAGCATGTTGGGACAACAAATCCATTTTGTGTGCAATAAATCATCACTGAGCATCCCCATGGCCCTGGTAAGAGCAAGTGCTTATCTAACTTTTATAGGTTGAAGCTGGACTGCTCCCTGTAGGATTACTTACAGTCCACCATCAGGCTAAGACAGCACTGTACAGTGAACATAAGAGTTATAAATAATATATTAACCATTTTGAGGGAGAGTTGTGTACCTAACTTGGGCTGGGACGAGTCCAAATTTACTACCCGGGTACCCACACCCCAATTACCCGACCCTACCCGGGTACCCGCTGTTGGTGTCAAGAGATAGGTACAAAATGTCCAATTGGGAATAGTTTGACAGCAGCCCTGGCAGAATGTATTTAGATACACGTATATAACGAAGTGGTCATGCATACACCAAAGTTGACTGAAGTTTTAGCTTTGTTAATACATATATAAGTCAGAAGGAACGTGTTCATATTCATGAAGAAATGCGAACATTAGAGACTTAAAATTGTCATGTAACAATGTAGTTATATAGTAAATTTTTGTCATGAAACAATATACTAGTATCACGTGACTAACCACGGGTCCGGGTAGTCCTGTTGGTACCCAGGTCCCACTCAGTACCCACCCGACCCGAGTACCCGAGTTACCCGTCCCAGCCCTATACCTAACATATTGAGATGGATCAAAAACTGTTTATAGATGGCGATGTTTAAACATACAAAATCTTAAAAACGTAGTATGAATATACAGTGCCATTTTTGCAAGCAAAGCGTAAGCTGTTATCAAAATCAATTTCAATTTCACTATGGCCTGGTAAATGTAGTTTCATGAAATTTACAATTTCATAACCACTCACAGCATAAACTGACATCAGAACATTAAGGTCTTAATACTGTCTGAACAGAAATGGTCATTTGGTCACTATAAAATAAGTTTCAGTTATCTTATCATGCTTACTGTTGATTTGATCACTAAATTCTACAGAGTTAAAAAACAAATAGTGGTATCGGTTTCGTCTCTAACAATAAAATTAGAATATATATAGAATATGATTATTCTGAACCATCATAATGTTGTCACATCATCATGAACCTCCATTTATTTTAAACGAAAACAAAACTTCCTTTGTTTATTTCTTTGACATTCTATTTCTGAAACAGGTGCCCCTTTTTCTCACCTCGGCACCCATCCTTCTTAACGTGTCTCAAATGACAATATGGCCTTTCGCATAGTCCACTTAGGTAGTAGGGACAGTCAACTCCTTTGAAATAGCCAGAAGTTGCAAACATGTCTTATGAAATGGTGTATTTGGTTGTGAAATCATGTGTAATTTGCATTGACAGCCCTTTTACAGAGCGCCGCCATATTGATTCTCGCGAATTATCGCAGGTGTTGGAAAACATTTTTAATATTCTATTAACATTGCAAACATCACTTTATATCGTAATGTCAAATTATCGCCAAATATCAATTCACAGAACATATCTTTCGTTTTGGAAAAAAACAAACGTTAAAAAGATTAACAAGGGGAGGTAACTCGCAGGAGCAAGCGCCATGCTCAGAGGTACGGAACTGAAAGCCAAATAAATGTTAGAAGAAATGTAAAGAAAATACACTCCCACCCAGAAAGACATTCTGACAGAGTCGCGTGGTTGTAATGTATATCGTATTTCCTATTTTTACTTTGCATAAGTTGTATCAATTGATAACTTACGACTTCACAGTAATCAAAAACATGATTTTGTCTTGAAACGGGAAATATAAGAACAAGGATATGTCATCACCTTCTGAAACATGGAATAGATATCTGCAGCAGTTATTTTATGTCCACAAATCAAAAATGTTTTGTTCTGAAATGTTATGAACAGTTCACTCATAAACGTTAATGCTGGTCACTATTTTGCAGAGTTATTCCCTTACACTTGAAATGTGAAATCCCTATTCACAACACATTCTCTTTCCCAGTTTGGAATATCGTGGATTCAGTCTCCCAGAACATGCAGAAAGGAGTTTCATGTAAACTTATTTACCCTCTACAACATGTGGGATAGATCTAAATAGCCAATGTGGAGAGGCCTGTGGATATTTGACTATAAGAATCCAAACATTTTCACAAAACTCTTCAATGCATAATTTAGTATTGTCAATAACTTATTGGTTTCTTTTCATGCTCATGCTTTACAATTGGTACTTATGAATGTGTCATTGATTCTGTCTGGTTAACTGTTATTATCGTTATGCTGCTTTTCTAAGCTTTATACTTTTCCAAATCAATGTTTCCTGTTCTGCTTACTTGGTTTTTGTGAACTATGAGTAAATATGCTCATTTCAGTGCATGGATAAGATTATGCAATGTTGAGAGAGAATCATAATCATGAAAATAATAACTTTCCCACCAAGTAGTCCATAGCCCCTGTTTTAATACCTGGTATTTCGACTGAACAGTTCAGTTAGTAACTTATCCAAAGGAGATATTTCATGTAATATGTAAAACTACACTAATCTGACTTTTACCTTTACCTTTGTTTACTCTATTCAATTGGATTTGAACATATGGGACATTTTACAATATGAAGTGTCTGTAGCCCAATATTTTTAGATGTTTAGATTTTGATTACCAGGTATTTTCAGAAGAGAAACAGCTACTTATAGTTTATTTACATCATTTTCAATTATGTTTTGTCTTTCTCAGACAGGAATAAAGGCTGTGTACTTTGCATTTGGCCCTCGTGTGTCCAGTCAGATAAAACACATACCTTCCCTCATTGCTTTCTTGAATAAACTGTCCATGTCAAGAAACTTTTTTATATTTCTTCAATGATATATAGAATTTTGTAATGTCTGTAGCCCATGGGATGTTTATGATGAGTTTGAGACAAAACCGGATGAAAATAAGAAAAACTCTTTTCGGGCATAAAAGTGCTAATATAGACCTTTTATTTTCTTACCCCACTAAGCAATTTAATTGCGCATGAAATTTCAATAAAAGTGCAACATAAATGTGACCCCAGATTTTGACCAGACCAATTAGATAATATTGGCAAGTGTTAATTTCTATCTTTGACATATAGATGGTAATGAATACACATCGTCTTCGAGCATGTTTTTTGCTTCATGCTGGCTACTTCATATCAGTTGTTGCATTGTTTTCATTGTTTGTGAAGGGACATCATATGAATGCATTGTGGCAAATAATTGAAGATGACATCATCCATAGCTTACATCATCACAAACGATTTCATGTAACATTGTTCCAATATTAATTAAATATGGAAAGTTTCTGCCAAGGCTTACAATCTTATTTCAAAAGGTACTGATAATCTGTAATTCCTTGGACCGCCTCCATGGTCTGCACGGATGGTGGAAGGTTGAGGGTTCGATCCCTGGCTACGTCATACCAAATGACATTAAAAGATGGTACTTGTTGTTACCCTACCTGGCTCTCGGCATTTAAGGACTAAACAAGGATCTAAACAAATACTGGTTGGCTCGGAGTTGAGGTGAGGTGTGTGTGTTTTGCTTATTTTATAGTGCTAGCCAAAACATACAGTGGACTTTCATAGTCAGTTAACTCCCTTGCCACGGGAAGATGGTATACTGTGTCTGAGTGTGGCATTGATGTTAAACTGCAGCATGGTATGTCAGTGGGCTAACACTTTTAAGTCGGCAAGACACACTCACCTCACCTCACCTCACCTCACCTCACCTCACCTCACCTCACCTCACCTCACCTCACCTCACCCTCCACCTCACCTAACCTCACCCTCCACCTCACCTAACCTTGTAGTTCACAGGTTATTATCTAATTCGTTGCATCAACAGATTTTGGATGGCAGCACAAGGGAATGAACACAGGGGGGGCCAGAGAAGGAGACGGAACAGATCAGCCAATCAGAGACAGTACGACGATGGGAGTGGCAGGAATGGTTCCTATGATGACTCCCACCACCAAGGAGCCTACCAGCCCATGGGAGGAGGCGGAGGGGGTGGACATTATCACCAGATGGATCATCCACCTTCCTACCATCCGGGCAACAGAGCATTGGCTCTAGACCCCAGGACAGGCCGTCCGACTGTGATGCCCTACCAACCCCATCCCCAACACTCAGGATATCCTGGCCCCCCTAGGCAACACAGCCAGGGCCCCAGTAACCCACAGAACGATGGTGGGGGTGGGCAGAAGAAGAATAGGAACAGAGGGAAGGGGAGGGAGAAACAGCAGCAGCCTCAGCAACAACAACAGCCCCAGCAGCAACAGACAAAACAGCAACAGCCACGACAGCCGCAGCAGCAGCAGCAGCCCAAGTTGAAAGGAAACCAGGCTGTTAAGGGTCAAGATCAGAGTTCAGTGAATGCATCTAGTGGAAGTAATGGTGGAAGCAGGAACGTTGGCCAGCAGAACAAGGCAGTGCAGGAGAATAGGAAGAAAGGGGGAGCTGATGGTAAGCCGGGATTTGGAAAATTTGTAATTTCTATTTGGGAACTTTTACAGACATTTCCTGCAGACTTGGGGGTCAAATATTGGCCTCCGAGCAGTCTAGGTAAATCCCTGTAATCATGGTCAAGGAAAGTAGGGTCAGGCCATATAATTTTTCTTGTCTAATGGGTAAGCTTATTCAGTTGATTCAGAAGTCTGTATAAGTAAAACAATAATCAAGGAATTATGAAATGTGTGTCTATTGGAAGTATTCTGTTTATTTAAATCTTTTATAAGGATGATAATAATTTAAGCAATGCACAGTTTTAATAATTTTGTTTTGTTTCTTTCTAGATTCTGAAGAAAAGGTTGATGGTTCCACCCTAAGGGAAATGGAAAAACAGAAAGTGTTTCCCTTGAAAAAGGTATTTCTTGTTTCATTGTCCAGTTTATTTTGTTTTGTGAAAGTTTGATATTCTCCCTTTGCAGAGTTACAATAATTGCATTGATATACATAAAGTGCCCCCCAAAACTTTCAGTTCCATTTTTCAGTAATATTTGTGTGTTCAGTCGGGGGGTTTTAAAACTCGAAATACCACTGGTGTGTCTGATGCACACTTAAGCGCTTTTAACATGATAAACGACTGTATAACAGGTATTGTGTGAAAGCTGAAAGGAGCATGAAATACAATCACCCCCTAATTTCTACCCCAGTCCCTTGTCTTGCCCCTGGCGTATAGCATTTGCATATGGCATCGGAATAAAAAGCAAAGCATTATAACCTGTTCGTATTTATTGGTTTTGTTATTGTTGAATACAGGTTAATTTTACAAAGTCTTAAAATTAGTTACCGTATTTGACGTAATAAGCGCCAGGGGCGCTCTCAAAATTAGAAATAGGGGGCTCTTATAAGAATATTATTTTGGTGAAAGATAAATTTCGTGGTTTATGCTGACAGCCTGAAATGTTTATGTACGACAGATATATTTTTCAAGAATTTAATTGCCCATAACTAAAGGTGTATATAACACACAAGTGCGTATTATACGAGAATAAATAAGTCATGTGTACATTGATCAATTGGAAGGGGTGCTAATTGGGATTGTTCACTAGCCAATAAATAGCAAATATCGCCGTAGGCGCTTATTACGTCGAATACGGTATTAGTCATACATGTATATATTAATACATTGTATCATCAATTGGGAAATGTTTAGTTCCAAATTAGGATATTTTACTGACATTTGCTGCAGACTTGGGGCTGAATGCTAGCCTCTGAGCAGGTCCTTGGGAGATAGTGCTGTCTGTCTTGTAACATCGATTGGCTTGAGTCTGCTTCTGGATCGATCATCAGGCATATGCTGCATCGATTGTTCTTAACAGCTATGCTGACAATGCCTTGAACAATGTCATATGTGAAAACATGTTCTGCATGTGTGTTTTCCCGCTCATGAGTTCTTGTTGTTTAACAACACTAGACAGTGTTCTAAATAATTTTTTTATTTCACTGTTTAGAACCAGCTTCCTCGTCTCGTCCCACTGTTGTAGTCTTTCAGGCTAGGGTTTGTGTACCCACCATCCCACTGTGGGATAAATTCATAGTGTGAGATAGGATAAGTTTCAAAATTTGGAAATTTCCTACAAATTATATATTTATTTATGTCACATCTCACACTGCAATGTGCCCACTCAACCATCCCCTCATCCCAGTTCCTGTAGCCTGCTAGCTCTGACTAAAGAGAATGATGAGGCAGAGATAGACACGTGATCAGGTCATGTAGGGTCGCTGTGCATGGGATGACGTACATGGCCCAGTTGTTGGACGGCATCCATGGTGATACTGTGATGTATTCAGGTGTATGTTTTTTAGAAGCTGGAAACTTTGTTCAAGCACATTTCCACATAGGATCAGACCGCCTCCGTGGTCTTGTGGTAGAGCGTCCGCCCGGAGAGCGGAAGGTCCAGGGTTCGATCCCGGGCCGCGTCATACAAAAAGACGTTAAAAGATTGTACTTGTTGTTACCCTGTCTGGCGCTCGGCATTAAGGGGCTAAAACAAGGACTGGTCGGCTCGGAGTCAGTATACTGTGTCTGAGTGGGGTATCCATGTTAAACTGCGGCATGGTATCTCAGTGAGCTAGCACTATAAATCGGCATCAGTCCGGACTAGTACAAGCTGCCACACATACACATGCATGCACGTCGCTATATAAGTGCAATAATCTTGGACGCGATGTTAAACCCAATTTCACCTCACCTCACCACATAGGATCAAGAAGAAATCCATAGTGTGAGAGAGAATAAGTATATAAGTGTATAATTTATAGGAAACCAGTTTTGTCATTTCTATGGAAACAAGGAAGACTTTCAATCGGTTAAGATTGAATCTGGCATATACGTGTATCGCAAACCATGCAATATTTCTTCTCCAATCAGTGCCAGAGTTATCACATGTCATCTCTTTATGAATCTGGTGGTGCCAGGGCCCACTTTCACAAAGCAATCTTAGCGCTAAGACTATTGTAAGCCTATGCTGAAGTATGGGAGTTGCGATCATCTTAGCGCTAAGATCGCTTTGTGCAAGTGGGCCCAGGTGTGTGATGGTTTATCAACACCGATGTACACATACGTTGTTTATTTTCTGTTTCAGAAATCAGTGAAGTTCCCAAGAGCCAAGTTTTTCTGTCGCCTGTGTGAGTACCATCTGGACAGGGTGCAGGACTACCTCAAGCATGTGTCGGAGCCAAGGCATAGACGGAGGAAGGAGGTACAGTTGTTTTGTTAGAAACTGTCACAATATATTCCAGGTTCCATGTCAGGCTTGCTTATCTACAGTTACCTAATTGTTTCAACTGTTCATCAGTGTGAAGGCAAATACTGAACTAATGAAAGTTAAAATAGTTTGCATGCATGTTTCTGGATCACTGTTGATAGAGCCCTTCTATAAAGACCATGCCTCTTTTTCAACATAGATGGTCAGAATATCAGTCTGTGGCAAAATCTTTTGATTCTTCTTGCGCGAACTTGTCTCTTAGTTTCATTTTTTTGTACATTCTGGTATTATGATATGGTTAATAATTAGCGAAGCGAACCAGGCTGATCTAAATTTGAATAGACTTGTGTTACGGAATAGTGGCTCAAGTTTCAGACTGTTAATTAACATTAATACAAGACTAGTAAGCTGATATTGCTGGTATGATCAGACGAATGTCATGTTGCTATGACATTGCTACTGTCTTGACTATGGCGACTATAACCATGATATTGCTAATGTGATTAGACTAGAGTGGCATCTCTATAATATTGCTTGTCTGATTAGACTAGAGTGATGGCCCTATCATATTGCTTGTCTGATGAGACTAGAATAATGTTGCATTTATATTGCTAAACTCAATTCTAGAGCTCACTTTGGTCACATTGTTGGTACTTCAGGTGACAGAATCGGAGAACACACTACGGTACATGCCCCCTCCCACCCAGAAGCAGGTGCTTGCCCTGGACGAGCTGCTGGAGTCAATACACGCTGACCACGGCCTGACCCAGGAGGAGGTGCAGCAGAGAAAGGATATTGTCAACAGGGTGGAGGACTTTATTCACAAGCAGTTACCTGGTCAGTGATTTTCTCTATGAAAAGATCCATCAGGGTGTCCATGTGGAGATTCAGGGGCAGAATAAGTACATTGCTTGCTCGTTGGCAGAATCGCCTGAGTATCAGATGGGTGTATGTGACATTCTGCTGTTTGTCCCTTACCGCTGTGCTTGTGAAACAGGGAACACTGTATTAGGCTCTGTCCGTACATGTCCGTATGTACATCTCATATTGTTTGTTTTTTCATGAATTTGGTTCAGACACCAGTTGATAATGGTGACCTTGACCTTACCATTTGCTTTTCAGGGTCATACATTTGACCAGTTTTCCATTTGTTCGCGAGATATCTCCAGAAACTCTGCAGGGATTTGTTTCAGATTTGAACCCCTATTTTCAAGGTCCTCAGAAGCATTTGACCAATACTACTGTTTGTTAGTGAGATATCTCAAACACTGTATGGATTTCTGTGGGAAATCCACAGACAGTGGAGAAATGTGGTGACCTTGACTTTATACTTCAATCAGGCCCTTCTGATATTGCTGACTGACTTAGTACAACATTCACTCACTCACTGTGAGACTTAGTGTTTTTGTATTGTTTTTGAACAGAATTTAATGCATGCAGACAGGAATGTTTTTATACAGTAGCAAGACAATATTTGTCTTTATTAAACTGATCAAGCTTCTTATTTACACACCTTCACTCCACCACAAACACATCTACAAGAGGCACATTAAATGTGTTGTCACTCTGTGGGACACTGATGTTTGTGACATCACAAGTAAAGTCAGTTCTGCCACCAACATTATTCATTGAGTGGTGAGCGATGCATATTGAGGATGTATTCATAAAAGTTCCTATTTGTAATTGTATTGACAGTTTTTGTCCTAGTTTTGTCCTCATGCAGCATGGCCTGTAGCACCTGTTTTCTTGTGTTCAGGGGGTGGTCTGGTAGCCTAGTGGTTAAAGTGTTCGCTCGTCACTCCGAAGACCCGGGTTCGATTCACTCACTCACTCACTCACTCACTCACTCACTCTTATGTTCAGGGGTGTCTCTCCAGCTGTATGGCTCCTCCCTCACTGGCTTCGGCCTCAAGTCCAGTGATGTCAACATCGATCTCTATGCAGCCGATATGGAAGGTCTACCCAAAAAACTGATCGAGGTTTTCAACATTCTCAAAACTGCAGGTAAGGTTGGCAAGCCTCAAATAAACATTACAGGTGACTTGAGTTGTGTATGTTTGAATATTTCTTTGTGAGATGTTTTTAGAGTTAGTTGTATCAATGTTATAAGGGAGCTCATTTGTTGTCAACCAGTGAAGATCATCCTCAGCAACCCATGCTTGTCGTAAGAGGCTTACAGGATCTGGTGGTCAGGCTCGCTGATTTGGTTGATACATGTTATCGTATATCATTTGCGTAGATTGTTGCTCATGATGTCAACCACTGGATAGTCTGGTCCAGACTTGACTATTTAGAGACTGCCGTCATCTAGCTGGAATATGGTTGAGTGCTGCATTAAACAACAAACATTTGGTGTCAGGAATGTTTCTGAGTTGGTTCCAACATCTTGATTGTTTGCACATAAGATCTAAACAAAATGTTGCTGACATTACATGAAGAAATCCTACTTTGTACTTGTTCTTGACCCGTGAAGATGCAGGTTAGAATAGGTCTTCAGCAACCTATGCTTGCCGTAAAAGGCGACTGTGCTTGTCGTAAGAGGTAACTAATGGGATCGGGTGGTCACGCTGGCTTACTTGGTTGATGCATGTCATCATATCCCTATTTTGTGGATCGATGCTCATGATGTCAATCAGAGGATTGTCTGGTCCAGACTCGATTATTTACAGACTGCCATCATATAGCTGGAATATTGCTGAGTGCGGCGTTAAACAACAAGCAAACAAACAAATACAGACCACCATCATGTAGCTGGAATATTGCTGAGTGCGGCGTTAAATAACAAACAAACAAACTTGTTCTTGAATTGTTTTGAGTGGAGCAGGGGCACTGATACTGTCTAAGGCACCACATAATCAGAACTCAGATTATGATCCTTAGCACCGTAACTGTGCTCTTGGATTTCACAAGAGTTGTAAACATCTATGTCTGTTCCACTTAAAGCCTTCTTCAAAATTAAGCTGTGATATAAAGGATATGCTGTATGTAGAGGTGTTATCTACTCACAACTAACCCATTTACAGAGGATCAATTCATCAACATACACAGCGACTTTTCGGCCAAGGTGCCAGCTGTGGTCTTCATCGACCCAGACACAAAACTGGAGTGTAAGATGACGATCAACAGTCGCCCAGCGACGGCAACAAGTCAGCTTCTAGCTGTGTACAGTGAGATGGACCCAAGAGTCAGGAAGCTAGCTGTCGCCTTTAGATACTGGGCCAAGGTAGGCAGAATTGTACCTTTCAGTTCTTTTCTTCTCTTGATTATTGTTGCTTTACCTGTAACTCAAGGAATCTAGATTTGTTTCCTTTTGCCTTTGTTTGCAGCTTCTTTATTTAGCTAAACTACCTTAGTATATACTTCAAAGTATGTACGTTCACTAATGTAATAGACTGCCTCCGTGGTCTAGTGGTAGAGACTAGGAAGGTCCGGGGTTCGATCCATGGCCGCGTCATACAAAAAGACGTTAAAAGATGGTACTTGTTGTTACCCTGTCTGGCGCTCGGCATTAAGGGGCTAAAACAAGGACTGGCCGGCTCAGAGTCAGTATACTGTGTCTGAGTGGGGTATTCATGTTAAACTGCGGCATGGTATCTCAGTGAGCTAGCTCTATAAATCGGCATCTGTCCGGACTAGTACAAGCAGCCACACAAACACACACACGTGCATGCACGTCGCTATATAAGTGCAATTATCTTGGACGCGACGATGACGACATCTACTTTATGTCAGTGATGGGTTGTAACATCTTGAAGCAGTCAGAAGTCAATAATGCATCTGGTACACACCCTAACTTTACCCGTGAAGTTCCGGGTTAGAATAGGTCTTCAGCAACCCATGCTTGCCGTAAAATGTGACTATGCTTGTCTTAAGAGGAGACTAACAGAATCGGGTGGTTAGACTCACTGACTTGGTTCAAAGGATGCATGTCATCCTATCCCCATTGCATAGATCGATGCTCATGATGTCAACCACTGGATTGTCTGGTCCAGTCTCGATTATTTACACACCGCAGTCATATAGCTGGAATATTGCTGATTGAGACTTTAAACAAGAGACCGACAAATCACCCTAACTTGCTTCAGTTCACTGTAGTATGTAAACAATAACATTCTAAAATTTAACATATATGACCATTCCAGAAAGCAATCTTTGTGCTACGATTGATATTAAACTATGGGAATAAATTATTTTGTCTTAACTCTAAAGTCAATTTACTAAACAAGGCCTTTGACACTTACCCGGTATCACTAGCCTCACATGCATATCGGGGGCACGGGTGGCCCAGTCGTCTAAGGCACCGCGGTTCACTGTGCAGAGTTGCGTCCCTTGGGCACACCAAAAACCTTTGATTGTTGGTTCGAATCCCGGTTCGCCCCGATTATGTTTCTTGGTTTGTCAGCACCGTACCCGTGCTCGTGGCTTCACCGAAGTGGTAAACGTCTGAGACCTGCATCACTTCGGGCTTTCCTCCCACATTAAGCTGACACGCAGTGATATAACTGGAATAATGTTAAAGGTGGCGTTAAACCCAACTCACTCACTCACTCACTCACTCACTCACTCACTCACTCACTCACTCACTCACTCACTCACTCACTCACTCACTCACTCACTCACTCACTCACTCACTCACTCACTCACTCACTCACATGCATATCATGACATGTAGCATTGTTGTCTTTTCAGTTTGTTCAGAAGTAGTTATGTTTTGCAAGAAAGTGTTAAAAAATGTTATGGACAGAGCGAATTATGTGCTTGAATCATTCTGAATTGCATGTTCCGATGATTCATCAGTAACATTGTTATACAACAATTAATGGTAAGCAGTTTTGAACAATTGTGGAGATAAATGCTATTTGATCTGAACAAATCTTCAATCCTTGATCTGTAAATGATAACACATAACTTTTAAACATATCATCAAAAGGCAACCAGTCAAGCATTTTCATTTTTCAAATAAGATTCTTAAAACTTCAGTACAGAAGACTTAAAAAATAACAGTCTTGGTTCTCAGGCACTGCCTGCATCATCATCATGATCATAAAGTCGGCGCATGTTTCGTTTTTATTTTCATTTAATTTTTTTTTTTAAATCCTAATGTTTAATTGCGATCCAACATAGCATGCAGTTTCTTCCCTTTTCATGCGCACTGCTTTACTGCGCATCTCGTGTTATGGTAATGGCAGCAATAGGAGTTTGTATGCTTGTCTATGAAGGGAGGTCCTGTCTATTCGGTTACAAACCCGCCTGCACTATATTTTCAAAAGTCATTGCCTGAGAACCAATTCTTTTCTTTTTTTTAAGCCTGAAAAGGGGTTCTTAAAAATTAGCATCTTTGTATTTGACTGATTTGTTCTGACAAAGTGATTGTGCACAACCTCATGGCTGTTTCAGGTGTGCCGTCTCGATGTCCAGAGTGAAGGCACCTTGCCGGCCTATGCCACGTCACTGATGACGGTTTTCTTCCTACAACAACTGCAGCTCCCAGTATTACCTGTTTTGGCGTCGGTCAGTATGATTTATTATTTACTGTCATAACCTTAATGAGAGACTAGTTTCATTTCGCTTTGCAAGACCTTGCACATTTGATTCAGGTTCTGCTGAGACGTTTACCTGTCAAATGACATTTTGTCAAATAAATAAATTGCAGGTGATTCTGTGGCATTTGTCTGGCTAACCAATCAGTTTTGGGGGGCTGAAAAATAATAATGCCCATGCCCAGTAACTGACTACTATTCTGATTGGCTGATAATAGAATGGGCAGTAGATAGTAGAATGATTTCCTGCTGTCGTCTACACCTTTTTGTATGTTAAAGATTAAATAAGCAGTCTTTTAAGTTGACAGTTGACTTCAATATGGTTGTGTGTTTATGGAGGTGTAAACATGAATATGCTGACCGTTTTTTACATTTTATAGCTATATATAAGATGGCTTCGCGATAAATTGCCCAAAACAAAACATTGTTCGAACATGACCTCATTTCTGGAGATTCGAACATGCGCTCGCAACTTGATGACGTATATTGTACAACGTTATTTTTGAGAGGAGAGTGTCTGGTGAGTTGTTCCCCTTAGATTTAGCTGGGGTACACAGATAAACGCCATGGCCGAATGATAGCATCCAAAAGCGGAAGAGATATGAAAATCAGTATTGGGAGAAAAGGTACTGGTAATTGACGTGAGGATTGTGAGAATATGCAGAAAATATCCGCCTGTGCTTGAAATGGACTTGTCCAACATTTCCGAGGTCGGATTCTGTCATCATTATTAAAATATGGGTAAATATATTACATTAAGTAATACGTTACCACTGTTATACCGAGGCTGTTGTCTCCCACAACTGCTGCTATAGCGAAATCTACCACGGAGATCTCAATTACCTCATGCAGCACGTGCGTAGCCACCTAGCTGCCATGTGACACCCTTCACTCTTGTCTCTTCGCTTGCTCTAGCAAGACGTACAATAAACTGCTCAAGCGTTCCAGTTTCTCCGACCATTCGGTGATATTTATTACTGTTTATTCTCTCTAATAAACTGTGCTTGTACGGGGCGTTTGCTGTAACTACGCTTGGAAATATTTTCCCGCCAAAAGGAAATATTTTTCCCGCCCTTTTTTTCTATATACTTGCGGGGTGTCTCGTATGCACGTTGCGTCTTACGTTCCCCTGTTCTAGTATATCTTGGGGTTTTTACATCACTTATACCTCTATATGTTATATGTGTATGTTCTATATTCGCATTGCTCGTTTATTTTCTTGTGAAAATACTCGTTTGTGACTCTTTGTGGTGCGTGTGTTGTAACCATGTTTTGCTCTTTGTTCATAGTACAAACAAAATGTCTGACATGGATGTTTCGCCGTCCTCCACCCACTCTACCCCCTCTACCCCCGCAACCAGGAGCTGCGGGGTGTGCAGCAAGCGAGCGCTACCGGCTGTATGTGCAGTCCGTTTCCACCCCTGTGGTGGCCGGCTCGTCCGGTCGGGGTCCCCTTGCGGGTACCACCACCATGGCTGCGGCGGATCCCTTGGCGGCCCGTGGGCTGTCCGGGGATTCTGTCGCTGCATTACTTGCATAACTTGTGGACTCCAAGCTGGCGGCCTTATCTCAGGATAGGCCGCTGGCTGTTCCATCCCCGGCCACTTAGGTGTAGCCCCGCCCTGAGGGCTCCGGTATGGGCAATCAGCTGCCCTTTCGCGGGAAGACGGGGAACTGGGGGAAGCCCACGTCGTCTAAGGACGGCAAGGGCCCCTCCAGGTGACTCTCATTGGAGGGGTTCATATGCCGACAGGGCCATCTTCGGTTGGCCCTTAGGTGAACCCGAGTCACTTGGCCCTTGACAGTTGCGCCTGCCGCAGCCTGTCAGGGCCCCCTTTCCTTCCCCAGTGGGAGCCAGACTCCAGACTTACTGGGAGGATTGGGAACAAGTGTTCGACGACCCGTGGGTGGTCAACACGATTCGGTACGGCTATCGGCTTGATCTCAAAGCGAATCCGCCGCTCACCGTTGCCCCGTTGGCAGGTTTCGATTCGGAAACCCATCTTCCCATCCTCGCCGATGCCATTGGCAGGTTGGTGGAGAAGGGGCAGTACGGGAGTTAGCTCTACCAGAAATAACACCGGGGTTTTACTCAAGGATATTTCTCGTTCCCAAGTAGGACAGTGCCGAACTCAGAATGTTTCACACGTCCGCTCCCTGGCTGTTCACCCGGTTAACCACCCCCATAGTGGGGTTCCTCCACAGGAGGGGTGTCCGGTACTTCGCGTACCTGGACGACTCGCTAGTAGCAAATCGAATGACGGACACCCTGTCACGCCATCTCGTTTTCGCACGTCGGCTCTTCGAGCAATTGGGGTGGATTATCAATCTCCCCAAGAGCGAGTTAACCCCTTCTCAGAACTTGCTGTTCATCGGAGGTCGGTTCAACAAGGTGTCCCATCGTCTCTTTGTCCCCCCAGACCGGTGGCACAAGATTCAGGCGATGATTGCCAAAGTCTTAGCGGTGCAACAGACTGTTCACTTTTGGGATCAGCTGTTAGGGCTACTTGTATCAGCCCAGGACTGCACCGAACGGGGTCGTCTCCAACTCCACCCGCTGCAACGGTTTTTAATCCAGTTGTTAGCAACGGAGGTGAACAGTGCGACCGTCGCCCTCCCAGATTGGCTCTGACCGCATCTGGAGTGGTGGACGGTCCCTTACAATGTCTTATCAGGAGTCTCCATGCGGCCCTACCGGGCCACATTGAACCTGTATACAGACGCCTCTCTAGTGGGCTGGGGCGCCCTTCTAGAGGGGGAGGTGAGCTCGGGGCTGTGGTGCGTAGACGAACTAGGTCTTCACATCAATTGTCTCGAGTTCAAGGCAGTGATCAACGCAGTCAATCACTGGAAGCATCGTCTCGTCGACGCCCAGCTCATGCTGGCGACCGACAACACGACGGTAGTGTCCTATGTGAACAAACTGGGGGGAACCCACAGTCACTCGCTACTCGATCTCACGTTCGAGTTTTACGCTCTGGTGGACAGTGTCCCGTGCCAGATACGCGCCCGTCACATCCCCGGTGTGCGGAACGTACTGGCCGATGCTCTATCGAGGCCTCGGGATCCGAGCCCCACAGAGTGGATGCTGAACCTAGTAGTGTTTCAGTGGCTGTGCGAACGTTTGGGTCGTCCGATGGTCGACCTGTTCGCAACGCGGTTCAACAATCAACTCCCGTTGTTTGTATCACCAGTCCCGGACCCGAGGGCCATCGATCACGATGCTCTCGCGTTAGACTGGACGGGCTTGGACGCTTATGCTTACCCGCCGACAGCGTTGATACCACACATTCTAAGCCGGCTCCGAGGAGTTCGCTGTCGAATGTTACTGATCGCGCCCATGTGGCCGAACAGATCGTGGTACCCTGACTTGCTGACCCAGGTCACGCAGTCGCCACTTCCACTGCCTGTGAGACCGGATCTCTTGATCCACCCTCACACCCGTCAGCTTCATCCAAACGCAGGGCAGTTCAATCTGCACGCGTGGATGTTGTCACCGAGCGTCTGAGGAGTAAAGGTTTTTCTCGCCGGGCGTCTCGGGCATACGTTAGTATGCATCGTGATTCTACCCAGAAGGTGTATAATGCACGTTGGGTTATTTTCACGAAGTGGTGTTGTAAACATCACATTCATTCGCCAGATAAGGTATCTGTGCAGGATATTGCTCGTTTCATGTCTCACTTGCGAGAGACCCGGAAACTCTCCGGGGGTTCCATTGCCAACTATGTCTCGTCCGTTGCTACGGTACGGGACGTTGCTATGTGTACCAGTCTCTCCAAAGAGCCGGTGATACGGGGTATTATCAAGGGTTTCAAACAGCACGATCTTAAGAAGGGCCGCCTTCGGGCACCGGCCTGGGATCTTTCCCTAGTCACTTACGGAAGCTCCGTATGAACCCTTGCATAGTGCTTCGTTCCGGCATGTGACTTGGAAAACAGCATTTCTCCCCTCCTTTGCCACGGCGGCACGTGTATCCGAAATTCATGCACTCGATGTCGCCAAGGTACGATTCGATAGGGGTGACGAAGGAGCTGTCCGCCTGGGCCTGCTCATGGGCTTCGTCGCCAAGAATCAGAGAGTCGGGCAAACGGAGAGAGAATTCACTGTAAGATCCCTCAAAGAAATCTTACATCCTGCTGATACTGAGGACAGAGCGCTGTGTCCGGTTTGGGCCCTTAAGTATTATCTTAAGGCTTCGAATGAACGTAGACAAGGGCATGACCGTCTGTTCATATCGTGTAACCCTAATCGCACGGTTGACATAACTCGATTGCGTTGTGGCTTCGTTCTGTCATCAATCTGGCGTACCGGTCTCGGGGGTTACCGGTAGCGGGGTCACAACCGCACGAGATCAGGGCGCTAGCGGCAACATTTGCCCTACACTCGAATATCTCTGTTCGCAGAATATTACGAGGTTGTTACTGGCGTTCTGACTCGGTTTTTGCCAATCATTACCTCAAACAGGTCGCTGATGCCGTCGTGGAGAGTGTGCACCGTCTTGGCCCGCGGATCGCGGCGCAAGCGGGCACCTAAGGGGTGTGCCCAGCGCAATTCCGAACTCCTCAGGCGTCAGACCTTGCACGGTGGTCAATCTGGGTCGACTCCATTGTTCCCACTGCCGTGGGTACAGGAGTTGGGGTCCCGCAAACCAGCGCACTCACACCACAGGTGAGGGCGGCTTTTTGTGTGCTTTGTCCTTATTTGTATTTTGACAATTATGTATTTAATTGTCTGTCGTGTATCCCAACCTTGTGATGCATGCTTACAAATACTGGTCACGCGCCTAATGCAAACTTTAAGTAGGCTTGCTCTGGGATATACGGTCTGAATGAAATTAATTTCCCTCTTTTCGACTGTTTAACCTGATCTAAGATTTAGCTCACGCGGATACAGTGTTCTCATCCGCTGCGGCGATGAAATACCTATCCAGTGGGGCCGTTTGAGTCACCAATCGTTTTGGCAATGACGATTGAGCCTTACGGTATGCGCTTGACAGTGCTTTGGTATTCCTATAGGGTAACGCCTAGCTAGGTGCATGCGCATCGAGTGCTTCCGCCTTGGTGTTTACTTCCGCTGGTCGGAAGGAACGCTAGCAGTCAGGATTCGGGTTGTAGGTGCTCCCCACCGCCTACTGTGGTAGTCAGCCTCGGTATAACAGTGGTAACGTATTACTTAATGTAATTTGTAGAATTTTCCTATTCGGAATATTCTATAAGTAATACGTTACCACTGGGCTGCTGCCCGCCCGTCCGTCCCCCGAGCACTTGCTCTCGCAAGAGACAAGAGTGAAGGGTGTCACATGGCAGCTAGGTGGCTACGCACGTGCTGCATGAGGTAATTGAGATCTCCGTGGTAGATTTCGCTATAGCAGCAGTTGTGGGAGACAACAGCCTCGGTATAACAGTGGTAACGTATTACTTATAGAATATTCCGAATAGGAAAATTCTACAATTTTGAAGCTTGTACATTTATCATTATCCTTTAAGAGGCTGTCAATAATGTTGATATCTCATATAAAAAACCCGACTCATGGTCGTCGTTTATCATACAATAAAACAATGCAGGGAGAATAAACCCCTCATGGTTTATTTACCTGCAGTGTTTTATTGTACAGTAAAAAACATCAACTCATCGTTTATTTCTTAAATAAAAATAAAATATATTGAAGTCAATTATTTTGTGTATCAATCAGTCTTGCATATCTCTGAGACAGTGTATCAAGTTTAACAAGAGTAAAAAAATAACAAAAATCTCTTTAAACGGGGAGGTGAAGTGAAAAAAATGATTGTGATTTTGTTCCGAATATCAATTGTCCCAGATATAATAAGTCAATTCCCGATAGAAAATATAGCATAATATTCATAGAAAGTATTTAAATGTTCAAGTAAAAGTAATAAATCACATGCTCCATAATCAGATTCCCAAACAAAACTTTCGTACGTGGCTTAAATCTTCGGCGTGTTACAAATGTTTGTATAGGCTGATATGATAGCTGACTTGTGATGCTTGGCAGCTATACGCCAGGAAGCTGTCAATCTAAAAGTGTTGCTGTTTCTATTAATCTTACATTGCATACATTGCTGAGTGTGTGAAACGACCTTTTATTTTGGCATGTAGTCCCCTGAAACTTTACATCATAGTTTGGACTTTCCTCCCATGCAACTGATGACTGGTTTGTTCAGGCTTGATATGTTGCAGGCGGTTGTATATTTGTGATATTGCTTACAGTAACATAATTCATTCACCCAATTACTTGTCATTGCTACAGAACCTACCAAAAAATATTGACACTGATGTATCCAATGCATGGTTGGAGAGGATGCAAGAGGAGGTGAGTTCTTCTGGCACTATGTTTAGTTAGGGTTCTCAGGTAGTCTAGGTTGTCATTAGGTAGTCTAGGTTGTCATTAGGTAGTCGGCGTTGTCATTAGGTAGTCAGGGTTGTCATTAGGTAGTTGGCGTTGTCATTAGGTAGTCTGGGTTGTCATTAGGTAGTCGGGGTTGTCATTAAGTAGTCAGGGTTGTCATTAGGTAGTCAGGGTTGTCATTAGGTAGTAAGCGTTGTCATTAGGTAGTCAGGGTTGTCATTAGGTAGTCGGGGTTGTCATTAAGTAGTCAGGGTTGTCATTAGGTAGTCGGGGTTGTCGTTAGGTAGTCAGGGTTGTCATTAGGTAGTCTGGGTTGTCATTAGGTAGTTGGCGTTGTCATTAGGTAGTCAGGGTTGTCATTAGGTAGTAAGCGTTGTCATTAGGTAGTCAGGGTTGTCATTAGGTAGTCGGGGTTGTCATTAAGTAGTCAGGGTTGTCATTAGGTAGTCGGGGTTGTCGTTAGGTAGTTAGGTTGCTGGGGTTGTCATTAGGTAGTCGGGGTTGTCGTTTGGTAGTCAGGGTTGATGTAAGTTAGTCAGGGTTGTCGTAAGTTAGTCAGGGTTGTCTTTAGGTAGTCAGGATTGTAGCTAGTTGAGGTTGTCATTAGGTGGTTGAGGTTGTCATTAGTTTGTCGGGGTTGTCGTTAGGTAGTCGGGGTTGTCGTTATGTAGTCTGGGTTGATGTAAGTTAGTCAGGGTTGTCGTAAGTTAGTCAGGGTTGTCTTTAGGTAGTCGGGATTGTAGCTAGTTGAGGTTGTCATTAGGTGGTTGAGGTTGTCATTAGGTAGTCGGGGTTGTCGTTAGGTAGTCGGGGTTGTCGTTAGGTAGTCGGGGTTGTCGTTAGGTAGTCAGGGTTGTAATTAGGTAGTCGGGGTTGTCATTAGGTCGTCAGGGTTGTCAGGTAGTTGGGGTTGTCGTTAGGTATTCGGGGTTGTCGTTAGGTAGTCGGGGTTGTCAGGTAGTTGTGGTTGTCAGGTAGTTAGGGTTGTCATTAGGTAGTCGGGGTTTTTGTCAGGTAGTCAGGGTTGTCGTTAGGTAGTCAGGTTGTTATTTCATCTATCATGGATTAGATTATTATTTCAACCATTACAGAGAAATGTTTCCTTTGTCACCATTCTAATTTAGGAAAACATTCACCAGAATATTTTTTTTTAGTTAAATGTTAAAGCATTAACATGTGGTACAATTGAAGAATTATCTCCCTTGACATTGGCTTGAAATAGTCATGGCTCCATTGTGTTCTTCAGGCCATCGGTTGGCAGAGCAAGAACACAAGTTCTCTGGGGACACTATGGCTTGAGGTTCTGAGATACTTCAGCCTTGGCTTCGACACGGCCATGTTTGTTGTTTGTCTGAGGCAACATAAGATGCTGGCTAGGGCAGAGAAGAAATGGAATTCCAAGAAACTAGCCATTGAAGGTAATATTGATATATATCATTTAACTTAAGCATTTATCCATGACATAAGCTTATGACATAAAAACATGTATGTCATACCCCAATGACATAAGTATGCAAATTAGATATGCAAATTAGATAACCGGAAGAGCGAGCGGTTTGATTTGAAACTATATATTATAAGTGAAGTTACACCAGAGATATAATCAGATTACACAGAATCGTTGTTGTTACCGTTATTAAAGTTTCAATTATTCTGCAAAAGTCTGTTCAAGTATTTTGTTTAAAATAATCCGAGGAACTTTTTCTCAGCGAATTGTTTATTTTGGTTTACATGGCTATGGAAAACATGTATCACTACGCACGATCTATACGTAAGATTTCGACAAGTTGCTGATGTTAATGTTTAATGCAATTTTTCCTTAATTTGGAAGCAAAAATGTGAAAATGATAAATAGAATTTATCACGAGTGTTTTTTAATATGGGAAATATCAACCTCGTCCCGTTAATCGGTATTTGCCTCGCCAAAGGCTCGGCAAATACCGATTAACTAAGACTCGGTTGATATTTCCCATATTAAAAAACACTCGTGATGAATCCTCTATATATCTGTACAAGAGTGACAGTTTTGTAACCCACCCAGAGAGAATTTATTATGTTATCTTGTCATCGTGAGCTTATGTCATGACCTGGTAGCTTGAGGACATTATCTTCTCTGAAAGCTTAGCTGCTGAAGTAATTCTTGGTATGCATCCTACCATTGATGTCAATGTTTGTTCCAACTGTCTCCTTTTTCAGATCAAAACACATTTATTCACATTTTGAAGTATATTTCACTTTTTCTAAGAAACTTAGAGTGAGTACTAGTAAAAATGTAAAAAAATGTACTCGTAAAAAATGTTGTCGGTTGCTCAAGGCAGGTCTGTTCTCAAACCTCAGCCCTCATGTTGCAGAAATAATTTAATTGTATCTTAGCAATGACACTCTGTATTAGTTGCTTTCCCTGTGCATCAGATCCATTTTCCCAGAAGAGGAATGTGGCTAGGACTGTGAGTAACACCAAGATATACGAGTATTTCCAAGACAGTCTGCGGAAAGCCTATCACTACTTTGGCCTGCCCAGGAGTAAAGGAGGAGGATCCCTCATCAGCAATGAAGTTCTGTCTGGCATCGTGGAAAAATCCAGGGGCAGAAAGAAACATCTGGGTGAGTTTGCTTCTGGAGATGCAGAGGACACGGATGATGACACTGATGCTGCCCGGGACTCCAGTGTGGAACCAGAGGACCAGGAAGCATCAGACGTCACGACTGGCGAAGGAGAATCCTCCCCTGAGAGACAATTATCTGACACGTTGCTATCCCCTTCAGTGAACGAGAGCTGTAGCTCAGTTAGTACATTATGCGAGGAGGACTCGTCGATCATATCCGCAGGTGTTAGTAAAATTTCACTGGATGACAGCAAAGAAGAACCAGTGCATTCAGACATTGACAAATTCGCCCGGGACTTTGCCTTGAAGGTGGTGCAGAGTGCTGTGCAAGCTGTATCTTCCAGTGATACCCTAAGTCAGACGAGTGTGCCAAGTGAGTCCCAGGGCGAAGACAAGGGTGGGTGTGATGATGGGGACAAGTCCCAAGGGGAGACAACTTCTGTGATAAAGGAGAGTGAACAGTCTGTGACTGAAGTTAAGTCTGGGCCCATGTTGGTCGAGTCGGTGCTAAAGGAACTGAACTTGGAAGATAAGGAGTGTTTCTATGAATTTACAGCAAAGATTTTAACTGATGGCAAGGTGAGAGTTTAGATTCATCATTCTACGCAAGGACTTAGCAAACTTTTTGAAGCCTGTAACTACATAGATTGTCATGGTTAATAATTATTTCTACCTCTAAAAAGATAAATACAAATAATGATTATGATAATAATGCTTCTTTGATATGAAACCAAGTGGATTCAAATGATCTCAAGTATCTTTTGAGTGGTCAAATCTTTCTGCAGCTGTTAATTGGCTGTGGCACATGATATTGCTAAAGTAGCACTGTTGATGACCCTTCCTGCCCCTTGTGGCACTTTTGGTATTTGGTTTTGGAGATTTTATGTCTTCATGATGCAGAGACCTGTGGGGATTCTGGGTAAGAATACAGGTCTCCAGCAACCAAGGCTTGTCATAAGAGGCGGCTATGTGAATCTGACCCGTGAATATTCCGGGATAGAATAGGTCTTCAGCAACCCATGCTTGCCGTAAAAGGTGACCGTGCTTGTCGTAAAAGGCGTCTAACATGATCGGGTGGTCAGGCTCACTGACTTGGTTGATGCATGTCATCGATCCCAATTGGGTGGATCGATGCTCATGATATCAATCACTGGATTGTCTGGTCCAGACTCGATTATTTACAGACCGCCGTCATATACCTGGAATATTGCTGAGTGCGGCGTAAAACAAGAAACCAACCAACTATGTGAATCTTGTGGTCAGGTTTGGTGACTTCTTTGATTACATGTCATCATACCCGGCAGTCTGGGACATTGCTCATACTATCAACCACTGGTTTGTCTGATCCAGACTTGATTATTTACAGGCCGCCACAATATACTGAAATATTGCTGGAATATTGATGAATGTGTCAACAAAAGCAAACAAAAGCATTCTTGGCCAAGGGTTTTTCAGATACCAGGCCATAAATGAGTTATTGGTGACAAAACCACAAAGCAATGAAACAGTGCTTCTTTCCTGTGTCCATTTTACTAGGGTCCTGCAATCATCTGTGGTTATTGTGAGAAGGAAGGTCATTTGAAGACTGCTTGTCCTGAGGACCAGTTGCCCAAACTAGTAATCCTTCCTCCCGTCAAGAAGGCATATGCGAAGATGCTTTCCGTCACCATTGAACAAGTTCCAAGTGAGTTTGTGACAGAGCCAGATACCAGTACTAGGAGTTAGTCCAGCTGGTTGGTAGCTCAGTTTGTGACAGAGCCAGATACCGATACTAGGAGTCAGTCCAGCTGGTTGGTAGCTCAGTTTGAACAAGTGGTTTTTGTGTTGATGGTAATTTGGTTAAGACTAGATTTTGAGAAAAAGCAAATGATTCCACAATATTTCTTCTAGTCTCCTGATTAGAAGACTAGTGGTGGTGTCTAATCCTGCATGAGAAAATTAGATGTGTACTGTGTTTGTCGTTACGTTCTCAGTATTTTAGGTGTACTTAATCTTCCAGAGGCAAGGGAGTTAACTGACTTTATAGCTAAAATAGATAGAATTATCATTAAACCGCCCGCACGTTATCAGAAATGAGCGGGCCACTGTAACTTGATAATGCCCTCATATTGCTTGACGACGGGCCATTATCAAGCCCGCTGTGAGGTGACGTCATAGGGTAGGAAAGTGACGTCACGTATTATAGTGACGTCATCTGGTTTGTTCTATGACGTTTCCATGTTTGTAAAATGGGGTCAGTGACATTCGTGTTGATTGCAGTAAATGTTTCAAAACCGATGTAGTTGTTTCTTTTTATTTGATAACAAATTCCATCCATTTTAGCTATAATAACGATAACGCAATTTTTCAGGGCATTATCATATGCAGAAGCCCTCGGTCTTTTCAACTGCCCTCCTTCGTCGGGCAGTTAATGGAAAACCTAATGCCCAGAAAAATAGCGTTATCCTTATAGTAATTGTCCAGTTTCCACCTTTGCCGAACTAGGTTGAAATTATGGAGTTATATTTTGGGTGAACTAACGAGTCCATGCATTGTCCAATCAAAATTGTGTAACAAAATCGACACCTGGTTTGTAAACTGCCGTGCAGATTTCGGTCGATTGCTGGATTTGCAAAGTATGTGTACCGCCAACTAGGAGTCAACAGATATTTTCCAAATCTTTTCGTGTTTCTAATCAAGGTGCTCATGTGATTTGATGCACTTTGCTAAGTAAAACCCATTTTATCACAATATAGATTTTGATTATCGAACAGATCTTGACTAGATCATGTAGATGCCACCATTTTGTTTGAAGCAAATGCAAGTGATATGAGAAGTGGAATCTGATTGGTCAATAGGAGGGACATAGACGAGACATGACTCGTAATAGCCACTGATGGTGGACAGTCAGTAAACTCCCTTGCCTCAGGAAGATGGGTGTGTTTAAGTTATTGTAAACAAATGAATCAAGCATCTGACATGTCATATTTCAGGGGATTTTGGCCCATCCAACAAAGAGATGAAACAGCGGGACTACATACTGCATGAGCTGCAGGACTTCATTCGGCAGCTCTATCCAGGTAAGGAAGGGAAATACTGTTAAAAGGAGTGGTTACATTGTCATGACCATAATGCTTTAGTATTTGCTTGATGAAACGTGGATGTGATTGTACAGAAATATGTTTGTCAAATGACAAGAATTTGTTATAATGACATACTTGGTGTTCTCCATGATTTTGATGGTTTCAGTCTTTGTTTTGTGCTTCAGGTGTTATTCTCCGATTATTTGGATCATCCTGTAATGGATTTGGCTTCAGAATGAGTGACCTTGACATCTGTATGACCTTCAACCAACACAACAGTGCAAAGGTTTGTTGTTGTCGTTCACTAGTAGTGGTAGGATTTTGTGAAGCTACAGAGAGAGGGAGGGAGGAGAGAGAGAGAGAGAGCGAGAGCGAGAGAGCGAGCATATGTCATTGAAATGAATTCCGTTCGTGTGTGCGTGTGTGTGTGTGTGTGCGTCCCGAAATCGTTTCCGGAGCATAACTCAGAAACCGTTAAATATTTCTCTACGAAACTTTGCATGTCTATCAGACTCATGCTGAACTGGTGCCTTTTGCTATTTACGAGTTTTATAAATTTTTATTTTTTACGTTTCCACGGCAACAAATTGGACTTAGGTTCTATAAGGGTGCTGTTCGTTTCCGGAGCGTAACTCAAAAAACATTAAATACTTTCTTACAAAACTTTGCATGTCTACTAGGCACATACTGAACTGGTGCCTTTTGCTATTTAGGAGTTTTATAAATTTTTATTTTTTACGTCTCAATGGCAACAAGTTGGACTTAGGTTCTATAAGGGTGCTGTTCGTTTCCGGAGCGTAACTCTTTTCATGTTTACCAGACACATACTGAACTGGTGCCTTTTGCTATTTAGGAGTTTTAGAAATGTTTATTTTAGAATTTCCATTGCAGCTATTTTGACATGGCCTAAGAGAAATGTTGGGTCAGTTACCTGGTTTGGGACCATAACGTGTTAAAATGGAGGGGGATATAGATGATTTCGTCGACTATACGCTTGTTTGGTTAAGTCAAGTCATCATGGTTCATAATACATGTTTCTGAAGTAAAGGTTGTTCTCATTCAGCAGTAATGGTAGGATTTTGTGAAGCTACAGAGGGAGGGAGAGCGCATATGTCATTTGGTTAAGTCAAGTCATCATGGTTTCTGAAGTAAACGTTTTGGGGCATTCAGGAAGAGGTAGGGGTATGACTGCTTCTGTTCTGTAATGCAAACATGTGTTGTGTTTGTTCCAGGATGTGAAGTGCACGGAGACGATAGAGAGGCTAGCTAAGAAGCTGAAGGAGCACAGGGGCCTGTACCAGGTGGTGGCCATCCCCACGGCCAAGGTGCCCATCGTCAAGTTCCGGCACAGGGAGAGTCAGCTGGAGGCTGACATCAGTCTCTACAATACTCTGGTAAACACAACAAGCTCACACATAGTGCTTAAATCACTTTTAGGGGCGGTCGGGTAGCCCAGTGGTTAAAGCGTTCGCTCGTCTCGCCGAAGACCCAGGTTCGATTCCCGACATGGGTACAGTGTGTGAAGCCCATTTCTGGTGTCCCCCGCCGTGATATTGCTGGAATATTGCTAAAAGCGGCGTAAAACCATACTCACTCACTCACTAAATCACTTTTATTTGATTGTTTGCATTATGCATTGTTTTCCCTAACAGTGTTTTAGTTTTTGTGTAGAGATGTTATGAGAACATTTATGTTTTTGTGATACAGAAACGTGTGGGGCTCCAGCAACCTATGCTTGTCTCACCATGGGGATTCTAGGTAAAAATACAGGTCTCCAGCAACCTATGCTTGTCTCACCATGGGGATTCTAGGTAAAAATACAGGTCACCAGCAACCTATGCTTGTCTCACCATGGGGATTCTAGGTAAAAATACAGGTCTCCAGCAACCTATGCTTGTCTCACCATGGGGATTCTAGGTAAAAATACAGGTCTCCAGCAACCTATGCTTGTCTCACCATGGGGATTCTAGGTAAAAATACAGGTCTCCAGCAACCTATGCTTGTCTCACCATGGGGATTCTAGGTAAAAATACAGGTCTCCAGCAACCTATGCTTGTCTCACCATGGGGATTCTAGGTAAAAATACAGGTCACCAGCAACATTTGCTTGTCTCACCATGGGGATTCTAGGTAAAAATACAGGTCTCCAGCAACCTATGCTTGTCTCACCATGGGGATTCTAGGTAAAAATACAGGTCTCCAGCAACCTATGCTTGTCTCACCATGGGGATTCTAGGTAAAAATACAGGTCTCCAGCAACCTATGCTTGTCTCACCATGGGGATTCTAGGTAAAAATACAGGTCACCAGCAACATTTGCTTGTCTCACCATGGGGATTCTAGGTAAAAATACAGGTCTCCAGCAACCTATGCTTGTCTCACCATGGGGATTCTAGGTAAAAATACAGGTCTCCAGCAACCTATGCTTGTCTCACCATGGGGATTCTAGGTAAAAATACAGGTCACCAGCAACATTTGCTTGTTGCAAAATGTGACCAAATGGATCAGGTGGTCAGGCTCTGTGACTTGGTTGATGGTGTGCCATCGTACCTTGACGATGAGGATCGTTGCTCACAATGTAGATCAATGTATTGTCTGGTCCAGACTCCAGCCGCTGTCATATAGCCGGAATATTCACTGAGTGAGGAAAGAAAAACACGAACACTTGCATGGTTGACCAGCGAGAAAGACCACCTGGCCTTCTAAGCTCATCATCATTCCAGATATGTAGCTACTATTTAGGCAGGAATTAAACAGCGTTGTGTTTCTGTGTGTAGGCCCAGCACAACACCAAGCTGCTCCTGACTTACAGTGAGATCGACCCACGAGTCAGGGCGTTAGGATACGCCTTCAAGGTCTTTGCTAAGGTAAGAAACCATTTCAGCTCGTTGACAGGGCATTTCAGATAGTTAACAGGGCACTTCAGATAGTTAACAGGGCACTTCAGCTAGTTAACAGGGCAGCTAGTTAACAGGGCACTTCAGCTAGTTAACAGGGCACTTCAGCTAGTTAACAGGGCACTTCAGCTAGTTAACAGGGCACTTCAGCTAGTTATCAGGGCACTTCAGCTAGTTAATAGGGCATTTCAGCTAGTTAACAGGGCATTTCAGCTAGTTAACAGGGCACTTCAGCTAGTTAACAGAGCATTTCAGCTAGTTAACAGGGCATTTCAGCTAGTTAACAGGGCATTTCAGCTAGTTAACAGGGCATTTCAGATGTGTCAGTTTATCATGCTGAGACTGAAAGAGCTCATTGATTATACAGCGATGTTTTTTTGGTGGTTGTGGTGGTGATGGTAGTTGTGATGTTGTTCAGGCTTCAGTACTGCCACACGTCTGTTATTCCAAGGCAAGTTGTAAGAACTACAGTGAACTACATTTATAACAAACACGCTTATAGCGAACTGACGGACATAACAAACTGTTTTTATGTCCCGACCTTTTGCTGTATATATGCTTATAACAAATTTTGGTTATAGCTTATAAACTAAAATTAGCAGTCCCCTTGAGTTTGTTATGACCGTAGTATACTGTAGTTATTTTCCCCAAAATGTAAGTATGTTTGTAATTAACAGTCCGATAGTATATTATTGACCAGTTTGATTTAGCTCATTGTGTTGACCTCAGGTTTGACAGTGGTAGTTTTGATGTTTGCTACTAAAGGTGTTTTGGGGGGCCCTTTGAATGTGAGGTAGATATAATAACGATGATGGAAAGGACAATATGATAATATATTTATACCCTGTGACATTCGGGATGCATTGTAGTGATGGTAACAACCATTATGTTAGTGTTAGCATTGATGATGATGATGATGATGTTAGTGATGATGATGATGATGATGATTTTAGTGATGATGATGATGATGATGATGTTAGTGATGATGATGATGATGATGATTTTAGTGATGATGATGATGATGATTTTAGTGATGATGTAAGTGATGATGATGATGATGATGATGTTAGTGATGATGATGATGATGATGATTTTAGTGATGATGATGATGATGATGATTTTAGTGATGATGATGATGATGATGATGTTAGTGATGATGATGTTAGTGATGATGATGATGATGATGATTTTAGTGATGATGATGATGATGATGATGTTAGTGATGATGATGATGATGATGATTTTAGTGATGATGATGATGATGATGATGTTAGTGATGATGATGTTAGTGATGATGATGATGATGATGATGATGATGATGATTTTAGTGATGATGATGATGATGATGTTAGTGATGATGATGATGATGATGATTTTAGTGATGATGATGATGATGATGATGTTAGTGATGATGATGATGATGATGATTTTAGTGATGATGTAAGTGATGATGATGATGATGATGTAAGTGATGATGATGATGATGATGATGCTGTTAGTGTTGCTGTTATGGTGATGGTGGTGATGATGATGATGATGATGATGTTAGTGTTGCTGTTATGGTGATGGTGGTGATGATGATGATGATGATGCTGTTAGTGTTGCTGTTATGGTGATGGTGGTGATGATGATGATGATGATGATGTTAGTGATGATGATGATGATGATGATGATGATGATGATGATGTTAGTGATGATGATGATGATGATGATGCTGTTAGTGTTGCTGTTATGGTGATGGTGGTGATGATGATTTTAGTGATGATGTAAGTGATGATGATGATGATGATGATGCTGTTAGTGTTGCTGTTATGGTGATGGTGGTGATGATGATGATGATGATGATGATGATGATGATGATGATGATCACCCTGTAGGTGTGTGACATCGGGGATGCTTCCCGTGGCAGTCTGTCCTCGTATGCCTACGTCCTGATGCTGCTGCACTATCTCCAGCAGTGCCGGCCGCCCGTCATCCCCGTGCTTCAGGAGGTCAGAAAACACTCACTCCTCATCCTTTGTTCTTTATTACTCAATTACAAGTATATTAGATAATTACCGTCTTCATATTTTACAAAAATAAAATTTCACTCAAAATAAGATGTCTACAACCATGTTAAAATGAAAGATTAAGGGCCTTAGCAAGATCGATTTCTCTTTTCTCTACCATTACATGTTGTGTCACGTGTAGCCTCCATAATTACTTTGGTTGATTTTGGAAAACTGATCACCAAAAGCTGCCTTGTTTGTATGTTGAGTTCATTAATGTGGCAAGTAATATTGTTTCAGCTGTATCATGGCAAAACCAAGCCAGAATGGATGGTCGATGACTGCAATGCTTACTTTTTTGAGAACATTGACCAGCTGGTGAGTTGACTGGAAGAAACTGCCAAAAGCATTTCTGCTTTTTCTCTAAATTCTGTACTATTGCAATATTGCAGAGCAACTGTTGGTATAAAATATTTGGTGAATGAAACCCAAGACATTGTTGTGAGTTGTCTTTCCTTGGCTCACCGAAGACAAGATAGTTACTGTTTTGTTATGACTGATCTCAATCGTTTGGGGACCATTTCCAGTCTAGGTTTTGATACTGAAGATATTGCCATGTGTTCGCTTAGGAAAGCAGTGGTTACAAAGTTGACCATTTATTTTTTTACACAAAACACCATAAATGGTAAACATTATTAAAATTTGAAAATTAAATTGTTCAAGTTTAACAAATTTTAGAATACTTGGTGATCTTCCAGAAAATCATTATGCACTTATTTAGAAATTTGACAGCAGTGCTGTTTTAGGAAGCTGGTATGAGGTGTGAGTTGTGTATTTGTTTCAAAGAAATAAGGAGGAAGATGAATAGCCTTGTGGTTAAAGTATTGACACATCATGCCGAGGGCCCGGGTTTGATTCCCAACATCATATCAGAGTGAGTGAGTGAGTTGAGTTTTACGCCACTTTTAGCTGTATTCAAGCAATACAATGGCAGAGGACACCAGAAATGGGTTTTACACATTGTACCCATATGGGGAATTGAACCTGGGTCTTTAAAAAGCGAACACACTAGGCTACCCCACCACGCAACATAAAACAGCTAACTCATCAAAGAAATAATGATGAGTAACAACATAGGCAGAGTGCTTGTATCTGTGTCATGCATGTTGTCAGCCTGCTGTGTGGAAGGACTACGGGAAGAACAGCCTGAGTATCGGTGAGCTGTGGCTGGGGTTGTTCCGCTACTACACAGAAGAGTTCAACTACAAGGAGCAGGTGGTCAGCATCAGACAGAAAGCTCCACTCAGCCGCTTTGAGAAACTCTGGAATGGGAAGTGTCTCGCTATTGAAGGTAGGCAGGAACATACTTCAACAAACAATAGGAGGTTTATAATGTTGGCATCTTGTTTGCCTTCACCATTTGTTTATCTTGACTTAACCATGAATATCAATAATTAATGTTGAACACGTTAAAAATGGCAAATCGTTCAGTAATTAGAGTTACTCCTGCCTTTCTTACTTAGGTTTTGACTTCCTTGTTTTCAGATCCATTTGACTTAAATCACAACCTTGGTGCTGGTCTTTCTAGAAAGAGTGAGTAGCTTCCTTTCTGGAAACTGTTGTAGTGATGTGTGGAAAGGGTTGTTTGTCTGTTGATGTCAGAGATATCACACTTGAGTTTACCATTCAGAATTGGGGATACATGTATGTGGTAACAAGTACATACATACATTTATTACCCAAATGGTTAGAAATAATCGTATGTGCACTAGTGCAAAAATCACTTCACACGCAGTGTATTGTTTTACGTCATCCAGATGATATTGTTGACATCATTACAATCTTATTGTGCCGTAAGGTAGGAATGACGTCACACTAGAAATGACATCACAGCTGAAGATTGTTGACATCATTCAAACATGCTTGTATAACAATCTTTGTGTCTGAACTTCTTTGGTGGTAATGAGAAGTAACTGTGTTTTGGAACATTTAAACTTCATTAATACAATCTCTGTTGACATTCTCTGGCAAGATAGTTGATGTGTACATCGCACATCTGAGGTCTGATATCATCACTCCACTTGTCTGGATATATCATTATTATATATTTATACTACTCAAAAGAAGTTAGGAAGCACCCAATTCTTTCATCTTACCATAGTCTGTCATGCCATGGGGGCGGTCGGGTAGCCTAGTGGTTAAAGCATTTGCTCGTCACGCTGAAGACCCGGGTTCGATTCCCGACATGGGTACAATGTGTGAAGCCCATTTCTGGTGTCCCCCGCCGTGATATTGCTGGAATATTGCTAAAAGCGGCGTAAAACCATACTCACTCACTCACTGTCATGCCATGTCGGATTGACTATAGTAATATGAAAGAATTGGGTGGTCCTTAACTTGTTTTGAGTAGTATATTCATAATGGCCCTACTAGAGACGTCAAGTTAACGGAACTTCACTTTACTCCAATCAACATTAATTATGCAAGATGTCCCAGATTTTACAGGCATAAAGTAATAAATATACCTGATTTCAGTGTGTAGATCTCACCCAACTTTGAATTTTGCAAGAGTGCTTTTGAGCTGTGTTTTGTTCAGGACCTAAGTGCATTGTAAATTGCATGATTATTAGTGTTGAAATTAGTGGATAATTGCCATTTTGACCACTTAATCTTGTGTATAATTCCAGTGAACAATTACATCCTGAAAGCTTTTATTCATGGCCGAGAGTTGTATGGGACAGCGAAGGATGAGCAGTTGATCAGGCAGATATACAGGACCCTTGGGGTAGGTGACATTGGATCGAGGCCTGTGACTCTCCGTGGGTGAGTCATCAGGTCATAAGCACTGGATGCAGATATTTAGGTGACATCATTTTGTAGAAATCAGCACTCTTGTCATAACTATTCCACAACCTTGTTGGACTGCCCCCATGATCTAGTCGATAGAGTGTCTGCCCGGAGAGCAGAAGTGCAATAATCTTGAATGCAACATTAAACCACATAAGAAATTGACAGTCGATCTCATGCGAGATCTGACTGCTATTTGTGGTTTTGTAGAAAACGAAGTATGGAAACTAACAGAAGACAGATCTAAGTGTCTGGTGTCATCACTGCAAGCAGCTGCTATCACTTAAAATGATGACAATGAATTTCCAAACTTGTCCTATATTTTGATATTTGTTACCCTTGTACCCAATGTTAGGGATGCAGAGCCCTGTAGTATTGACTTGTCTCCCTCAGGACTACTTCTTCGACCGGTCTCTACTGACAGAGGGCACTCCCCCAAATGACCGGGGTTGTCGAGTGTGTGGGAAGATTGGACACATTGCCAAAGAGTGTCCTATTGTCACAAACAGGAAAGAACGGTAATGATACATAAATGATACAGGAATGATACATAAATGATACAGGAATGATACAGGAATGATTGGAATCAACATGTTAACACCGAGTCATGTATCTTATGGTACTTGAATATACAAACATATAAACATACGAGAAATATATACAGCCAAACCACGTTATCTCGAACCTGGTGGGACCGTGTCCTTGCTTTGAGATATCCAACATTTACGATAACGAGGAATGGAAATTCAGACTGATCAAGTAACAGTAATAAGATCAATAGCAATATCATTGCATTCATTGGACAATAAGGACACAACATGTGTAAGTGATGACAAATTGAAGTGTATTTCACAGTAATCATCAATGACAATTGTGACAAATCATGTACAGTGTAATTATATGTACATTTAGGATCGAGAGAAGAATGCACATGTACCTTATTTGGCATATCAGCAATCAAAAATAAACAACTGCGAAGTTCATTTTTATTTATCAACTTGACAAAAACAACAACAGTGTCACTCTCTCCTCAAACTTGTTAATTCACTACTTGAATATTGTGTGCTGTGTCATGCAGCATTGATTCATTTAATCCGACTTTGATCAGCATATTTTGATGTAACCAGGAAATGCCTCCATTTTTATATGCATTTCTACTGTTGATGTTTTATTTGTAAAAAAAGACTACCATAACAATTGGATAAGAAGGTATGTACGTAATTGGTTGAACAGTTGGTTCAAATTGCACAGTTCTCTTACAGTAGTGTAAAACGTGTGAGGATAGGCACTAGATATACATGCAACAAGGAAAGAGATTTCCGCTATGTGAGATGCATATTTACACTTCTCAAAACTGTTAATGTGACAGATGCCAACTTCGAGATAAAGGAACAAAATTCTATAGTAAAGTCACAGTTGGGACCAAGTCCAAAATTCAAGTTAAAGCTGTGGTTTTTTTTGTTTTGAATGCGAGATAATCGGACAAATTTATATGTATTTATATAGTGAGGTGGTCGGGACCGGAAAATACGTTTGAGATACCGACATTTGTCAATACAGGGTTTGAGATAACGAGATGACCATACAACATACTCGTCAATTTCATTTCATTATTACAGAGTTTACATGTTTCATAAATATGTTTTCAAGACAGTGCATGGTCCACATATAACGTTAGTTGACATTGCATGGTTTCCACATTAGAGGACAGAAATGACATGACGATAACGGTAAATAATGAACTGGAAAATATTTTACTCCATCTTTGATGTAAAAGCAAATAGACATTGCTACTTAATTTGCAATACTTTTTAACATAATGGCCTATATTCTGGTTCATTTTATTCCTTCCATGATTTGACGTCAAATCTGTAAATCCTGGCCATAATCTTAGCAAACAAATTTTGAATATTTTGAAAGTCTTCAAGGTGTTTTACGTTGTAATAGATTTATTAATCTGACTCGCATCTCACATTTGATTCACATCTGGAACTGACCACTGATAATGTAACATATGTGGTGTCTCCTTGGGCAAGTGACTTTGTTCGAAATGTGACACTGTTCACCAAGCAGTGAAAGGGTACCCGGTAGGATCAGATGATAATGTGGTGGTTAGCCTTTTAGTGCCTAACAGGCAGCTTGGGTTGTATACTCCCTAGGGAGCTGAGAATAATTGTTGAGTTATCGTCATAATTATTATTATTTCATAAGGTTGAATTTTTGGTCCTGTTGAACCTGGATCTTGGTATTTATCAGAGAGGAACGAGAGCGGCGGCAACGAGAGGAGCGGCAACGAGAAGATAGGCTGCGAGATGAGCGGCAACGAGAGGAGAGAGCGCGGGTGAACAAGAAGCCTGATCAGCCCATGAACATGGCACAACAGCATGGCATGTCACCTAACGGTATGTACAAGAACCTAGCCTCCTCCCCATGTCCCCCTTGTGAAGCCTATTTCGGCTGACCCCTCCATGATATTGCTGGAATGTTGCTAAAATCAGATTAAAACCCTACTCATTCACTCACACTTCAGTTAGCAGTGGGTGGCCTAGTGGTTAAACTATTCACTTATCATACTCATACTCTGCATGGGTACAATGAGTGAATCCTGGTGTCCCCAGCAACGACAATATTAGAATATACCTAAAAGCAGCGAAAACCCACTCATTTACAAACACTCTGGACCCGTGAAGATTCCGGGGTAGAATAGGTCTTCAGCAACCCATACTTGCCGTAAAAGGCGACTATGCTTGTCGTAAAAGGCAACTAACGGGATCGGGTGGTCAGGCTTGCTGACTTGGTTGATGCATGTCATCGATCCCAAATGCTTGGATCGATGCTCATGCTGTCAATCACTGGATTGTCTGGTCCAGACTCGATTATTTAGACTGCCGTCATATAGCTGGAATATTGCTGAGTGCGGCGTTAAACAACAAACAAACAAACAAAACAAACACTCCGTGTTGTTGTGGATAGAGCGTTCTTCCAATGAATGTAAAGTTGGTGGTTCAGTTCCCTAACCACATCATACCAAAAGACGTTAAAAGATGGTACTTGCTGGCTCTCGGCATATAGGGGATAAAACAAGGACTGACTTGTAAATGACATGTAAAACTGTAGTATGGTGTCCAAGTGAGCTGGCATTATAATATAACCGGCCAAAGTCTGGACTAGTACAAGCAGCCACACGCGCAGTATATGAGTGAAATAATCTTGAAAGTGACATTCAACCCCATTTCACCTCACTTCACAAACATTCATAAGTGGCATGCATATCTTAACACATACCAGTGATATTGCTTGTGATGGAGTATGACTGTTTCCAGCTCGTCCAGGGAGTAAGTCACAGTCCTCCCCCAGCACCCCAGCTGTCAGTCACATGGCCACACCCCCAGGCTTCAGGGAGAAGACGAAGCGATCCCAGTCGATGCCAGAGAGTGCCAGCTCTACAGCAGCTAATTTACAGGTGACTTTGTCAGTTTGAGATAGGTGTCGGTGTCGTGAATTTGTTTAACAATGTTCCTGATTAAATTTTATTGGCAAAGTCGACTGTCTCAGATGTGCAGTGGGGCAGCCTAGTGGTAAATGCGGTCCGTGAACATTTTTTGTTTCATTTTCTCGGATAAGCACACTATGTTGAGACAATATTTTATGTCCCCAGCCTTATTATAAACTGCTGGGCGAAAGAAAATCTACATTTGAAAATTTGATTTGACCAAAATATTACATACGTGATCCACATGTTACAAGGCTGAAAACAGTCCCCGAATCACTGCCAGACTTAAAGGTTTAAAACACAACTTTGATACCATCGAATAACCATTTCTGGTTTGTTTTATTTTTAGCCACCATCTAACATGGGTGTATTCTTTCTTCAGCTGGAATATTTCTAAAATTGTTGTTAAATCATATTCACTTGCACTACCATCTGAAATCTTAGAATAATTATTATGCTATTACTGAAAATCATGGCTCAGATTTTCAATAGCTGAGTCTTCATTTTTCAGTATATACTAGTATTTGAATGTTATTAGAGCCATGTTCAGTCATAATCTTTTATCTGAAATATACTTTATCATGATATAATTGGGTGACTATTGAATGTACTCAATGCTGAAAATCTGCAATGCTGTATGTACATTAACCCATACACTGTGGCACCCCATGAACATTCTCCCCATACACTGTGGCAACCCATGAACATTCTCCCCATACACTGTGGCAGTCCATGAACATTCTCTCCATACACTGTGGCAGTCCATGAACATTCTCCCCATACACTGTGGCAACCCATGAACATTCTCCCCATACACTGTGGCAGTCCATGAACATTCTCCCCATACACTGTGGCAGTCCATGAACATTCTCCCCATACACTGTGGCGGTCCATGAACATTCTCCCCATACACTGTGGCAACCCATGAACATTCTCCCCATACACTGTGGCACCCCATGAACATTCTCCCCATACACTGTGGCAACCCATGAACATTCTCCCCATACACTGTGGCAGTCCATGAACATTCTCCCCATACACTGTGACAACCCATGAACATTCTCCCCATACACTGTGGCAACCCATGAACATTCTCCCCATACACTGTGGCAGTCCATGAACATTCTCCCCATACACTGTGGCAACCCATGAACATTCTTCCCATACACTGTGGCACCCCATGAACATTCTCCCCATACACTGTGGCAACCCATGAACATTCTCCCCATACACTGTGGCAACCCATGAACATTCTCCCCATACACTGTGACAACCCATGAACATTCTCCCCATACACTGTGGCAACCCATGAACATTCTCCCCATACACTGTGGCAGTCCATGAACATTCTCCCCATACACTGTGGCAACCCATGAACATTCTTCCCATACACTGTGGCACCCCATGAACATTCTCCCCATACACTGTGGCAACCCATGAACATTCTCCCCATACACTGTGGCAACCCATGAACATTCTCCCCATACACTGTGGCACCCCATGAACATTCTCCCCATACACTGTGACACTCCCATGAACATTCTCCCCATACACTGTGGCACCCCATGAACATTCTCCCCATACACTGTGGCAACCCATGAACATTCTCCCCACACTGTGGTACCCCGTGAACATTCTTCCATACACTGTGGTAACCCATGAACATTCTCCCCATACACTGTGGCACCCCATGAACATTCTCCCCATACACTGTGGCAACCCATGAACATTCTCCCCATACACTGTGGCAACCCATGAACATTCTCCCCATACACTGTGGCAACCCATGAACATTCTCCCCATACACTGTGGCACCCCATGAACATTCTCTCCATACACTGTGCCACCCATGAACATTCTCCCCATACACTGTGGCAATCCATGAACATTCTCCCCATACACTGTGGCAACCCTTGAACATTCTCCTGTCCATACACTGTGGCAACTCATGAACATTCTCCCCATACACTGTGGCACCCCATGAACATTCTCTCCATACACTGTGGCAGTCCATGAACATTCTCCCCATACACTGTGGCAACCCATGAACATTCTCCCCATACACTGTGGCAACCCATGAACATTCTCCCCATACACTGTGGCAACCCATGAACATTCTCTCCATACACTGTGCCACCCATGAACATTCTCTCCATACACTGTGGCAGTCCATGAACATTCTCCCCATACACTGTGGCAACCCATGAACATTCTCCCTCACATCTTGACACATTCCCCACGAACTGAGGCCCCACATGTTCACACTTTCCACCATGCACCCCGACATATATCCACATTACCCCACATGTATACACATTCCCCCATACACTGAGGCCCCGACTGACCATGCACTCTGTCCCCCACATGTATACACATTCCCCCACATGTATACCATCCCCCACATGTATACACATTCCCCCACATGTATACGCATTCCCCCACATGTATACGCATTCCCCCACATGTATACACATTCCCCCACATGTATACACATTCCCCCACATTTATATGCATTCCCCCACATGTATACACATTCCCCCACATGTATACCATCCCCCACATGTATACACATTCCCCCACATGTATACGCATTCCCCCACATGTATACGCATTCCCCCACATGTATACACATTCCCCCACATGTATACACATTCCCCCACATTTATATGCATTCCCCCACATGTATTCACATTCCTCCACATGTATACGCATTCCCCCACATGTATATGCATTCCCCCACATGTATACCATCCCCCACATGTGTACATATTCCCCCACATGTATACGCATTCCCCCACACGTATACACATTCCCCCACATGTATACCATCCCCCACATGTATACACATTCCCCCACATGTATACGCATTCCCCCACATGTATACGCATTCCCCCACATGTATACACATTCCCCCACATGTATACACATTCCCCCACATTTATATGCATTCCCCCACATGTATTCACATTCCTCCACATGTATACGCATTCCCCCACATGTATATGCATTCCCCCACATGTATACCATCCCCCACATGTGTACATATTCCCCCACATGTATACGCATTCCCCCACATGTATACACATTCCCCCACATGTATACGCATTCCCCCACATGTATACATATTCCCCCACATGTATACACATTCCCCCACATGTATACGCTTTCCCCCACATGTATACGCATTCCCCCACATGTATACGCATTCCCCCACATGTATACGCATTCCCCCACATGTATACACATTCCCCCACATATATACACATTCCCCCACATATATACACATTCCCCACATGTATACACATTCCCCCACATGTATACGCATTCCCCCACATGTATACACATTCCCCCACATATATACACATTCCCCCATACACTGAGGCCTCGACTGACCATGCACTGTGTCCCCCACATGTATACGCATTCCCCCATACACTGAGGCCCCGACTGACCATGCACTCTGTCCCCAACATGTATACACATTCCCCCATACACTGAGGCCCCGACTGACCATGCACTGTGTACTGCCGCTCGTGTACGTGTAACAGGGCCTGTGTCTCTGTTCAGATGTCACCTCCTCCAGGCTACCAACACATTCCAATCTTGTATGACCCTCAGCAGCAGCAGATGTATGTACAGGGCAGCTCCTCCCCGGTAAACATCCCCCGCATGGGAGGAGGAGGAGGCGGCCCCCTCAGCCCCACAGGCCAAAGCTGGCCGGACCAGATGTCTCCTCACCAAGGTCAATCAGCTTCAGCAATGCATCATGGGATGACGTCGTCTTCCCTACCCATGATGAAATTGCATGGACAGAACAACTACATCCCAGTCCCTCTGTCTCAGGTGCTCAATGTCCCCACCCAGTCTCCTCCCACCCCCGGGCAGCAGATCATGATGGCCATCTCCCCCCAGAAGCAGTCCTCCAGGATGGGGCACTCAACAGGCCTGCCCCAGGGGCCGTACACATATGGCCAGCCCATCCCACAACCCCAGATGCATTCGCCTCCACAGGTGAGGGATGGAACATTTGTACTACCCAAAGGAAGTTAAAGAACACCGATTATTTCTTGTTACTTTATTTAGTCATGCCATGACAGACTAACTACAGAAATAGGAAGTAATCATGTGTTCTTTATCTTCTTTTGAGTAGTATACATGTATAACCAGTGTTGAAGATTAAAGTCAAGGGGTCCTTATCATTGCTTTAGTGTTAGGAAGAAAAGATTCAGGCTAAGTTCAAGTTCAGTCCCTAGGTTCAACATTGCAGCTAAACCCCAAGGACCCCAGGATCCCCCTTGTTTTGGAAAACTGCTTAAAAATTGTATGTGCTATGACACCTGATAAGTCCTTCACTCCTTATAGCGATCACCAGGGCAGGTCGGGTAGCCTAGTGGTTAAAGCGTTCGATCGTCGCGTCGAAGGCCCGGGCTTGGTTCCAGAAATGGGTACAATGTGTAAAGCCCATTTCTGGTGTCCCCCACCGTGATATTGCTGGAATATTGCTAAAAGCTGCGTATAACCATACTCACTCACTCACTATAGCGATCACCACGTCTGTCTGCCCGTTTTAGGTTCCAGAGCAAAACTCCAAAACCGTTAAATATTTCTTTGTTGAAACTTTCTATGAAGATCAGGCTAGTGGGGAACAGGTGCATTTTAATGTTTTGGGATTTTTTCTTTTTCTTTTGTTTTGTTTTCATGATTTTTCATGATGAAAACAAGTTGTTTTCCGTTTCTGGAGCAGAACTCCGAAACTGTTAAATATTTCTTATTTAAAATTTCTATACAGATCAGTCTGATGATGATTTTATGTTTTTATTTTTTATATTTTTTTTATGTTTTCCTGACGACAAGTTGGACTCCCAACTCCAAGATGAAACTTGCTATACAGATCAGTCTAGTGGGATTTAGAAAAGACTTCACAGCATTTTTTTTTCTTCACTGATTTGAAGGTATCCAATGGTAATGAACAAAAAGTAGGGTATAGCAGCCAAAAGTCATTTCCGAATTGCACCAGACCGGGGGATATGTCATCTCCAGATGACCCTTGTCTTAGTTAGTTTACATATTTTGGGGCTAAAATTGTAGATGTTTTTAAACAATTTTTTTGGGAACTATTTGAAGACCAAAGTATCAGCAAATGTCACGTATGTCACGAACCCAGAGCATGAGTCGTAATGGAGTTTGATTTGGCCTTGTTGACTTTGTTTGTGAAAGTCCATATGTTAATGCGGAAATCATGCCAAATTACAAGATGGGCATAGTGAACAGAATTTCTTTTGTTGGCTGTTTTCTATGATTGGGGCGAGATGACCAATTTCCTCCATATTGAAGTGTTGGCATCTTACTGAATCGTACCTTTCTGGTGTTAAATGAAACATTCCATTGCGTTGATCTAACCAAGCTTGTGAGCCCGTACTGATGTGCCCTCCTCCTTTCCCCTCAGCATGGCTTCGTGCAGGCCCCAGGGTCGCGGAGTGCAGCAGCAGCAGCAGCAGCAGCATCCATGAGGCAGGTCTCTCACTCCCCGCAACAAGGCGGAAATCTAGTCCTCAGTGAGTAGTTAATGACACATGTGCAATCTCTATGAGCTGGACAGTTGTTTATTAGAATTGCATTTTACAAAGTTTCTGAAAAAGATCTATTTCAATATTTTTACATGGGGATGTGGGATAGCCTAGTGGTTAAAGCAGTTGCGCGTCACGCCGACAACTTGGGTTCGATTCTCCACATGGGTACAACTTTTGAAAGCCTATTTCTGGTGTTCCCCGCCATGATATTGGTAGAAGTAGTGTTACACCATAATCATTTCACTAATATCACTGACATGGAGTCAGGAGTTGGTAATTTCAGAATGTTTTTATTTGGAAATACATTGTGTGTATTATGCTATTTATGTTACAACAGAGGTAGAGGTTTGCTAAATGTATAGTATTTATTCCTAATACAGGATATTTTCTATTACAAAACACACAAGCATGATAAATTCTATAACTGTGATATGTGATATATGTCTGTATCCTGTCTAAAACCTGTGACACTTTAGCTTCCTCCCAGATTAGTGACTTAAGCAGACCCTCCGTTCTGTGACCTTGATACTCCCTCCCTTTCTTCCAGACATCACTGTCCCTAATGAGATGTATAACAATTACAACCACCCCCAGCAATAGCAGTCCTCTCACCCTCATCCAACACAGATGGGACAAGTCATCTGCCCCTCATCCAACACAGATGGGACAAGTCATCTGCCCCTCATCCAACACAGATGGGACAAGTCATCTGACCCTCATCCAACACAGATGGGACAAGTCATCTGCCCCTCAACAAAGACTAAGGAGACTAGTTCTCTACTCTCATATAAAACAGATGGGACAAGTTTTCTGACCCTCGTCCAAGACAGATGGGATGATTTCTCTTCAGTTTAGTTAGTATCTATGACAATGAACAATAGCATTTTACATATCTTCATTTTAATTAACCATATCAGTATATTCAGAACTTAGAAGACTAAGAATTCTTTATATAAGTAGGGGGCACGGGTGGCCCAGTCGTCTAAGGCGCCGTGATTCGCTGTGCAGAGTTGCGTCCCTTGGACACGCCAGAAACCTATGATTGTGGGTTCTAATCCCAGTTCGCCCCAATTATGTTTCTAGGTTGGTCAGCACCATACCCGTGCTCGTGGGTTTCACCGATGTGGTAAACGCCTGAGACCTGCATCACTTCAGGCTTTCCTCCCATATTAAGCTGACACGCCGCGATATAACTGGAATACTGTTAAAAGTGGCGTTTTACCCAACTCACTCACTCACTCACTCACTCACTCACTCACTCATAGTACAATAGGAGATTGGTAATGGTGACGAAGAATGTAAAGAACATAGAAACTCATGCACCTTGTGGGAACTTGTGACAGTAGGACTAAAACATCGTATGATGGGATCCATGTCTATTTGACTTTTTACTGTTTAACCAGGTAGGTAGCCTGAAAGATTGGCTAGTAAATTATTTGTTTGGCTTGTAGGAATTCTGTATGTAAGGTCGTTACGTCAGTACTTCGAAGGCTGGAAACCTTCTGGGCTTAGTTTGGACTGTATCTTATTGTATGGTTATTCTGCATGGAAATAGCATCAGATGGGACAAGTCATCTGCCCCTCATCCAACACAGTTTAAGGAATACTCCAGATGTTTTGCAGCCACCTACTGTCAATCAGTCCTAGTTATCTCAAAATTCTGATCTTCTCAAAGGATACTTTTGGTCTTAACAACTTCTCTGTATGGTGATAATATTACTCTCCCAAGGTATTCTTGTGACATTTTGCACCCATCATCCATGAGCTAAAATGGTGCCTGGGTATTTAGCACCTTTGAAAATGTCTACATTGGCCACGTCAACGGCGACAACACTTGATATGGTGAGTGTGATATACTTGATAGGCTCACTGGTTGTTTCTTGAGCTGTACTGGAGACAGGTTCAGGTATCTTGTTGTAAACAAAAGATTACAAAAGGACCCCAACAACCTATGCTGGTCACACAACGCGACCAAATGGATCGGGTGGTCAGGCCTGATGACTTAGTTGATAGCGTGTCCTGGTATCCCAATGGCGAGGATCATTGCTCACAATATCGATCACTGGATTATCTGGTCCAGACTCGATCGAGCCGCCGTCATGTAACAGGAATATTGTTGAATGTTAAACAAGAAAGAAACTTATTACTGAAACGATCACTCCTTGATACTGATGACTTTCTGTTCTTTGATATGAATCTTTTGGCTAAAACTTAAAGACCCTGTGACATATTTCATTCAAAGATTTCAATGTTCAAAATACTTATTAGGACACTTTTGTACTTAGTTATGTTTGAGTTTCAACTGACAGGACTGTACAACATGAGAGAAAAGAAATGATGCCTCTTAGCACACAACTCACTCACAATTTTCATTTAAATAGACCCCCTCACTTACTGCTAATCATACAATCAAGTACTGAAATATAACATTTTTCTAAACCTAAATGTATAATATTTATTTGCAGTATCTGTGTGATATTGTGAAGTTTCAACATAAATGTTCAAAGTGGTGTTGGGGGCCCAGTTGTCTAAGGTGCCGCAGTTCGCTGTGCAGAGTTGCGTCCCTTGGGCATGTCAGGAACCTAAGATTGTGGGTGAGAATCCCTGTTTGCCCAGATTATGATTCTAGGTTTGTCAGCACCGAACCCGTGCTCGTGCGTTTCACCGAAGTGGTAAACGTCTGAGACTTGCATCACTTCGGGCTTTCCCCCCACATCAAGCTGACATGCCGTGATATACCCAGAATACTGTTCAAATCGGTGTTAAACCCAACTCACTCACTCACTCACTCACTCACTCAAAGCCGTGTTAAACCAAACTCACTTCATCAAAGAAGGTCATGTTGTATATAGAGATATTTCCTATTTTCAGTGGATGATATAAATGAAATTTTGTTAATCATGGTTAACTTTTTATTCAATTTTCAAGCAACAAGCTATCACAGCCGTAACATATGGACTTTCCACTGATAATCATGATAACAAAACCTTATTGTGATTTTTAATATAGGTTTTACTTGTAAATAGTAAAGATTCAGTACTCAAGGGATGTTTCTTTGCACATATATTTATTGTGGATAGATAGTTCTTGTTTTCTTGTCCATTCCAAAGTCATTTATTTTGTTTAAATTCAAATTTTAAAGAAACATTTTTAGAATTTTTTCTATTGTGTTGATTTTCATTTTAGCATCTGTTTGAATACCTTTTTGTGGGCTCAAAGCCTTAGATATTGCATACCTTTCATTCATAATGACTCTGAGCTTGAATATGTTGTCAAAAGAAATACAGTACATAACCTTCATTATTTTCTGATATTTTTAGAACAATTAATCTGTGTCATAAATCTTAGATTCTCCCAAAACATCTTGATATTTAATGAAACCCAAATATATATGATTTATGTCAAGTTTTAAGTAATGAAATAATTATGTTATGAATTTGAATGGGTAAACCATGGATAGTGTATGAAACATTTGATAATCTGAAATATGTATTATTTTTGGTGAAGTTCCCTGTTTTTATTCTTTGTTTGTCGTTTTCATCATTTCATGAAATGATATAGATCTAGGTCAGGAGAACACATCTATTATAGCATGAACACTACTTCCCAGGTTTGATCTAGGTCAGGAGAACACATCTATTATAGCATGAACACTACTTCCCAGGTTTGTACACATTGTTCCCCTATCACCTGGGAATACACACTACTTATCATATGCAAGTGTAGTCAGTATTTTAACTAACGAATCAAGCCGTGGCCTGGTTATAGTGAGAACCAGCCAGTGTTCTTACGAATCAGTCTTCAGCAACCCATGCTTGCCGTAAAAGGCGACTATGCTTGTCGTAAGAGGCGACTAATGGGATCGGGTGGTCAGGCTCGCTGACTTGGTTGATGCATGTCATCTATCCCAAATGCATGGCTTGATGGTCATGATGTCAATCACAGGATTGTCTGGTCCTGACTTGATAATTTACAGACCGCCGTCATATAGCTTGAATATTGCTGAGTGCGGCGTTAAACAACAAACAAACATCTTTCCAATCATCTCTCAGATTACATCTCACAAACTGTGATATTTCCCATGGAAATTGTGCCACAGCTGTGCGGCCATCTGCTCTACTCATTGCTTCAAAATCCAGTAATTATAGGGTTTCACAAGGCTTATGCACAGTAGGTTCATTTGACTTCCGGGGTCATGAGTGGCCCAGTCGTCTAAGGCGCCACGATTCGCTGTGCAGAGTTGCGTCCCTTGGGCACGCCAGAAACCTATGATTGTGGGTTCGAATCCCGGTTCGACCTGATTATGTTTCTAGGTTGGTCAGCACCATACCCGTGCTCGTTGGTTTCACCGAAGTGGTAAATGTCTGAGACTTGCATCACTTCAGGCTTTCCTCCCACATTAAGCTGACACGCCGTGATATAACTGGAATACTGTTAAAAGCGGTGTTAAACCCAACTCACTCACTCACTCTCACTCACTCATTTGACGTCCATGAGATATAAACAGCCTTATTTCATTAAGATCGATACTACATAGAGGCTGTATGCATTCCCATGTGATAGAGGAATGTAGAGTACATACAAATCCGTGAAATTTTTACGATGATAGTCGTCCTTTTTGTGCTGACTCATTGAACCACATTTGTTTTAATGCTACATTGTCAGAAAGCCAAGCTTGTTGTTATATATAAATCTGATGTAATTGTTCCAGACTGATACATCGTGAGTTAAATGATATACTACTCAAATCAAGTTAAGGAACACCCAGATTTAGAAGGCTGTGTGTTGCAATACCACCAGCCATGACAGTTTAACTTTTGTCGTATGACCATTGGCTGTTCTTTAACATCTTATGAATTTTCTGTTCATTTTTTTTTTAATACAAAGCTCTCTGTTGTAAAATTGTATGTTCAAACATAGAAAGTGAAAAATGGCAGCTATCCGTACAAGCTGCATATAATGATTTTTCTTTTCTGTTTATCTTTCAAGTATTCTGTGAAAATATCTTTTTATATTTTTTATTACCTTGCTATGTCTCATCATATTAATTATGTACTTATATTGCTTTTCAAATCCATGTTTAATCTTATATCCAGAATGGTTACAATGTGACATTGGAATTATGACGTGCTAGTAAGGGACCGATCATTTTATATTCTGGCAGGGCATATGTATGGGGAAGATTATAGTGTGTTTTACCAAACATATTTTTCACAACAACATGTTAGCTGTAAATCTTTGTACAGTATCTTAAAACCATCTTTGTTAGTTATAAGTCGACATGTGAGTCAGGAATGTTTTACGCCGTGACATTGCTGGAATATTGCTAAAAGCGGAGTAAAAAACATACTCACTCACTCAGGAATGTTTTAATAAAATTATAATGTTCAGGGTTTTTTGTGGAATTCTATTTTGAATCAGACTTCATTGATATGCCCATTAATGTAATTGACACGTATTCATATCAGCAAGCGTTGATTGACAACTGCTGAACAATGTTTTTGCTTATTTCACAGTCAATCTACATCTATAAGTCAGCTGTAATACACTGGTCCATTTGTTATGAAGTGTTATATTTTCTACATATTTTGATGGAACATGTTCTTGGTTTCTTACGAAACCCTAACTCACACTGTGGTTGCAGAATGTCGATATTCTCCCAATCTTAACCGTCTTTCTTGTAGAAATCAGGCAAAGCTTCGACTGTTGTTGCATTCTGCTGTTATTTGTATATTGTGTGTAAAGTTTGTAAATATGGTTGATGTGTTTTAATTACCATTGGACCTTGTACATATTTCATCATTAAACCCAACTTCAGTATGTTAGGCTGCCTTCAGGAGTTTCTGTTTCTCAGTCATTTTGTAAAACACTGGTAACCATGGTAACTGTTCTGACGAAGAACTTATTCATGTGGTAGATGCGTACCCATTCATTTTAACTACTTAATAGTTCCAGAGTTGTGGTCGACTCAAATCCTCAAGCAGCTTACCCTGTCAGTGACATTGGGACAGATTGAAGGTTAGTAGTTCTCATACATTAAGAGCGATGCCCTGATTGGCATTAGCACTGTTAACATGTTACAGTGTTATGGACCAGCGAGGTGTGACACCCGTGAGGAAAGAGAAATGAAGTATGTGTATACCGGTACTTTCTTTTCTATTAGGTGTAGGAGAAAAGACAACAGCGAAACAGAGAAACAGAGAAACATTGATGATATAAGACAGCAGTAGTGATATTAGGATTGTACCTTTGTTTTATCAGAAACTAATATTGAAGAAGGATATTGGTGTAAGTGGTGGTCAAGTGGTTTTAGATAAGCATCTTAATTTTGAGAGTAGAAATACATGACGCAATTGAAAATGGAACCGATTTGAATTTAATTTAAAATGGTGAAAAAATAAAACCGAAAGAACAAAGTCTTTGTTGTTGGTTAATTGTGTCTGAAAGGCCTGCAGAAACTGGAAAGAAGCCTTATGACCTCAATATGAGACCTCTTCCTCTGTGTCCTCCAGTCTTCAAGTAAGTGCTCCTTATGTCCACCACTGTTGTGGGTAAGTCCCCTGTCCTTAAGTGCTGTGATGGGTACTCCATTGTTGTGTCACAGGGGATGACAACAACAGTGTAGGACATGGGGTTAGGGGAAGGACCCACCACAACACTAGGGCATGGGGGAGGACCCGGAACAACACTGTAGGGCATGGGGGAGGACCCGGAACAACACTGTAGGCCATGGGGGAGGACCCACCACAACACTGTAGGGCATGGGGAAGGACCCACCACAACACTGTAGGGCATGGGGAAGGACCCACCACAACACTGTAGGGCATGGGGGACGACCCGGAACAACACTGTAGGGCATGGGGGAGGACCCGGAACAACACTGTAGGGCATGGGGGAGGACCCGGAACAACACTGTAGGGCATGGGGGACGACCCGGAACAACACTGTAGGGCATGGGGGACGACCCGGAACAACACTGTAGGGCATGGGGGAGGACCCGGAACAACACTGTAGGGCATGGGGGAGGACCCGGAACAACACTGTAAGGCATGGGGAAGGACCCGGAACAACACTGTAGGACATGGGGTTTGGGGGGAGGAACCACCACAACACTAGGGCATGGGGGAGGACCCGGAACAACACTGTAGGGCATGGGGGAGGACCCGGAACAACACTGTAGGGCATGGGGGAGGACCCGGAACAACACTGTAGGGCATGGGGAAGGACCCACCACAACACTGTAGGGCATGGGGAAGGACCCACCACAACACTGTAGGGCATGGGGGAGGACCCGGAACAACACTGTAGGGCATCGGGGAGGACCCACCACAACACTGTAGGGCATGGGGGACGACCTAACACAACACTGTAGGGCATGGGGGACGACCTAACACAACACTGTAGGGCATGGGGAAGGACCCGGAACAACACTGTAGGGCATGGGGAAGGACCCGGAACAACACTGTAGGGCATGGGGAAGGACCCGGAACAACACTGTAGGGCATGGGGAAGGACCCACCACAACACTGTAGGGCATGGGGAAGGACCCACCACAACACTGTAGGGCATGGGGAAGGACCCACCACAACACTGTAGGGCATGGGGGACGACCTAACACAACACTGTAGGGCATGGGGAAGGACCCACCACAACACTGTAGGGCATGGGGAAGGACCCGGAACAACACTGTAGGACATGGGGAAGGACCCATCACAACACTGTAGGGCATGGGGGACGACCTAACACAACACTGTAGGGCATGGGGAAGGACCCACCACAACACTGTAGGGCATGGGGAAGGACCCACCACAACACTGTAGGGCATGGGGAAGGACCCAGCACAACACTGTAGGGCATCGGGAAGGACCCATCACAACACTGTAGGGCATGGGGGACGACCTAACACAACACTGTAGGGCATGGGGAAGGACCCACCACAACACTGTAGGGCATGGGGAAGGACCCGGAACAACACTGTAGGACATGGGGAAGGACCCATCACAACACTGTAGGGCATGGGGGACGACCTAACACAACACTGTAGGGCATGGGGAAGGACCCACCACAACACTGTAGGGCATGGGGAAGGACCCACCACAACACTGTAGGGCATGGGGAAGGACCCAGCACAACACTGTAGGGCATCGGGAAGGACCCATCACAACACTGTAGGGCATGGGGGACGACCTTACACAACACTGTAGGGCATGGGGAAGGACCCACCACAACACTGTAGGGCATGGGGAAGGACCCGGAACAACACTGTAGGGCATGGGGAAGGACCCGGAACAACACTGTAGGGCATGGGGAAGTACCCGGAACAACACTGTAGGGCATGGGGAAGGACCCGGAACAACACTGTAGGGCATGGGGAAGGACCCACCACAACACTGTAGGGCATGGGGGACGACCTAACACAACACTGTAGGGCATGGGGAAGGACCCACCACAACACTGTAGGGCATGGGGGAGGACCTAACACAACACTGTAGGGCATGGGGAAGGACCTAACACAACACTGTAGGACATGGGGGGTGACCAACCACAACACTGTAGGACATGGGGGGTGACCAACCACAACACTGTAGGACATGGGGGGTGACCAACCACAACACTGTGGGGCATGGGGAAGGACCCACCACAACACTGTAGGACATGGGGGATGACCAACCACAACACTGTAGGACATGGGGGATGACCAACCACAACACTGTAGGACATGGGGAAGGACCCACCACAACACTGTAGGACATGGGGAAGGACCAACCACAACACTGTAGGTACTCGGTAAAAATACCCAGAAACCTATGCTTGTCATTTTTCAACCACTGATTTTTCAAGGTCATAATGCAGACTGGCATTACACAACATTCTCGCACTTAGTCAAAAATACAACCAAATACTGGATCACAGGATCTTCTTGTCTGACGACAATTGCCCGTGACGATAACTGTATCTATGTATAAATCATATCTATTTAATATTTTCTATAAAAAACGGTAACGACTGAACACGCGGACAGCGTTTCTAAGCAGGGATCATGATATACCAGGGCATATGTCAACCAGGTAACGAACACCACACAGGCCAATACGTCATTCAATAAACAGCGCAGGTCTTTCAGCACGGGTAATATACCCGAGATAATAAACCTAATGTTCCGACAATAAGTTACTGTTTTTTATAGCCCAGTCACATGCGAAGCAACCATCTTAGCGATCTCTGTAGAGGTAATTCCATCAACAAGTGCGATATCCGTTCAATAGATCCTTTATAGAGGCAGTGATCCCTGAGGGCTCGTGTGTGGGCTGACACGTCTTCCCGCGCGGGGTAGACTGTCCCTGCAAGTCCCGTTACCGTACAGTATGTCCACACCCCGGGTGGCCCCCGTCTTCAGCCGAGGGAAGCCGAACCATGGCTGTTGTTTGGGCTGATACTGGATTAATCACACGTGATCCGCACCATAACGACTTTACTCTATCTTACTATTGATCGTCGGGTACTGTATCCCCTACCGGTCAATTCTGGGTTTCATTACACTTGTGGCGAGATATCTCAACTGCTGTAAATGAGTTCAAAAGAACTGATTATTTGTGGAAAAAAAAAGCCAGTGTGTAAATCTTTGAATAAACACACTCCTTGAATGCGCGGACATTGGAAAAACATTCTTAAGACAACGTTTGTTTTTAAGTCATTTTCGTGTTTCCCATAAGACTTGAAACCAGCTTATAATGCTTCATCATACCATTAACCATTATGCTCGGGTAGCCTAGTGGTTAAAGCTCGTCACGCCGAAGCCCCCGGGTTCGATTCCCGACATGGGTACAATGTGTGAAGCCCATTTCTGGTGTCCCCCGCCGTGATATTCCTGGAATATTGCTAAAAGCGGCCTAAAACCATACTCACTCACTCACTCTTTTAAGAAAATGTTTACATAAATTCTAATCGTTTATAAAGTACAGTCAAACAACGTTTTGTCGAAGTTTAAGGGACCTACGTAAATATTTCGAGTTTTCCGAGGTTCGACACAATCAAAATATGAACTCGGCTTACAATTACCGATTGGTCTGAAGAATGAATAACACAAAACAACGAGAAAATGAATTAAATGTCTACTTATAAGAATAACTTTGTGCTGGAAGTACATGTTTCGGACTGGAGAATGACTTCGAGACAACCGTAACTTCGACACATCGCGGGTTAAATAATGACGAATAGAGATTAATAAGTTGGATAAAACCCTTTCCCATAATCTTTTTAATATCCTCGAACGCTGGTTTAAAATCTCGTACCAACGCCGGTTCAAGAACCAGAACCCACAGCGTTCACTGACCCTACCCGTCGCCATTTCTAACAACAATGACGCATTAGGATTATCAGCCAACCCGTCACATGGCCCGGTGCCTCGATCTGATGGTATTCACGATAGGGCTAAGCCGTGACTGGTACCATAGACTGTCACGAGTGTGTGTAGTCACAATTCCCTGCAAACACCGGTTTAACCCTCTGGCCCTGCTTATCATACATATAGGCCCTAATGTATTATTTCTCAAAATCTTTGCGGTGGTAAATAACAGAACTGATCGAGTTTATGACATGGTGATCAAGATTAGTTTGAATTGCTCTGTATGTGATAAGACGCCTATATCGTTAACGTCACGTCCGCCTGTCATTGAACACTTCTGTGGTTAATTCATAACAGGTGGATTACTTACTTACGAGAATAGTCAACAAGTCGTAACCAAGATGCCCGTCCCGCTCAGCTGTTCAAGCCATGTGGAGATTTTGTTATTTAAGTTTTTATTTGTTCTCAGGATCTGTTATGTACACGTGACAGCACGAGTAGCTCACGTTTGTGAACTAATGACATATTTATATTATATTTATTATAGTTTTATCACTTATAAGGTAATGGTGTCACTTTATCACACATATTAATAGAGTACTGATACAATCTAACCAATATTTGCACACACATATTCAGATCATTTGAAAGAATAATTAGAATGACGATCGGCCGTTTTAGGAAACTGTGCCGTATTTTCAAAAGTTATTAATCACTAGAAACATTAAAAATCAAGTCTGGGTCAGCTTCAAGCTGACTAATTTGTCTGTCTTGAGCTACTGAGTTTAGTCCACAGAACGCTGCCGCAACAGTCGAGGAGGGTTCCCCTTCAACTCATGTGGTTATGAATAAGGACAATATTTCTTTCTGACAGTAATAATCCATTTTACAACTTTTAGCTTATGGATTATCGTAGATCCCACAAAAGAATTGTTACTGTTGACATCAGCGACAAATATTTTATCCGATTTACTACTTTAAGATATATTAGGACACTTTTATAAGAGATGGTGGGAATACAATAGGAATGCTTTTGAATTTGACATGTTCTATATGAGAAGATGATGGCAACACTAGTGATTGCTCTTGTGCCTATGAACACGCATTACTTCACGTCCTGTCGATGATTCAATCATGTGACGAGCATGTCCTGTCTACAATTAAATCAGGGGGCGATCCCGTCCTGTATATAATTCAACCATGAGACGATCCCGCCCTGTCTATAATTCAATCATGTGACGATCCCATTCAATCATGTGACGATCCCGTCCTGTCTATAATTCAATCATTAGACGATCCCGTCCTGTCTATAATTCAGTCATGTGACTTCCATGTCCTGTCTATAATGCAATCAGGTGTCAACCACGTCCTATCGATGATTCAATCACATGACGGGCATGTCCTATCTATAAATCAATCATGTCACAAACATGTATTGTCCATATCGATCAATCATATGACGAACATGTCCTTTCTATATAAATCAATCATGTCACAAACATGTCCCGTCTATATAATTCAGTTATGTGACGGGCATGTCCTGTCTATAAATCAATCATGTCACACACATGTATTGTCCACATACATCAATCATGTGACGAACATGTCCCGTCTATATTATTCAGTCATGTGACGGGCATGTCCTGTCTATAAATCAATCATGTCACACACATGTATTGTCCACATACATCAATCATGTGACGAACATGTCCCGTCTATATAATTCAGTCATGTGACGGGCATGTCCTGTCTATAAATCAATCATGTCACACACATGTATTGTCCACATACATCAATCATGTGACGAACATGTCCCGTCTATATAATTCAGTCATGTGACGGGCATGTCCTGTCTATAAATCAATCATGTCACACACATGTATTGTCCACATACATCAATCATGTGACGAACATGTCCCGTCTATATAATTCAGTCATGTGACGGGCATGTCCTGTCTATAAATCAATCATGTCACACACATGTATTGTCCACATACATCAATCATGTGACGAACATGTCCCGTCTATATAATTCAGTCATGTGACGGGCATGTCCTGTCTATAAATCAATCATGTCACACACATGTATTGTCCACATACATCAATCATGTGACGAACATGTCCCGTCTATATAATTCAGTCATGTGACGGGCATGTCCTGTCTATAAATCAATCATGTCACACACATGTATTGTCCACATACATCAATCATGTGACGAACATGTCTCGTCTATATAATTCAGTCATGTGACGGGCATGTCCTGTCTATAAATCAATCATGTCACACACATGTATTGTCCACATACATCAATCATGTGACGAACATGTCTCGTCTATATAATTCAGTCATGTGACGGGCATGTCCTGTCTATAAATCAATCATGTCACACACATGTATCGTCCACATACATCAATCATGTGACGAACATGTCTCGTCTATATAATTCAGTCATGTGACGGGCATGTCCTGTCTATAAATCAATCATGTCACACACATGTATTGTCCACATACATCAATCATGTGACGAACATGTCCCGTCTTTATAATTCAGTCATGTGACGGGCATGTTCTGTCTATAAATCAATCATGTCACACACATGTATTGTCCACATACATCAATCATGTGACGAACATGTCTCGTCTATATAATTCAGTCATGTGACGGGCATGTCCTGTCTATAAACCAATCATGTCACACACGTATTGTCCACATACATCAATCATGTGACGAACATGTCCCGTCTATATAATTCAGTCATGTGACGGGCATGTCCTGTCTATAAATCAATCATGTCACACACATGTATCGTCCACATACATCAATCATGTGACGAACATGTCTCGTCTATATAATTCAGTCATGTGACGGGCATGTCCTGTCTATAAATCAATCATGTCACACACATGTATTGTCCACATACATCAATCATGTGACGAACATGTCCCGTCTTTATAATTCAGTCATGTGACGGGCATGTTCTGTCTATAAATCAATCATGTCACACACATGTATTGTCCACATACATCAATCATGTGACGAACATGTCTCGTCTATATAATTCAGTCGTGACGACCATGTGCTATCTATTATTCCCTCAAGTGACGACCGTGCCATGCCTACAATAAACACACCCATTCTACGTGTCATAGTAAGTTTGATTTTCTTTGCATTGGGTAGATATATACCCACATGTTCTCGCGTACTTGAAAACAAAATTGCTACTTAAATCTTAAAATCATATCAATAAAAAATGCAAAATTGATTCACAAGTGAATTGCTCAACAATTTATACAGTCTCAAATCTTATCTTGAACATGTGAGGCCGTGTTAACGTGAAATGTAAGAGTCCCACTTAAAGCATAAGTGCCCAGACTTCAATGCCTTCATCTTCCGTATTCCATGGTTACCGTGGACGGGTTTGATATAGCGCCAAGAAGCAAGTGTTGTTTCGTTACAGACTGCTCCCGGAGTGTTGGGATTTCAAGTTAAAGTACTTGTTGTGTTGGGATTAACGTTGGGGGGTTTCAAACTAGTCAATACACTCGAGATATTTATGATACAACCTTTGGACTGGTGTGTGGGTTCAACCTCTGTGTCGGGCGTCGTATAAATTAGCTATGAGTGTTGTGACATGTGCTTTAATAGAGCCGATGCACTTAGTTATCCAGTTCTGAACCAGTGTACACGTCCAATAAATCAAATCAGGGCACGTATGCATGAAGCCGTCGTAGCGTTACGGCACTTGTATAAAGCGTTAAGTCCCATACTTTAACATTGGTTTACAAATAAATAATATCATTAAGTCCTATACTTTAACAAAGACTTACAATGGTAATACCGTTAAGTTCTGCAATTTAACATTGGCTTACAATAGTAATAACGCTAAGATCGCTTTGTGCAAGTGAGCCGAGGCAATATTGTTCCTCGCAATGGGACGATCATACTTGTTTGAACGCATTTGTTTTATATTCCGTATTCCCACATGTTGCACAATGTTAATGACAACGTTATATTATCTGCCTCGTTTGGTGGCATTAAAAGTGCATGTTTTGAAAAATACATGTGTTATTGGAGTTTGCTGGCGAGTGAGTGAGTGAATGCTGTCTTACACACAGTTATAGAAAGACGGCCTGCACATAATTGAGTGAGCAAACCAGTGGTTTACAGTACCAATAAAAATCAACTAACCAGGCCACACACTGACCACCCATTCCTCTCATAAGTCGGCGACCCGTGAAGAGCCAAGTTAGAACTAGTCTTCAGCAATCCATGCTTGTCGTAAGAGGCGACTAACGGGATCGGGTGGTCAGGCTCTCTGACTTGGTTGATGCATGCTTTCGTATCCCAATTGCGTAGATCGATGCTTATGATGTCAATCACTGACCGCCGTCATATGTCTGGAATTCTCCTGAGTGCGGCGTAAAACAACAAACAAACACAACAAAGCTCAAAAGTGGGTTTTCACTTCAAGCAAACGGCACCGAGGATCTTTTCTACTCCCACAGGGGTAGCTACCGATATAGGAATAACTATGATAAAACAACATGACTATAATATACTGAACCAAATTAAAAACTTCACAATCCTAAAATTCACAATCCTAAATGGCCACGTATTGTCTTCAGATAACACCCGTTTTTGTGCAGGTGAATCGATCAAAATCATGTGCACAGCACTATAGTGGCAAAAGTGGTTTTTCACGTGCAACTAGTCACGTGGCCATAATACCGCACGTGTTTTCAGCCATACTTGTTAGCAGTCATTAACAAAAAAAGAAAAACACAAGAAAACAAAAGTCTTTACGGCCATTTGTCATGCCACGCCTTTCAAATGTGCAACGTGAACGTGCCATCGGCATGTTGCAGACGTGAACGTCCGTAGCTGAAGTCGCAAGGACGATCGGTTGTAGTCGACGGACTGTTTATGATTTACAGACGCGTCTACAGCAAACGGGTACCCCCGCTGATCGCCCTCGGCCAGGTCGACCACGTGTGACGTCACATGCAGAGGATCGTCAGATTGTCTTACGTCACCTCCGTAACCGATTTTTGACGGCTACATCAACCAGAAATGAACTGTTTAGGGGTAGACTGAGTGCGCAAACTGTTCGAAACCGTCTGAGAACTGCTCACCTTCAAGCACGACGGCCATACTGCGGGCCGATTCTGACTCAATTACACAGACGCCAACGTCAATTGTGGGCACAGCGACACTTACGATGGACTCAGAGGAATTGGAATCAAGTCGTCTTCAGTGATGAATCCCGATTTGCTGATGGTAGGGCGAGGGTGTGGAGGCGCCGTCATGAACGTTACGCCCAGTGTTGTGTACAGGAAGTTGACAGATTTCGAGGCGGAAGTGTCATGGTGTGGGGTGCTTTCTGTGGCAATGCACGTTCCAGGCTTCTTGTCATCCGTGGCAACCTCAACGCTGCTGCTTACCTCGACCAGGTACTGGCACCAGAACTTCTGCCTTTTATGGCAGCACATGGACCCGGTTTGATCTTCCAACACGACAATGCCAGACCCCACACAGCAATTTTGACAAGAAATTTCCTCCAGAATGCGGGAGTCAACGTCATGGACTGGCCGTCAAGGTCTCCCGACCTCAATCCCATCGATCACGTCTGGGATGCTCTTGGCAAAAGTCTGCGCACTCTCCAGAACCAACCATAGAATTTGCAAGATCTTGGCACCATTTTGCAGCAACAATGGCGTCGTCTTCCCAATCATGTGTTCACAAGCATCACAAGGTCCATGCGGATGGTTACCACCGTTAATTAAAATCCTTCTTTGGACATTAATCATTAAAAATTACCTTCTCTGATACATTTGTCCATTATATATCATATATGGGATTACTTTTAAAAATGTGAAGTTTTTAATTTGACTCAGTATATATGTTTCAAATTGGTCTGAAGTGAGTTTTGATTAAGATTTAGCTTAATTCTCAACACGATAGTAAAATATCGGTGTCCGCACAACTAAAGATAGTTGCTTCTGTCGATATGTTCTTATTAATTAAGATAAAGAAGATGTTGACTATGTTGACTGCTGTAGCTCCCGTTTATTCAGCGATGTTTCACACAGGGGGTTGGGCGGATTAATTTTTGAAATAATTGCTTCAACTCTACCAATCTGCATTATGATTTGTGGACACGGAGGACCAAATTTTCTGAGGCGCCGCAAGTCGTTGTGCAGAGTTGCGTCCCTTATCTGCTGCCAGGATCCGCTGGTTGTTGTGACTCCGATTATGAACTTTGGTTTGTCAGCATTTTACCCGTGCTCGTGGGTTTCACCGAAGTAGTTGACGTGTACAACCTGCGTCACAGGCTTTCGTCCAGCATCAGGAGCGGTCGGGTAGCCTAGTGGTTTAAGCGTTCGCTCGTCACGCCTAAGACCCGGGTTCGATTCCCGACATGGGTACAATGTGTGAAGCCAATTTCTGGTGTCCCCTGCCATGATATTGCTGCAATATTGCTAAAAGCGGCGTAAAACCATACTCACTCACTCACTCACTCGTCCAGCGTCAAGTGAGTGAGTGAATATGGTTTTGCACCGCTCAGCAATGTTACAGTAATATCACGACGGAGAAAACCAGAATTTGGTTTTACACATTGTACCCATGTGGGGAATAGAGCCCCGGCACTCCACGTGATGAGCGAATGTTATGATCACTAGGCTTCACCACCGCCCCCAGCATTAAGTTGACAGCCATAACATAATTAACATACCGTTATACAACGTTAAATCCAACGCCTTTATCTTACACTACAACAATACCCGTTATAACTACCCGTTCAGTTGTATGTTCGACCCGTGAAGATCCGGGTGTGAATAGGTCCTCAGGAACCCATGCTTGTCGTTAGAGGCGTCTATGCTTGTCGTCAGAGGCGGCTGAAGGGATCGGGTGGTCAGGCTCGCTGATTTGGTTGATGCATGTCATCGTATCCCAATTGCATGGATCGATGCTCATGATGTCAATCACTGGATTGTCTGGTCCAGACTCGATTATTACTCGAGTGCGGCGTTAAACAACAAACAAACAGTTATATATTCTCTTTATGTTACCCGAAATGTTAGATAAAACTGCAAAATACGTTCATTCATTAATTCTTTAAAACGTATTTTGGGAAGTATATTGGCGTTGTATGGATATAACACAACATAGTCCAAGTAAAAAAAGTTATCTTATTTTAAAACAGAAAATAGAAACCAAATGGAGCCCAGAACAATTATCAATTCCTAGAGGTGGGGGAATCTAGACGTACCAAATCATTCTAGACTTGAATTGGGGTCATTTTTCAATATATTCTCTGTGGTCTGGGAGACAGATTGCCGTAGAAGAGATGATGATCAGTCGAATGACAAACAATTATAATGCCCAACACTCTACAGGTACGACCGCCTCCGTGGTCTAGTGGTAGAGCGTCCGCCCGGAGAGCGGAAGGTCCGGGGTTCGATCATACCAAAAGACGTTAAAAGATGGTACTTGTTGTTACCCTGTCTGGCTCTCGGCATTAAAGGGCTAAAACAAGGACTGGTCTGCTCGGAGTCAGTATACTGTGTCTGATTGGGGTATTCATGTTAAACTGCGGCATGGTGTCTCAGTGAGCTAGCACTATAAATCGGCATCAGTCCGGACTAGTACAAGCAGCCACACAAACACACACACACGTACATACACGTCGCTATATAAGTGCAATAATCTTGGACTCGAAGTTAAACCCCATTTCACTTCACCTCACCTACACAGGTACACATGTATAAGCTGTTGGCACAGGTCAGAGAAGATGAATTCTTAAATGGTGTCGTGTCTTTACACAGTTATAATGTCTCCATGTAAGTAAAAATAAAACAGAATACGTTTTATGTTGTTGTTTTTATTGAAAACCTGATAAATTAACACATATATATTTGACGCTCTCCACAGTCTCCATCGATGTACGTATCATGTGAAGTCTGAGATGGACAATTTATAGAAAAAGTATTTTGTATAATGAAATGTAAAGCCAAGCCGGATGTAACTGCGTCTGAGGGTTGGGGTGAGGGGGGTGGGGATGGGGTGTTTGGGGGTGGAGGTGTATGGGGTCACCACGGTAGGGTGGAGTACATGTAGGCATGGTATGACCTTGGTTTGGTTTGTGCATCAAGGGGCTAAACACAGGAGGCGATGGTAGAGTAGAACTGTACAAACTACTGGCTGCTCAGAGTCGCTAACGAACCCGTATTGTCACGAAAAACACACGGTCAACACCGTATACAACGAAGCCGGGTATAGCAAATAGTCAATTATGTTCACCCCAAGCCATACTTCCCTACACTTGCTTCTGATTAGCACGGGTCATTCATTACGGGGTAGGGACGGATAGTTCACATTCAGGACTTTACAAAAAGAAGACCCTTCCCAAACCAAGGACATTATTTTCTGAAAAGTCACCTCCCCACCCGATCCTCCGACCCCCGAATCTATCCTCCTGCGTTACATCGCAAAGCATTTGTAAAACGTGTTGTTACGCCAAGTTTACTTTACATAGACGCACACTAACTGTATGGACTTTGAGTCACAAGAGGCACACATAAAGACTTCGACCACTGATTATATCATAGATTCTGAGCAGTTTAAAACATAGAGGACAGTTGCTGCAGTTTGACATGACAGAATGAGCCACACATATCACAACGCTTCATAGTTCGACATTAGATCCTGAAACATCCTCACCACATATCTGCCTCTATCCCAATAATGGTTCCCAATCCGTAATTGAAGAATACGTTGTTTCTGGACTTCTGGACAAACGAACTACATTGTCCACTATTCGTGAGCATCCTTCCACATGTTCCACATCCTAGGCCTTAGCACAATTCACTTGCTTAATGGTAAAGTCTCTCCTTCTGCAACTGGGTTCACAACCATCATTCTAGGTACAACCCGTACACAAGCCCACAGGCGTACATCTTTCCATTTTTGTGAGCATACTCAGCGAACGTGTCCATACTTGGATTCCACACACACCTGCTCACCATGGCAACGGAGGACATCACGGCTGGACCTAATGCTACGGTTGCAACAATCTTGTATCTGGTGTGCCCGAGCTCTTTCACGCGGTGCTTGATAACGTCTGCCAGCTTTCCCGCCAAAAGCGTGCTCTCTGCAGGGTCATATTTCTTGTCACCTATCATCTCCTCAAATACACTCTGAATTATCTTTTTCACGGAAACACTTGGAAACGCTTTCTCGGGCTCAAGTCTGTATGAATTCTCAATCCGGGGTCCTTGAGGCGGACGGCTTTGAGCAGACGTCAAAATCATGGCAGCTCTAGTCCCGTCCATTGAAGATCTACCAATGTTGCTGGCGATCCTGTTGACGTCGACGGACTGTCGTCGAAGATTGACCCGTCCAGTGTCCGTTGACTGGCGTCTAACTGCCGTGCTCATTTTTCTAATACTTTCAGTCTAATCCTTTATCCAGTAAGACAAGAATTACACTTAATCGATTTAAATTGATCCCGCAAGCTTCGGACGTCAAGATGATAGGAACGCGATCAAATAACTTAACACACACACATCGACCAGGTCTTAAAAAGTTTGTGTGATCACAGTGCTTTGTGAGGAAGTTAGGGTTTCCAAGATAAGGCTCCGTTGGCAATTCTTATATCCTTCAGTCTGTCTGCCGACTGGAGTATGTCTCTCCAATGCGATTGATTTTATTGTGCTTGCCGTTCCCCGATCACCAAGCGGTAGCAGAAATTGATCTCAGGAGTCAATTAGCAAGCTCGTTCATCCTTGAATAAAAATTCATACGACCCTTAGACAGGTGTATTCAAGTAGCATAGGCTGTACTCAGTGTAAACATATGCCCTCCTGCCAACAGTCGACTAATAAGACAAGCGTTTCATATGTCACGGCGGACGGGCGAAGAAGGACCACTCATGAATGACATCACTATAGTGTGAACTAAACTAACACCTCACAACAGAAGGTTTGCTTTCAAGCATAGCGGAATCAGCTTTGGACGATCGTGTTTCTTCCAGCATTGAACATGTAGAACTTAAATCGGTATTTGAAACAGGGCGGTTTTAAGAGGTGCCGTTGACCCCCGATTATATCCTCGGTTAATGGTAGAATATGTTAATGGTTACCGGGATAAATATCTAAACTTATTTTCATTATCCTTCATTGTTTACGTTACGCTTTAGTGTGGTTACCGCTTTAATTAAAGGCAGGTGATTCTCATGAACTGGACAATGGGCGTTGATTGACCTAATGGCATCACGGGCGTGTCAAGTGTCATTTCTGTTTGTTTAAGGTATTACAATGACATCAATAATTTTACTAAAGAATTAGACATCTAATACATCTACAAAAAAATCAACTTCATGACATAGGGACTACGGCGTTTCTTTAATACATAAACCAGGTCATTTAAACGTTAATGAGATGTGAACGTCAGCGAAAGTATTTTAATAGTATCACGTTAAGCCTCGTCTCTTGATGATACGAACAATCTTCAGATTTTACCCACATGCATGTACTATGAAACTTGATACACCCCGGCCTGGTTCCCTGGGTATGCTGCGCTGGCGCTTCACTGTAGCACCATCGCATACCAAGGGAACCACGCTGCACACACCCATGAAACGTAATGCATAAATTCAGCTTAATGAAAAAACTACATTCCTCTATATAAACACCCATCTCAAACATTAACCTATATTAAAAAAACTAATACCACTAGTTGTTTGTAGAACAGGTCTAAAAATGATCTTCAGACATTACCCAGGCATGACCAAGTTTCAGACCTGCCGAATACGGGATGTGCTGCGTTGTGATCCCCCCCCCCCCCCCCTCATGCTAGCTCCTGGTCCTGATGCACAGTCAGGATAAAACACACACTACATGCCTCCATCCGTACAGTTCTGATGTACGGAATCTACGTCCCTCCCTACATTCATTCAGGATAATGCATACACTGCGTTATGTTTATAAGAACATTGATGAAAAAATAAAAGGTGCAGGTTTTGTAAACAAAATCCCCAAAACAGATACAGCTAAAATTGTATAACATACATGTATATGATTAACGGACTGTACATTTCATTCAGTGTCGACTTTTTGTAGGAACCGGCGTCTCTAATTATCAGTGCTACGGGTGGCCAAGTCGTCTAAGGCGAACAATTTGCTGTCTAGAGTTGTGTCCTATGACGCACCAGAAAGTTAAGATCGTGGGTTCGAATCTCAGTTTTGTCCTAATTATGTTTCTTGGTTTATCAGCTCCATGCCCGTTCTCGTGGGTTCCACTAAAGTTTAAAACGCCTGAAAGCTCCATCACTTCAGGATTTGCTCCAACATCAACCTGCCCTGCCGTGATATAACTGACATTCTGTTCAAAGCCGACCGCCTCCGTGGTCTTGTGGTAGAGCGTCCGCCCGGAGAGCGGAAGGTCCGGGGTTCGATCCCCGACCGCGTCATACCAAAAGACATTAAAAGATGGTACTTGTTGTTACCCTGTCTGGCGCTCGGCAATAAGGGGCTAAAACAAGGACTGGTCGGCTCGGAGTCAGTATACTGTGTCTGAGTGGGGTATTCATGTTAAACTGCGGCATGGTATCTCAGTGAGCTAGCACTATAAATCGGCATCAGTCCGGACTAGTACAAGCAGCCACACAAACACACACACGTACATGCACGTCGCTATATAAGTGCAATAATCTTGGACGCGACGTTAAACCCCATTTCACCTCACCTCACCTGTTCAAAGCCGCGTTAAACCAAAGTCTCTCACTCACGCATTCTAATTAGCAATTATCAGAGACAATGCGGTAATATCAACAATGGTTTTGCTTTGACGGCCGTCGCATTGAGATTACATATCTGTGATTTATTTAGTTGTGAAAACAACTGACGTAAATGATAAACTTCAGCATTAGACAGCAGTGAGCGGGTCACGGAGACCAGGGCCCACTTGCACAAAGTGATCTTAGCGCTAAGATGATCTTAACTCCCATACTTTAACATAGGCTTACAATAGTCTTAGCGCTAAGATCGTTTTGTGCAAGTGGGCCCAGGATTGTCTTGGAAGGTAGATTCTATTGCTCTGAATGAATGCCATGACAGATTAGCTACAGCAATACTTTTTTTAGTAGAATATGATAATCAACGTTATCGGGAAACATCAACGCGAGTCAAACTTGGGTTCAGCGAATGCGGCTTGCATGCGGGTGTATCACACATATGCAGTTTGTGAGAGGTCTACTGTCAGTGACAGAGCGATTGTCGCTGTTTGTTTCCAGGCAGTCACGGTATGGTCCTGACCTGTACTTAAATCAGAGTCTACACAGACACAACGATCTTTACATCAAAACACACACCGGGAATAATCAATATGTATTTGGTTTGTTATCTGGTAGCCAATTCGTAATTCTATACAAATAAAGAGACAAGACCCGTGAACACCTGGGTTAAAATTGACCTTCAGGAACCCATGCTTGTCGCAAGAGGTGACTAACGGGAACGGGTGATCAGGCTCGCTGACTTGGTTGATGCATGTCATCGTATCCCAAATGCGGGGATCGATGCTCATGATGTCAGTCACTGGATTGTCTAGTCGATTATTTACAGACTTATTTTGTGTTCATATTTACAGACCTCCGTCATATAGCTGGAATATTTCTGAGTGCGGCGTTAAACAACAAACAAACAAGAAACACATAAAAAAATACGGTGCGTGTGCGTATGTCTAAGGGTGTTTGCGTGTATCAACGCTTTTGTGCGCACATGTGTAGATATGTGTGAGTGGTTGTATGGGACATGGTGACCATTTTGAACATCTAGAGACAAAACAACTTAACAGTAGCGGGGCTTTCTGATGTATTATGGATCTCTTGTGTGGCTTGTGTGTTAGGGGGACCGCCTCCGTGGCCTTGTGCTAGAGCGTCCGCCCGGAGAGCGGAAGGTCGGGGTTCGATCCCCGGCCGCGTCACACCAAAAGAGCTTAAAATATGATACTTGTTGTTACTCTGCCTGGCGCTCGGCATTAAGGGGCTAACACAAGGACTGGTCGGCTCCGGGTCAGTATACTGTATGGAGTTTTCATGTTAAACTGCGGCATGGTATCTCAGTTGGCTAACCCTATACAATCGGCATTAGTCCTGACTTGCAGCCACACACGCACGCACACACACACAATCACACTAACACACACATGTATGCACGTCGCTATATAAGTGCAATAACATTGAACGCGACGTACCCCATTATCGAAAAAGAAAAGAGTGTCAGGGAAAATGAGGAATTCGGTTTACGTCAGATTTTGCCGAAATTAAGCCTTAGCCGTACCAGAAAATAGCTGAGAGGTCACGGGTGGCCCAGTCGCCTAAGACGACGTGATTCGCCGTGCAGAGTTGCGTCCCTTGGACTCGCCAGAAACCTATGATTGTGGGTTCGTATCCCGGTTCGCCCCGATTAAGTTTCTAGGTTTGTCAGCACCATACCCGTGCTCGTGGGTTTCACCGAAGTGGTAAACGTCTGAGACCTGCATCACTTCGGGTTTTCCTCCCACATTAAGCTGACACGCCGTGATATAACTGGAATACTGTTAAAAGCGGCGTTAAACCCAACTCACTTACCAGAAAATAGCTGATCGTTGGTCCGAACCCTCTCTGCTATTATAAGCTGACAATTACGCACCGTGACAACGCTCGTGATTCTCCGAAATGTCTACAAGTTCGTCACCCTAGCTTATCCTCCCACAATAAGCCGACCCTGTGATACGAATGCTCACATGAGCGTTAATCCATTTTGACCCCTTTGAAGACCCGGGTAGGATTTAGCCTTCAGCAAGCCATGCGTGTCGCAAGAGGCGACTATCGGGATCGGGTGGGCAGGCTCGCTGACTTGGTTGGTGCATTTTATCGTGGGGTATTCGCAGGACGACGACCCCTCCATTTTTTCCCTAATTGTGTCGATCGATGCTCATGAGGTCAATCACCGGATTGTCTGGTTCAAACTCGATTATTTACAGACCGCCGCGATATAGTTGGAATATTGCTGAGTGCGGCGTTAAACAACAAACTGATCCAGTTTGTTATGTGGTAATCTGACCCCAGACTCCATACAGGCGCATGCTCACAGCGTGTGGTATTTTATTACTGGGGTCGGCGGATCAATGTACAGCTATACTGCATTCTAAGCTCCCCGAGCGGCACAATAAACAGAGCAACAAATAACAGACAATACATGTTGATGTTAAAGAATTTATTATCACAGCACATCATTAAAGGACAATGGCCCCCCGTCATGCCGAGTGTGTTTCAACAAGCGTGTCACGTGACAAATGAAGTACAAAAAAGTGACTAGGCTTGGGAGAATGTGCAGCCCTAACAAATTTGATCCAAGTTATTTAAAAAGCATCTTTTTGAGTCTGCTAACTCTAATGTTATTACCTGTACTAATCAATCAGTTAATGAGTGCCTTATTACAAAGATACATTTTTCATGTTCACACATGACGCTAATGACTGAAAACCTAGACTTGAATTGAACACCAAATGTTGGAATATTATCCATAAATAAACATCGCCCCAGTCCATCATCATTTATCTCAAATAGAGCAAAACCCAGTAGGCAGCTATGTCACTGAATCCAATGTGTGGATCGGTTTTAAATCCTTTATTTGAGAGAAGGGGGTGTCATAACAGGGGCCCATTGTGTGACTGTTACTCACTGAAAACACATTGTACTATCACAGCTAGCTCAATTATCACGTAAGATGTGATGACGTTTCTTGCACTACGAATACATAACACGCATCTTCTATTGGTGAGTGAAGTATAAGTTAGTTGGCATGAGTACATTCAGGCACAATACGAGCTATAACTAAACGCTACATAAGCTTAAAACAGAAATAAATTTGAACAATACAAAACGCATGTTCATACCTCATGATATAGGACAGATTTGTAAATTGACTGAACACAGAAAAAAAAATTATATTCAGCTCTCAGCAGATAATATATGACAATAAACTCAACATAACATGACATTAGCAGTCTAATCCTGATATTTATATTCATTATGTTCATCTATCATTGAATCCATCCATCCATCCCCCCTCCCTCCAACTGACCATTATTTCTTCAGTAACAATTTATGCTTCATTCTATTCATAATAGGGGCGGTCGGGTAGCCTAGTGGTTAAAGCGTTCGCTCGCCATGCCGAAGACCCGGGTTCGATTCCCGACATGGGTACAATGTGTGAAGCCCATTTCTGGTGTCCCCCGCCGTGATATTGCTGGAATATTGCTAAAAGTGGCGTAAAACCATACTCACTCACTCACTATTCATAATAAAATCCTATTTAAATCCTTTACACAATATGTCAATGCCAAACCTTCCAAATCCAGTTATGATTTACTTCATCTTAATTTAGCGGTTTATTCGACCGTGTTGTTCCCATTTATTCATCCACATGTATGCTGTTTTTTCCATATTTGTCAATCTACTTAACTATATTTTTTTCTCCATTAATATATCCTATATCCATCCATGCTTCAATTCCTCCATCCATCTTTCTTCCCTTTATCAATCCATGCACACTTTCATTTATCCATCTGCCCTTCATATTATTTGTCTATGTACATATATATATTTTCTCCATTAATATATCCTATATCCACCCGTGCTTCAATTCATCCATTCATCTTTCTTCCCTTTATCCATCCATGCACAATTTCATTTATCCATCTGCCCTTCATATATTTGTCTGTGTACATATATGTATTTTCACCATTAATATATCCTATATCCACCCATGCTTCAATTCATCCATTCATCTTTCTTCTCTTTATCCATCCATGCACAATTTCATTTATCCATCTGCCCTTCATATATTTGTCTATGTACATACATATATTTTCTCAATTAATATATCCTATATCCACCCATGCTTCAATTCATCCATCCATCTTTCTTCCCTTTATGCATCCATGCACAGTTTCATTTATCCATCTTCCCTTCATATAACCAGTCATGCATACATCCATCATCAGTCGATGCTTCATTCCACGTTTCCTTCCAAGTTCAGGCATCATTCCTTGCTTAATTACGTCATCGACACTATTCCGCTTTCTTTGTACGTATTCATCCACGACACTTACTATATCTGTTTTCGTCCAATTTATCCACATATTCTTATACCATTCTTCTTTATGTGCTTAATTCCCTTTATCTTTTCAAGTCAGTTTTTAACAATGATTCATTCTATTAATCCATGTTTCTTTCGCCCCCTCACATATCCACAATACTTCTATTTTTTAACACGTTATCTTTTATTCATTAATTCACCCATCTTTTACACATCAATTTATTAAACGTCTATCGAGTCGTTATCATTAGTGAGTGAGTGAGTGAGTTTTTAAAGCATCCTTGAACCGGATTCCACTTATATCACGGCGTGTCAGTTTAATGTGGGAGGAAAGACCGGAGTGATGCAGGTCCTAGACGTTTACTACTTTGGTAAAACCCACAAGCACAGGTATGGTGCTATCAAACTTAGAACTATGAATAAGACGATATGTACACAAAATGACAATGTTTGGGGTTATCTGCTTAGGGTATATCACCATATCTCCTTTTCATGATTTAAATTACATTCCTGGTGACTCTGAAGACAATATTTACAATATATCATTAAAAACACGATTTGAAAAGGTTATGCATGTACAAATATATCAATGTGGTGTAGGTGAATACTTCTGTACACGCTAAATGTTTTGTTTGATAGGCATAACTTAGAAGTTGACGGATGACAAAGTAGACACAATTTATGGATAACAACTGTCTTCGCAATAATCAAAGAAGTTGTTATCCATAAATTGTGTCAACCTTGTCACGCTAAATGTTTATACAAAAAAATAAGTATTTCATAAATTGTATCATTCCCCGCTCCAGGAACCTTTAAATTGATCATTGCGAGACACTGGGAGCAGAAAGGTAGGTTCAAACGTGCTTCGTCTAAATGAGGTTTAACACGTGACATATGAGATAAAACATTGATCTATCATGACGCCATTTCTGAACATTCGCTCGTAACCTGATGACGTCCTAAATTGGATGACGTTACTTTTGAGAGGGAAGTGTCTGGTGAGTTGTTCCCCATAGATGTAGCTGGACAGCGCATTTGAACGCAATGTCGGAACGATCGTACCCAATAGTGGGAGAGATATGACAATCGGTATTAGGAGAAAAGGTGCAGATAATCGACGTGAAAACTGTTAGAATACCCAACTTAACCCCTCTCAAAAAGGCTGTACAAAATGTTAATATCTCATATGAGAAATAAACGACTCGTGGCAACTCCCACTCGTCGCTTATTTCTTAAATAATCAGTGGCATGAATATAAATCATACAAAATACATGGCAATGCATACATAATAAAATCATGAATTTCTACAAATATAAGATGTAGGCATGGCAAAAATGTCATGCAACTGTTGAGTAAAAGCACTGTGTAATAGTCACTGAATATCAGCAATAATACGTTTATAACTACACGCTACAGAATGTACATTCAAATGATCACGCGCAACATGTTGAACCACACCACTGTACTCAAATGTAAAAATGAAGAGAGGATGTTTCTATTTTATGCTCGTTGGGGGGATTCGAAGAGGTTGTATCATGCCATTAGTTTTGCTTAAAACGAATAAAATACTTTTAATGCTGAAGCCTGAACGTCCATATTCAAATGTTTCTACGTCAGTGTTTATATTTCAAATATATAGAATGTATCCCTGTGATGATTTTGAACTCTTCTAATTTATATATTATGTTTTCATCATATTTGTCAGCGAAATGTAACGGTTCAATTAGGCAATACTACTTATTTCCTGTTGACATTTCCGTTCTTCCTTTTTGACTATAATAATTATGCACCATCAAGATTTTCAGTTTTATCCTTTTAGATGTTGTAAATGATCATAATTTGTTTTGGAATAATACAGTTGGACAGTCAGAAGTATGGAATCCCATGGCTTAGTTTTGATATGCGGCCGATTTATCGCGAAGGCCACGAAACTGCACTTGCTTGCTTCAAAACTGACGCTTTCCCACTGATTCGCTTTGACGTAAACGCAAGTCTGAGGAATGAGTATTAATTTCGACCGTTAGTCATCTGGGCGTTTGATTACTTCTTACCGAATAAACCTGGTGCAGAAAATAACAACATGCCTTCTGCTGTAAATCTAAGTCATTTGTGGAGTTCGTCTATATAATGCCGTCACCAAAGTCCATCACTCTGTGTCATGGCTAAAGCATTGCGGTTACAACGGAGATCAACCTCTCACGTTTTGAGTTACGTTTGCGTAGATTGTATATTAATAACTTTTAAATCGAACCATAGATGCCTTATGTAATAAAATATATCACGATCTTTTCACTCACACACACACACACACACACACACACACACACACACACACACACACACACACACACACACACACACACAGAGAGAGAGAGAGAGAGAGAGAGAGAGAGAGAGAGAGAGAGAGAGAGAGAGAGAGCAGAGTCCATTGTACCATTGTACAACACTACATCATAAGAATGTGTCCTCACGCACAATCCTCTTTCACACCGAACGGCGCACTCACCCACGCACACGGAGGCTCGCATATACAGCTCAGGACACCGGAGATTTTCTAACGGACACCCGGACACAAGCCCACAGACAAGATCTAATTAATCTCCACTATCATCAGTCTGTGTCTAAGATCATTTAGCGGAGTTGTATCATCCCATTTGTGAGTTTATGCATGGTTTTGAGTCTGACAGTGCCACAGAGGACCCATAAAAGTAAAAAAAGTATGTTCATGTACTTTGCATTATCGATATATAGGTAATGTACAATTTGACTGTTTTCGTAACACATTTATGTTGTATCAAATTCTCTAACTAAAATTGACATTCAAATATGATGTTTAAACCACATGCACCTGTATATTATCATCATGTATATTGACATAAGATGAAGCAACTATATACACCTCCACAAACCACACCGAGATGTATATTTGCTAACAATGAACAAGATATATACACCACTACATCCAACAATAATATGCCTATTTACATACGATGAACAAGATGTTTACAGACCACAGGCTACATTGATATGTGTATTAATATACGAGAAACAAGCTATTTATACCTCCACAGCCCATATATACTCACCTTCAAAAGAAACGCGAACCATAGAAACATATAGAGAAGTATGTACGTTAAGAACAGATGTTTCTAATATGTACCACTTAATGAAAAAACTAACCATCAGTCAGTTGTTACCACAGAGTGCCATTTTCTTATCACGATATGTTGCACGTGATTTCCAAACTTTACACGCTAATCCTGCTAAAGATAAATGGTGCATCTCGAGTCATCTATGACGTCACTTGTGATATTTCCCGAACGTCGGTTCACACAACATAACAGTATGTTCGTTTGTGCATCGAACCAATCTAATGTGTGATTGAGTTGGGTTTAACGTCGCTTTTAACAGTATTTCAGTTATATCACGGCGTGTCAGCTTAATGTGGGAGGAAAGCCCGAAGTGATGCAGGTCCTAGACGTTTACCACTTCGGTGAAACCCACGAGCACGGGTATGGTGCTGACAAACCTAGAAACATAATCGGGGCGAACCGGGATTCGAACCCACAATCATAGGTTTCTGGCGTGTCCAAGGGACGCAACTCTGCACAGCGAACCGCGGCCACCCGTGCCGCCTCTTGAATAGGAGTAATTCTTCATATATTAACCAAAATGTATGGTATTCGCATTTCTTTTGTCGGTGAGTATACATATGTATATTTACAAACCTTGAAAAACTATATACACCTCAAACAGCTCATATTGATGTGCATATTTACAAACGATGAAAAAAATATATAAACCTCAAACAGATCATATTGATGTTCATATTTACAAACGATATAAAAAACAAACTATTGACACCTCAAACAGCCCACATTGATGTGCATATTTACAAACTAGGAACAAACTAAAGACACCTCAAACAGCTCATATTGATGTGCATATTTACAAACGATGAAAAAAATATATAAACCTCAAACAGCTCATATTGATGTTCATATTTACAAGCGATGAACAAAATATATACACCTCA